>NC_041393.1:120676488-120698559 GCF_002162155.2 Triticum dicoccoides | reverse complement strand
TTCCAAAATATAAGGGGTATTTGTTTTTTTTTTTGGAAAGTCAAATTTCTTTAACTTTGACCAAGTTCAGTGCAAAAATATCACATCCACTATTAAACAAAAAAAGTATAGAAATTCATTTCATGATGAATCTAAAGTCGATTTGATATTTTGGATTTGATATATTTCTCTACAAACTTGATCAAATTTAAAAGATTGAACTTTTCAAAAAAGCAACACACCTTATATTTTAAAACATGATCGATTATTTTTGTAAGAAACCCAACAACACCAATGACGCAACAAAGCGTGTCAATCCTTCTTTTTCCAAAAGGGGGCACTTTATTATTTAAAATATTTAAGCATTACACCCGACTTCTGTATAAGTAAGATGCACACCGCCCAACAAAATCCTCTCACATAAATGAAAAATAAAAAAGGCAAAATACAAAGAGACATGTAGAGTCCGTATAACACCCAAAATGTAGGAGGGAAAATCCTAAGATCATACTGACACCCATGTTGGGTAAAAGTATCCCTCATTGTAGCCTGCAATCGTGTACACACCTCCGTAAATAAGTCTTGATTCTCCATGCATTGTAGAGAGGACCGTAAACAAAGAGTCCCGATACATCAGTAGATAACCTGCATCAGAGAAGTACTTTTGTCATTAAAAACCTTATCATTTCTACATACCCAAAGCGACCAAATAATGGCAAGCGCTCCCACCCTGAGAAGAGTTCCAAATATGTGATCAATCCCATGTAACCAGTTGCCAAATACATTAGCAACACTACAAGGAGGATACAAGCCAGAAGCTATTTGGATGACTGACCATATAGAACAAGCCAATTTGCATTGGAAGAATAAATATTTAATTGTCTCATCATGGTGACAAAAGACACAGTGCGTACTTCCATGCCAATTCCTCTTAGTAAGGTTATCTTTAGTAAGAATGACTCTACGATGAAGATACCACGCAAATGTTTTATACGTAAGAGGTATCTTCATCTTCCAGATCTTCTTGTTATTATCAACTGGCACATCATACTAGATTAACGCTCTATACATTGGCTCCACTAAGAATTGTCCATTCCCATGGATGTTCCATCATAATACATTAGCCCATGTGACAATTACACCATGGACAACCGCTGGAGCAGGATGTTCCACGGTTGGAGTATGAGTCCAATTAAATCTCTTCTGAACATCATATTTGGCGGAAATGGTTTCATTGCCGTGGCGATAGTACCACCCTTGTGACGCACAATATGGTATAGAGCCGGATATTGTTCCTGGAGTGTGGCACTTTCTAGGCACTTGTCCTCCTAAATCCTAATTTTTGAGTCGTCCTTAATCGAGAATGATTCATAGCAGAAGAAATATTCTTCGTGGCCATTAGACCCGCTCAAAAGTAGGAATCTCCAGGCTTCCAATATACTTGGGATACCGCCTTGGAACACACTTGTTTTCTCCTTAGAAGGGTTTGCCAGACACCATCTTCCGTCAGTAATTTAAACAACCATTTGCCGAAGAGGGCCCTGTTCTTAACCTCATGGTCATGAATGCTGAGCCCGCCTTGATCTTTGAGACCGCAAATCACAATCCATTTAGCCAGTCGATATTTCACTACAACCTACAACTTCTCTTATTCCCTAGGTGAGGCGTTTGGCTGCCTCCCAGCGTCTAAGCATCACCTAGACTTCGCATTTTTCTAACAGAGCCAAAAATGCACCTAGGAAGCTATATGTCCTTTGCTCTGTTTCCTCACGGTGAATTGAGGATCAATGCTACGACTTCCTTCTTTAGCATTTTCATTAACTTTGTGGCAGTAGCTAGCATGGTAGCACATGTCTCGTTCTTCTTAGGTAAAGCCATCATGGCTTGCTTTATTAACATAAATCACACTTACACCGTTCGTAAGAATTACAAGTAAGCAACTAGGGGATCGTCGTCTGATAATGTCGTCCATATAGCAGTGCTCGTCTCGTTATTAGTTATGCTCAAAGTTTGGAGACGTGCGTGACACTTGCCCTACGGAAAAAATATACTACTCCGTAGTAGAACAAGTATATACAAGTAAAGACAACCAGGGAACGCCATGCATGGGCGAGGCAGGATGAGCGCGGTGGAGTATTCAGCGATTCCCATCCGAGCACCGCAATTAATCCACAAGCAGCCGTACCAAGAACAGTCCTCTCTCTATATTTTGGGCCTGTTCGCGTTGCGTGTGTGGGCATGAAGGGGACAGTTGGGATCAACTCGATCCAAGGACCAAAAACACAAGCAGAATTTTCGCATTCTTCCCACAACTAATAATAAGAACCAAAATGTGGACCCTGGGGAAAAGCCGGGCACAGCGAGAGAGAGAGTGAAGGTGCACCTTTTTTTATTAGCTTATACTCCCAAGCAGTCCCCCATCATCTCTCGAGAGGGGAGGGGGTATAAATTTCGGGCAAGTGTGGCGCTCTCATTCGATGGTGGCCTCGCCTCTCACGGCCATACGGAGAGATCACACACGGGAAAGAAAGAGAGTCCAGCATCAAGCTAAGCCAGCGAGCTAGAGCTTAGCGCCAGTTCTCCAGTACTCTCGATCGGCGTCTCCCTTTCCGCTCCCTGCCACTGAATCTCATCTCCGGCTGCTCGTGCCGGCGGCGGCAAATGGAGGAGCAGCTGAGCCCGGTGGCCGTGACGCACCTGCTGCAGCACACGCTCCGGAGCCTCTGCACCAGCGACGCCTCGCAGTGGGTCTACGCCGTCTTCTGGCGCATCCTCCCCCGCAACTACCCTCCCCCCAAGTAAGCCCTGCCTTCTCCTCCCCTTCCTTCCTTCCATCCATCAATCTTCATCACGCGCCTGTAAACCAAACCATGGCCGCCACCGCCATCAATCAACGTCCTGATGCCGCCCTGCACTCTCTTTGGCGATTGCTAATCTCTTTCTCGCTCTGTCTGTTTGTTTGAGCAGATGGGATCTCCCAGGTGTGGCGTATGACAGGACCAGAGGAAACAGGAGGAACTGGTACGCGCATCATATACACACGCAGACCACCCCAAGTCTTTCACCGTCGTCTGAGACCTACTGTGTCGGGGTTTCGGTTTCTTGCACCCAGGATCCTGGCGTGGGAGGACGGGTTCTGCAACTTCGCGGCCACCACCTCTGCAGCCGCCTGCGGCCAAGAGGGGGCAGGAGCCGCTGCAGCTGCGTACGCGGACTGCGAGGCTGCCGCCGCCGCAGCAGTGCAGGAGGCTAAGCAGGGCCTGGGCCTGGGCCTGCAGCCTGAGCTCTTCTTCAAGATGTCCCACGACATCTACAACTACGGCGAAGGGTCAGTACTCCCCACGATTAACTGGCTTATGATCAGATTAGGTAGATAAGCAGGCGATCGGCCGGTCACCGGTCACCGGTGCTGCTGGATGATGGTTAACTTAACTAACCAGGCTACCTCTCTTTTCTTGGTCGCTTGCCTGCAGGTTGATAGGGAAAGTGGCGGCGGACCACAGCCACAAGTGGATCTTCAAGGAGCCCCCGGAGCAGGAGATCAGCCTCATCTCCTCCTGGAACAACCCCGCCGACTCCGTAAGCTGCTCCTCCGTCCCCCCAAACATTCGCCGCCAGCTTACTGAGCTAATGCAATCCTTAACTGACCATCCTCCATGACCATGAAATTAAAATTATTGACCCGGTGCAGCAACCGAGGACATGGGAGGCTCAGTTCCAGTCTGGAATCCAGGTACGCCTTGACAAATCGCAATCGCCGCCGGCCTTTTTGATCAAAAGCTCTCTGCCTGCCTGCTCCATCATCCTCTGCCCCTTGATGCCTTCTCTGCTGCCGCATCGTTTCCCGCGCCGCATGCAGCTAGCTCAGCTGAAAGCTGAAAGCTGAAAGCTGATGCTGCCATCGTAGCATAGATAGCATTACTGGTTTCTTTCGTTTCCTATTTCTTTCTCTCATTCTTGTGTGGCGCGTGCAGACCATCGTGCTGATCGCCGTCAGGGAGGGCGTCGTGCAGCTCGGCTCCATGAAAAAGGTGCGCCCCCCTACTAGCTGGATTAGCCCGTGTGTTTATAGCCCACTGCGTGCTCGCTGGTCTTATTCTACCGGGCTTTAATGGAGTCTCTCCCGAGAACGGAAGCCAACATGTGGCGCACGCGCGACCGTGCAGCGCTGCTACTAGTGGTAGCGGCAGTGGCTTTAATTGATAGTAGTATTTGGTCGCACGAGTGAGTGAGTGGTTGTGTAATGATGATGTGATGCTGCTTGCTTGCTGGTTTGATCGATGGATCGTGGTCGTGCAGGTGGCGGAGGACCTGAGCTACGTGGTGACGCTGCGCCGCAAGTTCGGGTACCTGGAGAGCATCCCGGGCGTGCTGCTGCCGCACCCGTCGTCGGCCGGCGTGTTCCCGATGGCGGACGTGGCCGCCGCGGGCTGGCCGGGCATGATGCCGCCGCCGGACATGTACGTCGACCCCTACGTGCCCGGGCCGGCGCCCATGCACATCATGCCGTCCATGAGCAGCCTCGAGGCGCTGCTCTCCAAGCTGCCGTCCGTGGTGCCGGCGCCCCCGCAGCCGCCGGGGTCCATGCCGGGCGTGGCGCCTCCCTCGGACGCCGCGGCCAAGGAGGAGGCTGAGGAGGACTACGCCCACTGCCACGCCATGGACATGTCGTCCGTGCCGAGCAACGGCGGCGAGAGCACGAGCACGAGCGCCGCCGCCGCCACCGCCATGTCGTCCTACTTCCTCGACGTGGGCGGCAAGCCCAGCGAGGCCGGGTTCTAGGCCATCCATGGTCGTCGTCGTCGTCGTTATTCTAGTAGCTAGTGTAAAATCAATTAATCGATCATATTATTCCCACGATCAACCATCCCACGCCAAACGACCAGGGACTAGTTAACCGCAAATCATTGGCACAGTGTCTGATTATATCGTCGTACTAGTTCCGTCGGACTTGATCTGGCCGTACGTACTACTACAATGTAACAGCTACGAAGTAGCGGTGTGCATGCATGATTGGATTTGTCCATCGCATTTACACATGCTTGTTATGAGATGAGAGATGCATGACACCTGAGGGAGCAAGGACACGGCAATGGCCGGCGTGCCCCAATCGGACCGTCGTCCTTCCCCTTCCCCGTCGCGATCCGATGGAAGCGCGTTCCTTTGACTACTCCTTTCCCGCCGGGGCCCAGGTGCCTCCTCTCCGGCCAACTAATGCACGTCCGATACGACCAATCTCAACTCCTCGAGCTTAGTAGCTAGGTACGGACCATGGAGTACGTACTATCTTTGATCCTTGTGCTCGGGATCGGGTGAAATTTTAACGAAGATTTTAATGGTGGAGGCGCGGTCATAAAGTCATAACTGAGCACAGTGCCATGGAGCTTTATGCATGAAGGAGCTGTAAGAAAAATTTCGAGGCCGGCGGTCTTCGCTCGTCTGCCGAGAACTATTTGTGGGTTCCTGAGTCGTTCAAGCGGCGGCAGAGGCGGCGTGCCCCACCGTCCCGGCGGCAACAGTGTCGCACAACACAATTATCAGTGCCGGAAGAGGACGTACGCGGGAGCGATGGAATGATAGTTGCGCGCCGGCCTTGAGCGAGGAAATGCATGCAGTGCACTGCAGGCGAGCAACAGCGGCGCTGCTGTCCGCTTCCTCCCTGCCACTAACGGATCCCGCGGCGCTGTCGACGGCGGCCGCCGCGGCTGGCTGGCTGGCGCCGAGACTGTAGACGGCTCAGAGGGTGGGTGTGGGGGCGCGGAGGAGGGGTATGTATTCAAGCTGCTTCAGATTCAGTCAATCGTTGGTCCCGGACGTCGGGGCGGGGCCGGGAACAACCTAATCTGCGCCGGGGACCCACGCCGCCATCATCACCTGACTGCGATTGCTTGCCATTGCCATTGCCGGGGGCGGGGGGCGGCTCGCAGCTTATGATTCGGCAGGAGCGTTCTGTCGAGGCGTGAGTGGTGCGTGCGGCGCACACGCGGAGCGCGCGCGCACGCGCGTACTGTCTTCGGCATTGGCATGGCATTCTGCGTGAACTTGCAGGTACGATGAGAGTTGACTACAGCCCGTGTACGTACGTGCTCGAGGCCGCACGGCATGCCGTCGTAGTCGTGCGGGTCGCATGATCAGATCGCGGTGGCGTCACAAATAGCCTGCCCACGCAATGCGATCGACAGCGCCAGCGCGCGAGCTGGACCGGATCCGCTGCGTTCACGCGGCACCGGCACCGCCGCGTCAGTGCCTTTGCCACTGCATTCCTGATCATCAAACAGCCCCGCCACTGTGCGGCATTCACGGCGCTCCTCTAGGGCGGCGTCCACAGACGCTGCACCTACGTCTGGCAGCGATCGGCGTCTGTGCATGCGGCCACGTACGGCGTCGATCGGGCCGGCCGGCCGGCCACCGCTATCGGGACAGGCTCGACGCGCGCATGCCACGGATCGACCGACTCGGTCGTGGCGGCGGGCGGCGGCGGTACGTAGCGGGGCGCGAACGACGTGCGTCCACGCACGTAGCGGCGCCGCGCGGTGGTCCTTGGTACGGACAGGCACAGCTAGCTACGGATGCATGTGGACCGGCGTCTCGGCGTCGAGCAAATGATTTGCCGGAGAGTCGGTTTCCGTGAGGTTGCGGTGCCCGGTCGATCAGGTGGGCGGTGGCGACGGGCTGGTTGGCGTCCAGGGGATGGATCCGACGAGACGACGCCAGCAATCATTGGGTAGTTTGGCCTTGATTTGTCCAAGCCAGGGGACGTGGCCCGAAGTTGGCGGGGTACAGAGCGAGAGTTCGCGCGCAGTGGCTGGAAGCCTCCCCTTCAGAGCATCTCCAACAGCTGCGATATGCGCCGCGCGCAAAAAACCTGTTTGCAGCGCGCGCTTCGGCTGGTTTAGCGCGGCCGCGAGCGCTGGCTCCAGCAGCCGCGCTACAATGCAGCGCGCAAAAATACAGCGCGCGCGACTCGCCGGGCGCGCGCGACTTAGCCACAAAATGAGTTTGAAACAATTATCAAAATGCAATGAACATGTAAAATTTGTCACAAACATCTTCCAATCAAGTTCATGCCCACAAGTTCGAGTATGAAACCGGGTTGGGTGTGGGGCTTCTCTTGCCGTCATCACTTGATGCATCATCCTCCTCCTCATCATCATCCACCTCAATTTTTCGCTTGGGTTTGTTGCTCAAATGCAAATCATCCAAACCATCACGCTTCTTCCATTTCTCATCATCCTTTAACACTTCATAGCAATGAGACAAGGTAAAGACCCTTCCTTTCTTGATCTTCCCCTTCTTGGTTGTCCTCGTCTCTTCTTTGGACAAGTTAGCACTTCGGACACCAAAAACAAGTATGAGATGAACATATATGAGATGCCACTTACTCTATCATCCTCATTTGTGCCACTTGGGTTAATCTTGTCAACTCCCTTTTGTGCGGCCGCCCACTTTTGACAATCCGAGTTGATTGTGGACCATCGGGACCGAAGTGATCTCTCGGAGCGGTCAATTCCACTCATGTTATGATCATCAAAGTATTCTTTCATTCACCCCCAATACGCATCTCTACTTTGATCACCTCCAATGGATGGATCCCTCGACACTTGCAAATAAGTATTGCATAGTAACTTGTCATCGTTGGTGCTGTAATTGCCCGCTCTTCCTTTTGGCGCGTCGACAATGCTCTCACCTTCCTCGTCCACCTCAAACTCATGGTCTTCCAAATGGATGTCATTGGTTTGAGACCAATGCGAATTGTTGGACCCAACACCCATAGTTGACATGTATGCATCATCATTGAGACTACAAATTTTTCTGAACAATGCAAATATGCTATCTATATGTGATGATGCATTGAAAAAACAAGAAGAAAATAAAAGTTGGAATTTTTTTCACCTTGGGGGCATTTCGTCGAACATGTGGTGCGCATCGGCGGCCGGCTCAACGAGTGAGCTCGCCGGCGCTTCGGTAGCCGCCACGGCCGTCGAACGCCCTGCAAGCTTCTTTCCCCTCGCCTTCGTGCCGCCGGAGCCATCCACCGCCTTGTTTTTCTTCGTCGAAGTTTTGCCCTTCTTCGGCCGTGCCGCATTGGGGAGCTTCGACGGTGCGGCGGCGGCACGGGACAGCGCCGCTCGGCGGAGCTCCGGCGGTGGCGACGCCAACGCTCCCCGCGCTAGGGTTTTCGGTGGTGACGGCGGCTGCGGCGGCGACGGCGGCGGGGGGGAGGGTCGCGGCTGTACAGCGGGGTGAGCGGGGTGCCGGTGTGCGCGTCCATGGGTGGCAGGGCGCCGGCGCCGGCGCGCGCGGGGCGTAGGAGGAGGAGAGGAGAGAGTGCGGCGCGAGCGGTCGAGTGTGCCGCGCGCTGTAGTAGGCGCCCGAAATACACCGCGCGTGGCAGTGTTTCCGACAGCGCGCCCAACTCGTTATAGCGCGCGCGTTTTTTTTGCGGGCCCGCTGGAGCGACCCGCCGCGTTGCGCGCGCGCTAAAACCGACTAATTTGCGGCGCGGCGCTAGTTTAGCGCGGCTGTTGGAGATGCTCTCAAGAATTTTCATATAGTACTTGTAAATGCGTTGTACGTGTAATCTTAATCCGGCTTGAAGAGAGTACAACTGAATTTTCTTTAGAAAAGTAGCATAGAAAATAGTTTGTCTAAGCACCATCAGCGACAGGTCCATCTCTTCTTCAAATGGGTTGAAAATTGTACTAATCCAACGTAGTTAATGGTATATGCAAGTGACCAGGGGAGGAGGCACATACTTGTCCTCATGCAGCTAAAAGAGAAATCCAAAAAACTAAGCACAATCCATTGAAAATCAGCACAACTGATCCACTACCCAACTGCTACCAAAAGTTCCATATCAGTGTGTAACCTAGTTGTTTCATAGAGCACGTTGATAAGCTTAATAACTGTTGAATGTGTGCACACAAGGCTACTTTTAGTTCAGTTTAGGAAGCGTGATTTGGGTTCAGTTTTTAGTGCATACATGCTGCTTTTCTGTTCAGTGAAACGTGAATCAATCTTCTTCGGAAGAAATGAAGAAAGCAGAGATGATAGACCTCTGGCCCGACAACTGCATGTTTGATGGCGGTGTGTCCCCTGATGGCAGCGCTGAAGACCTAGGCCCGACGGAGAGGGGCGGGCAGGCACTCCAGGCAGTGTCCATGATGGTCCGACGGCTCGGTGCCAACGGACGACCATGCGGCGTCCCTGACAGGTCCGACGGCGATGGGCGGTCCAGGCGGCGCCTCCGACGTGCCCCTGTCGGTCGGCCAGGCGGTCTAGGCGTTGTCCCCGACAGCCAGCGTCCTTGAAGTTGCGTCGGTGTCGCTACGCCGAGGCCACGCAAAGGCGATGAGTAGAGGCGGCACAAAGATGTGAGAGGTGGCGTCCTTGAAGCTGTTGTGGGCTGAGGCGATGGGGGCGGCGTGCGTCGCTGAAGCGAGGTGATGGGGCGGTGCTATGGGACAGTTTGCTGTGGCAGTTTCCTTTCGTGCGAAGGGGTACGTAAGGAAGGGGATCGCATGATGATTCGTTGTGGCAGTTTCCTTTTGTGTCAAAGGGTACGTAAGGAAGGGGATCGCACGATGGTTTGCTGTGGCAGTTTCCTTTCGTGTGAAAGGGTACGTAAGGAAGGGGATCACACGACGGTTCGGTGTGGCAGTTTCCTTTCGTGTGAAAGGGTGCGTAAGGAAGGGGATCGCACGACGGTTCGCTGTGGCAGTTTCCTTTCGTGTGAAAGGGTACATAAGGAAGGGGATGGCACGACGGTTCGTTGTGGCAGTTTTCTTTCGTGTGAAAGGGTATGTAAGGAAGGGGATCACACGACGGTTCGCTGTGAAAGTTTCTTTTCGTGTGAAAGGATACGTAAGGAAGGGGATTGCATGACGGTTCGCCATGGCAGTTTCCTTTCGTGTGAAAGGGTACGCAAGGAAGGGGATCGGGGAGAGAAAGGATTGATTAGCAGTAAATGCGTTTAGCACTAAACGTGCTTAGTTGCTCATCAATAGGACAATAAGGACTGTCGGATTAACAGTAATGGATGGCCAAGATCTATTGGATCTGCCCCACTGGATCTTTTTATATTGGTATATATTTATTCTCTTTTTTTAAATTTATATGGGATAAAATCCTTTCTACCAAGTGGTCAGCTTGCAGGTAAGCCATCAGCAAAAAATTACAATCAATGATAAACAATTATTTGTAAGATTTTTTTAGAACACTTTGTATTTTGGCGTGAGAGAACCCTTTGGTTTATAAGAATGGATTCATGTTCCTATGTAGAATTTTTATATACTCTTTATATTTCAAAGAAAAATAAACATTAGTCTAGACTCAGTGAAAAAATATCCTTCGATGTGAACCAAATGACATCTCTTTTCCTATTCCTACTCATAGAATTTAATATACATGTCATCTCATTTTCTACAAGTTTCATATTCCTATGATAATTCTAGTAAATTGATAAGTGTCACACGTGTGACACGAACACATGGCAACTCCGAACATTTTTTATGACAAGTTTAGTGACGCGAGGATGACAATTTTAGTTATCAAGCATGAGAACTTTTTCTGATGGCAAGTTTCAGTTTTTTTGGGGTATGTTTTTTCTTTTCGGATGATAACTTTAGTTTTAAAAAATGCCAGGACCGGATTATCATTTAGGTAATTTTATCCTATAAACCAAAGGAGACCTCAGTTTCGTACCGCTTGATCGCTGTTAGATTATTAGCCATCGGAACGAAGCCGAAGGTGAGAGCATTTGCCGATGGACTCTTTCTCTTGATCCAGTATTTGGCGACGGCCCTTTTTTGTGGGAAAGCATCTGGCGACGACCTGATGGGGAGCACTCGTCGAAGAAAGGCAATTCATTTTTTAGGAATAAGTTCTAACATAATACAATCATAGATGCTCATACATACACACATACACTCATTTCTATGAAGACACGCATATCCTACCCTTATGTACACCTCCGAGAGACTAAGAGGGCACATCATGTTGGGACTTGAGATTGACAAAGTCGCCACAAATGCCTCATATGCACATTGTCTAAATCCAGAAGTAAAGAGAGAAAAATACTAGCATCGATGTTAAGTCTAAAACTTGAACTCTGATAGGCCGAAGATACCATTATCCTAATCATTCAACCATAAGTTGGTCCATTTTTTGAGGGCAACTGATTTCTCGCTTTTAGGGAAGGGGGAATAATTTGTTGCTAGACCTCTCAAACACTAGTGCTTACCATGAACCGGAATGCGTGCCACGTTCCAAGGCTAGACGAATCGCGTCCTTGTTTTTGTCGTGACCATTGTGCTCAGTGTTCAATATTTAGAACTATAGGGAGCAACTGGGCTTACCCCTTGTGGGAGACTTTTTTTATGACATGGGAGGATGCATTTGGATCGGGCGACACATGAAGTGCTTCCGCGTGGCACTCTTTTTAATGGGCTTTAATGTCTTTCTTTACCTTTGGAACACAAAGCTTTGCTTGGCAAAATCATATGGCACCGTTTGACTTGCTTTCAAAGCTTTTAGCCTGGACGTGGCACTAAATCTCCATCTCAACTAAAAATAGTACTCCCTCGGTTCGTAAATACAAGTCTTTTTAGAGATTTCAATATAAACTACATACAAAGCAAAATGAATGAAAGTACACTCTAAAATACATCTCTATATATATTTATATGTAGTTTATATTAAAATATCTAAATAGACTTATATTTAGGAACGGAGGGAGTAGAAGGTAATAGAGAAGTGGCGAGTCACACCCCCGCGCACATGTCGTGTGATGGACGCTTCCTCTAAATTTTGTTTTTTCTATTTTTCTGTACGAGCTTTTGGGTTTCAGATTGATTTTTTCAGTTTTTCAGTTTTCACTCGGTTTTTCCAAGGTTTCGTGAGAATAATGCACTGAGCTTTTGAAACATTTTGAATAGACAAATATCTGAAAGATGAAAGTGTCCTTTGCAAGTGGTACCGGGGAATTAGAAACCAACTGCAGCCTGAAGTCCTGAACTGGGTACGCTCATTGTAGCGAGCCGATTCACTAGAGCAAACTAGTGCACTATAATGAAGCACCGTAACAAGCCGTTGACGGTAGCGAATCAGAGCACTGTAGCTAGCTATTTTTTATCGACTATTTTTAAATTTGTTTGTTTAATAAAAAAATTGATCTTGCCCAAAATCTCTACTCTTATAAAAAACAGAGTTGGTGATGATGGTGTGCCTGCCATCCTGCAATATAAGCCGTCCCATTTATATCTGACGGATAGGAAGGAAAAATAAAAATTTTGCAAAAAGATACCCACACCCACTCAACATTTGCAAATAAGGCCTTCCCTCGTTCATCTTTTTCTCCCACGAGATAAACTACTCATACAAATGCATCTTGATGTTCCGTGCAACGCATGGACATCTTACTAGTATAAGAACATTCTTGAAAGAACGTGAACATTATTACAAAAGCGAACATTTTTGCAAAAAATGATCATTATTTGAAAATCTCAAAAGAATTGTTTTATAAAGGGAGAATTTAATGAAAATATGACCAAATTTTGAAATTCTGGTTTCTTTTTAAAAAAACGTCAGATTTTAAAATTTGATTTACAAATCATGAACATTTTGCAAACAGGGAAACAAGTTTTCGAAAGGTGAATATATTTTGGAGATCCAAATTTTAATATTTTTTTTCATAATTTTTTTGAACTTTCTTTAAGAAGATTTTTTTAGAAAACTTAGACTATGTAGACAAAAAACCTTTCTGGAATATTCCTGAAACTAAGATTCTGTAGGGCATGGTTCTGCCCATTTACCGGTCGCTCAGCCGCTTGCCTCTGCAAAATATCGATTGATGTTCTTGGACTTTTCGGATGATGTGGTCTTTTCAGAGGGGCATGCACTGGTTGCTCCACTTCCAAATTGATAAGTTTTGCGGAAATCTCGCTGTTTCGCACAAGAGATCCAGCGATCGTTCGGATTGAGCTGGCCCGCTTAGGCGTTTTCAGCTTTCCCAGTTTTGGGAACCTTCTCGAGGTTCCCAGCTGATTGTCGAAAATTTCTAGAAGGTTCTTGCACCGACTTTTTTCTGCTATATCTTTTCCTTTTTCCTGTTTCTTTTTCCTTTTCTCTCCTTTTTTTATTTTTATGTTTATTTTATTTACTTTTTTATTACTTTGTTTCTTTCTTTCCTTTTTTATTTTCTTCCATTTTCATTTTTCAAATAATTTTAGAAAATTAAAAAATGTTCGGATTTCTAAAAAGACAAAAACGTTCTTGTTTTTCAAATTTTGTTCAGAAATTTTTAAAAAAATACGTGGAAGTTCAAAAATTGTATGCTACTTTTCAAAACATGTACAAAATTAAAAAATGATTTTTCAAAAACGTTTCCATTTTCGTTTTAAAATTGTTTGTGTTTTCAAATTTTGTTTTCCATTTTCAATTTTTTTTTGTTTTCAAATATTGCTTCTCGAAATTCAATATATCTTTGTCTTTTTAAAAAATGCTCTGGATTTTCAAATAGTTGTTCCTATGATTTCCAAATTAAATATTTTTCTTATATCTTCCCACGTTCAAATTTTGTTCTATAAATCAAAACATGTCCGTGTATTTCAAATATTTCTTCTCATGTTTAAATTTTGTTCTTTATTTCAAAGTTTTGTTCTATAAATTTAAAAATGTTTGCGATATTCAAATTCTGTTTACACGTATAATTTTTTGCGTGTTCGTCCTTTTCCATCTATGAGCCCTGTGGACCGGCCTAATTTGTAGGCAGCCCCGCCGCCTCTATGTCAGGTTCCTATATGATGCAAAATGTGTTGTATAGGAGGTCACAAGTTGTTTTCAAAAAACAAAAAGGAGGTCCCAAGTTTTGCCCACTGCTAGCAGTATCACACGGTCGGACCGACCCATCAAGCATCACCAAGTGTTTATGTTGGAGGAAGGTTACGGAGCACCTCAGCCCATTTTGGGAAGCTTCCGGGCAATTTTTTTTTCTATTTTTAATTTTTTTTTCCTTTTTTTGCTTCCATGTTACATTTTAAATTCATAAGTGTTATTTGAATTTTGTTAAAATCTTTTGGTTTCACCAATTTATTTTGGATTTATTAAGTTTTTGAATTTGTAACGTTGTTTGATTTTCTAGAATGTTTCTTTAATTCACATGAGAGTTTTGATATTTTTAATTTTGTGATTTCACCATTTGTTTTGAATTCACGAGTGTGCATTGACATTCGAGTACATTTTTCAAATTATATTAGTATTTTAGAATTATAAAATATTGCATTTGTCGACAGTGATGACTTCCGATTAAGATAGGACTGCATCAAGGGTCAGCTTTGAGCCCTTATCTTTTTGCCTTGATGATGGATGAGGTCACATGGGATATACAAGGAGATATCCGTGGTGTATGCTCTTTACGGATGATGTAGTGCTAGTTGATGATAGTCGGACGGGGGTAAGTTGTAAGTTAGAGTTATGGAGACAGACCTTGGAATCGAAAGGGTTTAGACTTAGTAGAACTGAAACCGAGTACATGATGTACGGTTTCAGTACTACTGGGTGTGAGGAGGAGGAGGTTAGCCTTCATGAGCAGGTGGTACCTCAGAAGGACACCTTTCGATATTTGGGGTCAATGCTGCAGGAGGATGGGGGTATTGATGAAGATATGAACAATCGAATCAAAGCTGGATAGATGAAGTGGCGCCAATCTTCAGGCATTCTCTATGTCAAGAAGGTGCCACAAAAGCTAAAAGGCAAGTTCTACAGGACGGTTGTTCCACCAGTAATGTTGTATGCCGCTGAGTGTTGGCCGACTAAAAAATGACATGTTCAACAGTTAGGTGTGGCGGAGATGTGTATGTTGAGATGAATGTGTGACCACACGAGGAAGGGTCGAGTCCGGAATGATGATATACGAGATAGAGTTGAGGTAGCACCAATTGAAGTGAAGCTTGTCCAACATCGTCTGACATGGTTTGGGCATATTCAGCGCAGGCCTATAGAAGCTCCAGTCCATAGCAGACGGCTAAAGCTTGCGGAGAATGTCAAGAGAGGTCGGGGTAGACCGAATTTGACATCGGAGGAGTCCGTTAAGAGAGATATGAAGGATTGGAGTGTCACCAAAGGACTAGTTATGGACAAGGGTGCATGGAAGCTTGCTATCCATGTGCCAGAGCCATGAATTGGTCGCAAGATCTTATGGATTTTCACCGCTAGCCTACCCCAACTTGTTTGGGACTAAAGACTTTCTTCTTGTTGTTGTTTGTATAAAATATTGAATATAGAAATTATATTTGAATTTTGATGTCACAATTTTAAATTTAGTAAACTTTTTTTATATACAATTATAAAATCCGCAGCTTGCTAAAATGTATGATTTTTTCTGAATTTGCCGGATTTTTTTTGAATTTGCAAAATAAATTGGAATTAATGAAAAAGTAACACACGACCAACATTTCACAAACATTTTCTAATTCGCAAACTCTTTGTGAATTCATGAATTTTTTATTTCGTAATTATTTTTGACTGAATTTATTTATTCATTATATATTTTTCAGTTGTCACCTTTTTTAATTCAGGAACATTATTCCAAATTCATGTACTCTTTAAAATTCAAAACCGTATATTTCTTAATCCTGATTTTTAAAAGAATATAAAATTAAACTAGCCAAATTTAATGAAACGAAATGAAATAAGGGATAGAAAAGCCAATCGTGTGCTCTTGTTGCTAGATGTACTTGCGTCGCCGGCCAAGCCAATGTCTACTGACCGCCTAAATGACGCAAGTTGTTTTGCTCGCTGTAAGCTACACATAGCAGCACCCCTCCGCATTCACAGTGTGGCGGGGTAATTCCGAGAGCAACTAGTTAATGAACGCTCCTTTGAGAGGCACGCAACGATCAGCATTATTTGACGCGCTATCGGCCGCCCGCCACGTGTCGCACTCTGGGCGCTTTTTTCGAATTTTGTTTTTTCCTAAATTGTTTTGCACACGTTTTTGGCTTTTTAAATGGGGTTTTTCGGGTTTTTTCGATGTTTTAGATTTCCACGGGTCTTCCTTAACTTTTGAAAAAAAATTGCGTGAAAAACGCATTTTTTTACGAGAGTCACGTTTTTACTTCCGCGAGAGGCACGGTTTTGCTTTCGTGAGAGTCACGTCCATGACTCTTGAAAGCGAAAAAAACGCGTTTTCTGTTTTTTTTTCGTTCCTCGAGAGGCACCGTTTTGCTTTCGAGAGAGGTACGATTGTGCTTTCGCGAGAGACACGATCGTGCCTCTCAGAAATGAAAAAAAACACGTTTTTTTCATTCCGAGAGAGACACGGGCGTGTCTCTTGGGAACGTCTGTTTTTTTTCTTTCGCGAGAGGCACGGTTTTGCTTCCGCTAGAGGCATGGTTGTGCTTTCGCCAGTGGCACGGCCGTGCCTCCTCGGAAAACGAAAAAAAACGTGTTTTCTTCTTTTTTTTCTTTCGCGAGAGGCACGGTTTTGCTTCCGCAACAGGCACGGGCGCGCATCTTTCGAAACGGGAAAAACCCCGTGCTCTCGGTTCGGTTTTTTTGTCCGGTTTTTTCGTGCAAAAAAGTTCATCCAAACCTATCAACATGAGATCTTGTTTTGAAGTTTTCGACGCGAGGAATCCAACGGTGAAAATGGTTCGAGATTTGGACACACGGTTTAAGAGATAAAATGTTTTGAATACACGAATCTATGAAAAAAGGGAAAACTCTCAGGTTGCGAAAAATGGCCCATATGCAACGCACCACTTGTCACAATCTAGAAAAGTGAAAGTGAGAGTGTTCTTTGCAACTAGTACTCCTTAACTAGTGATTTCGGATAATTCCTGTCGGCTGCATTCTAGGTTATTTTCTTAGAAAATTCTATTCGGCACTTAAGGTGCACACCCACCTGGTATGCAACGGACCGGCCCATGTAGGTGGTTTTTTCGGTTCTGAGAACTTCCCATTTTCTATCGATGTGTCAACCCGTGTAAAATTCTTATTGGCCGAAAGAAACATGTGTCAACCATGGTTTTGCTTCCACGAGAGGCATGGTTGTGCTTTCGTCAGTGGCACGGCCGTGCCTCCTCGGAAAACGAAAAAAACACGTTTTCTTTTTTCTTTTTCCTTTCATGAGAGGCGCGGTTTTGCTTCCGCGACAGGTATGGGCGTGCATCTTTCGGAAAGGGAAAAACCCCGTGCTCTCGGTTCGGTTTTTTCGTCCGGTTTTTTCGTTTAAAAAGGTTCATCCAAACCTATCAACATGGGATCTTGTTTTGAAGTTTTCGACGCGAGGAATCCAACGATGAAAATGGTTCGAGATTTGGACGCACGGTTTAAGAGATAAAACATTTTGAATAAACGAATCTAAGAAAAAAGGAAAAACTTTCAAGTTGCGACAAGTGACCATATGCAACGCATCATTTGTCACAATCTAGGAAAGTGAAAGTGAGAGTGTTCTTTGCAACTAATACTCCTTAACTAGTGATTTCAGGTAATTCCCTTCGGCTGCAATCTAGGTTATTTTCTCAGAAAATTCTATTCGGCGCTTAAGGCGCACACCCACCTGGTATGCAACGGACCGACCCATGTAGGTGGTTTTTTTGGTTCTGAGAACTTTCCATTTTCTATCGATGTTTCTTTAAAAAAATCTGTCCTTTTTGGTAGTTTATTTACTCCTTTTTTGGTTTTATTCGTTTTCTTTTTTAAATAAAAAAATCAAATTAGTGAACATGTTTGGCTTTTAATTCGTTTTTCTTAAAAATTCAGGAACTTTTTGAATATTCATGGATTATTTCTAAAATTCTTGAGATTTTTTAGATTTAAAGAACAATTTTTATATTCATTAATATTTTTAAATTTGTGAGTATTTTTCAGATTCATGAAACTTTATCTAAATATTACAAGTATTTTTTGAATGCTCAAATTTTACAGCGATTTTAACTTGAACGAGTAGTGGAAGAGAGAGCGGAAAAGAAAGCGACCGAATGAGGGAAATGTGAAGTCCAAGTCCTATTTCACGCTCGTTACGCTGGTTATATAGCTTTTTGTTCACGGCGCAGACCCCCCGCTTCGGTCGTTTTTTATGTCGGCTGGCCATTCACTGGTACTCCAGCATAAGTTCAGGTGCTGGTTTTGGGAAGCTTAAAAAAATATCTTCCGACCGGTTTTAGATAGCTTCTGGACGGTTTTTATTAGGATTTTTCTTATATTTTCTTTTCCTTTTTCTTTTCTTTTCTTTTCTTTTTTGCTTTAATATTTTTCCTTTTCATTTTCTTTCTATTTTTACTTTTCCTTTTATTTTCTTCTTCTTTTAATACATGAACTTTTCTCAAATGTGTGAGTCTTTTTCAACTTCACGGCCTTTTTTTATGAAAATCGATGAACATTTTCCAAATCCAAAAACTATTTTTCAATTTTCATAATATTTAAAAATTATTTTAAAGTCCTGAATTTTCTCAATTTGTGAAGGTTTTTCAACTGTATGAACTTTTTTCAAATCTGTGTACTGTTTTTAGTTTTTGCTAACTTTTTACTTAATTTTGGTTCAAATTTCATGATTTTTTTTCAAAATCGTGAACTTTCTATCATTGTTTGCATCTTATTTAGTACTTTTTTGAAATCCGCAAACTTTTCAAATTCTTGAACAATTTTCAAATTGCTAACTGTTTTTATTTTTTCTTAGATTCCTTATTTTTTTTAAAGTCAACAGTCCACCGGCCGACCTGTAAACTATGAACAGGCAAATAAAACGCGCCCTGGATGACTGACCGCGTCGCCATGATGTTGGGCCGGCTCAGAAATGTGGGTGCTTGGGCACTGGTTCTCCTAGCCGACGCTTAAGGCGCCGACTAGGAGGTCTCAGCGAGAGGTCCCGTCCAAGCCTAGTTAGCGAGATAGCGATGTGGTGTCTACATAGATAGCTACCTGAAACAAGTTGTGGTGTCTACATAATTTCGGTCCGGGGAAGATTGTCACTCTGGTGAGCCCAGGTTTAAAAAGCTTCTAGGAGGTTTCTCTTCGATTTTTTTTCATCTTTGATTTTTTAGTCGATTCCTCAACAAATTTTAACCAATTGATTTTATTTTTTATTTTATTTTTTTGGTTTTACCTTTTCTTTTTAAAATTATATAGCTTGTTAAAAAATGTTCCCACAATTACCAAATGGAAACAATCGTGAACCAAGTACATCTCTTAGACGACACATCACAGTTGCCTAATGAACTAGGCCACCAGCTAACACTCGAACACCTATGCGGCACCCCTCCATTTTGACGCTCATGGTCACTTCTGGCGTAACACGCTCGATACGGCCGCAAACGCGCACCCTGTAGATCTGGGTTAACGGACTTAGGAGTTTTTCCCCATATCAAAGCTCGTCTACCGAACTTTAGTCAGTTTTTCCCAAAAGAAAAGTTTAATCCAATAATTAGAAAATACTTCATGAATAAGGAAAATCTTCTTGATTTGCATTTTTATAAGTTGTTCATGATTTTTCTAATAAGTTCGAGAAATTTAGAAAAAAGAACAACAATGTTTTTGGAAACAATATTTCTTTTTGCAAAATATTCCTAGAATTTAATAAAATTTTAAAAATTTCATCAATTTAATAATTATTTCTAAATTTTATTTTTGAGAAATATTGAACTAAGGTGTGTCTATTTTTAGAAATGTTCACAGATTTGGAAATATCCACAAATTTGAAATCAATGATGAATTTTAATAAATCATGAATTTAAAGGGAAAGTAACAAAACAACAAAGAAGAAAAGGTATAAGTAAACAAAAAACAAACAGGAAAAACGTAAAAACAGCAGCAAAAACACACACACACAAAGGAAACTCAGATGTAGAACCTTCTAGAACCGTCCTAAAACGAGAGTCCATGTATAGGCCAGCCAAATAGTGCCCACGAGAGTCCATGTTTGGGCCCCGCACACCATGTTACACACGGAATAGGAATTCGGGTGTGGCATGTTTGTTAAATATTTTTAGGTGAAGGAAATTGTTGGAGCTGGGGCATGGTACATATGGTGGCAAAGACGAGGGATCATTAACGGACAACAGTTAGCTCCTCCGACGAGAACGGTTTTTGCCATTCAGGATTTCATGACAAATCAGTCTACCAAGCGTGTAAGGATTACACATGAAATATCATGGACAAACCCACCTAGAGGTTTTTACAAACTGAATATCAAGGTTGCATCTTTTGCGAATGGGACTGGTGCCAGTGGAGCAGTTATTCGCAACGATCGGGGTAATGCCGTGATAGGAACAACTGAGAAAAGTATTTAATGTGCTTAGCCAAACCACAGCAGAAGCCCGAGCACTTGAAAAGGGGCCGACTATGGTGGATCAATTGGGATGTCATTGTTGAATCAGATTCTATGGAGCTTATCCAATTATGCACCATTGAGAAGGAAGTCATGACTCCATATGCAGCAATTTTGGCAGAATGTTTCATTATAGCTCAAAGGATAGGGAAAATTATGTTCCAACACTGCCCAAGGGTGCAAACAGGGTGGCTCATACTATTGGGCATGCTTTTGATTCAGACTCTAGTTTATCTTGGGATGGAGATCCTCCCGATTTTGTTGTACCTTATGTAATAGACGATATAACTATTTCGAACATTCAAAAAGCCACCAGGCATTTTCTTTCAAAAAACATTTTTTCTTTATCCTTTCCCATATTTTCTTTTGTTTGCGTTTTTTATTTTTATTAATTTATTTGTTGCACTCAGATTTTGTAACTATTTTAGAAAAGTTGCACTAACTCTCAAGTGTTGTGTTTTAACCGTAACTTCCGAACACCTCAATTCTCCCCTATAATTATATGCATGTATTAAAATAATTTCATCTCTTCTCATGTGCACTCCGCCCTTCACTTACATGCATGTGCGTTTCTTTCCTCCAAAGAAAGAAAAGGAAACTCGCCACCGCCGCTAGGAGTCTCCCCCGCTGCTACCCTTTGGCGGCTCCCCTCCTTCGGAGACCTTGATCGTTGGTGATGAGGGGGGTCGCCGGGTCCACGCGTGTGAATAGTTTGTATGTTGGAAATATGCCCTAGAGGCAATAATAAATTGTTTATTATCATATTTCCCTGTTCACGATAATAGTTTATTATCCATGCTAGAATTGTATTGATCGGAAACTTAGATACATGTGTGGATACATAGACAACAACATGTCCCTAGTAAGCCTCTACTAGACTAGCTCGTTGATCAAAGATGACTATGGTTTCCTAGCCATAGACATAAGTTGTCATTTGATAACGGGGTCACATCATTAGGAGAATTATGTGATGGACAAGGCCCAAACTATGAACGTAGCATATGATCGTATCAAGTTTATTGCTATCGTTTTCTGCATGTCAAGTATATGTTCCTATGACCATGAGATCATGCAACTCACTGACACCGGAGGAGTGCCTTGTGTGTACCAAACGTCGCAACGTAACTGGGTGACTCTAAAGGTGCTCTACAGGTATCTCCGAGGGTGTCTGTTGAGTTGGCATGGAGCAAGACTGCGATTTGTCACTCCGTATGACAGAGAGGTATCTTAGGCCCACTCGGTAATACAACATCACAATAAGCCTGCAAGCAATGTGACTAAAGAGTTAGCCACGAGATCTTGTATTATGGAACGAGTAAAGAGACTTGCCGGTAACGAGATTGAACTAGGTATGGAGATACCAACGATCGAATCCCGGGCAAGTAACATACGGATAGACAAAGGGAACTACATACGGGATTAGCTGAATCCTTGACATCGAGGTTCGACCGATAAAGTTCTTCGAAGAATATGCAGGAACCAATATGGGCATCCAGGTCCCGGTATTGGTTATTGACTGTAGAGGTGTCTCGGTCATGTCTGCATAGTTCTCGAACCCGCAGGGTCTACACACTTAAGGTTTGGTGACGATATAAGTATAATTGAGTCATTATGGTGGTTACCGAAGGTTGTTCAGAGTCCCGGATGAGATCCCAGACATGACGAGGAACTTTGGAATAGTCCGAAGGTGAAGATCGATATATTGGACGAAGGGTATTGGAGTCCAGAATTGTTCCGGGGGTATCGGGTGATGACCAGCGTGACTA
>NC_041393.1:120639505-120676308 GCF_002162155.2 Triticum dicoccoides | reverse complement strand
CAAGTGTTGGGGGCTCTCATGGTCCAAGGGGAGGGGGCAAACTAGCCCACTAAGGGGTTGTGCGCCCCCTCACCCCATCTAGGGTTCCCTCCACCTGGCTTGGGGGGCAAGTCACCCTAGGGTTTCCCTAGGGGAGATCCCATCTGCCTAGTGGCCGCCGCCCCCTTAGATGGATCTAGGGCGCCCCCCTCCTCCCTCCCCCTATATATAGAGAGGTAGAGAGAGGTCAGCCACACCCTTGAAAACCCATCTATGCCACGGCGCTGCCCTCCCTCTCCCTCGTAGTCCTCTTCCTCTCCGTAGTGCTTAGCCAAGCTCTGCTGAGATTCCACCACCGCCACCACGCCGTCGTGCTGCCGGAGGACTCGGGAAACTACTTCACCATCGCTCGCTGGATTGAGGAGGTGAAGGCGTCATCAAGCTGTACGTGTGTTGAAGGCGGAGGTGCCGTTCGTTCGGCACTAGATCAGGAGGTCGCGGGATGGATCGTGATTGGATCACGAAGACGTTCGACTACATCAACCGTGTTTCTTAATGCTTCTGCTTAGTGATCTACAAGGGTATGTAGATCCAGTTTCTCCTCTCATAGATGTTCATGTCCTAGGTTGATCTTGGTGAGCGTAGGAATTTTTTTTCCCATGCAACGTTGCCCAACAGTGGCATCATGAGCTAGGTCTATGCGTATATGACATCAGGAGTAGAACACAAAGGAGTTTGTGGGTGTTGATATTCAGATTGATTCCTTCTTTGGTCTTTTCTTGATTTGGCGGCCACTACAAAAAATACACTTCTGTGATGATACGTGTTTGTCACAGTAGGTCACGTTTTCTGTCATGCATGTACATCCATGAAGATTTTAAGACAGAATCAAGATAGTCATATCTATGCTGTCGTAGAAGTGTTCCATGACAATACCAAAATTATCATCATGAAAGTGTTCACTTCCATGACGATAAATGGCGCGTCATGGAAGTGTTTTCGTCAAGGGTAATCGACACGTGGCATCCACCATAACGGGTCGCCGTTAAGCTATAGGGTCCGGTTTTGGATCCGATAACCCGTTAACAACAACGACCAATGGCGATTTTCCACGTGTAAAATTCTCATTGGCCGAAAGAAACATGTGTCAACTCCTCGTTGGGACAGATGTCATCCAGCGAGTGGACGGGATGCACCTATGATACGTTGACACATGGATCAGCCCAACAGTGGCCCATTCAGGTCAAAAGGCCGGCCCGTTTGACTTCGTCAAAAGGTGGCGGGCCGGCCCATGGAAAGCCTGTTAACGACATGTTCACATATAGCCGATTTACAACCCGCTAACTCACAATTGTTTATGGCCTATCCGAATCTGGCCCAGTAGCGTCATCTGGGCCGTATAATATGATTCCACCCCGTTGTAACTTTTGGCCCATGTATGGCCCATGACGTCTTTCGGCCCATATGAGGCCCTTTGTAACTCTTGGCCCATTAATGGCCCGTGGTGAAACTGGCCCGTAATGAACAATGTATCGCTTTATACCCATTAACGGCCCATTATTTCATTGGTCCGTTTCCAGCCCGTGCTATCTTTCATCCTTCTCATGGCCCATTTATTCTTGGGCTGATTTGCAGCTTTCGATTACTTACGGTCTGTTATTGGCCTATTCAGGTTGTGGGCCAAATTTAGCCCGTGGTTAAAGTCGGCCCGTTTGTGGCCCGTTAATCTGTTGGGCCATTTTCTTAGCATCATCTAATACAGTCGATTAATGATGGCCCATTATGGTCGGGCCATGAACGAACGATTCCAAGCCTAGCGCGTTTACGACCCATAATGCATTCCGCTATTGGCCCATGTTTGGCAAATCGATCATACGCCCCGTAGAAGGCCCGTTGACTCTACGACCCATAGATGGCCCATTGTTTCTACATGTAAGTGCATCTAGTGCCACCCCTAGTTGGTTTTGCAGTATTGACGACAAACCTGGTTGAGGGACTAATGTGTTTGTGAGAATTGCAGGATAACATAGGTAGTAGTCCCTCATTGATTCGGTTTACCTACCGGAGATGACCCCTAAAAATGTGTGAAGACATTAAAGACAATGGTGGTCTGTGAAGCTATTCACGTTGAAGACTATGACATGAGAAGACATCGCATGAAGACTATGGAGCGCGAAGACTTAGTTGTTTTGTTGTTTCCTTTTCTTCTTTGTTGAGTCATAGGAACCACCGCACTGTTAAGTGGGGTCCAAGTGAACAAAGTCAGAGTGACTGAAGTGATGCTCAACCAAATCCTATGTCTTCGAGCGAAGACAATGAGAGCAAATCTTATCCAGAGTCGGATGAGTCAGCTTTACTTGTAGCCCAAGTCAAGCTACCGCGTGTGTTTGAAATCTGACCGTTGGAACACATGTCAGTTCCTTAGTGACCCAGGGTCATTTCGGACAAATCAGGTTGGGTTGCCCTGTGGCTATAAATAGCCCATCCCCTACACCATAAATTGGTGGCTGCTCAGAGTTAGTGCACGACTTTTGTCGTTTGAGAGCAACCCACCTCCGAAGCTTTTGATAGAGAATCCTTGCGAGGACAAAGCCCAAACCACCCAGAGCCCAAAGAGTGTTTGGGATCACTGAAGTCTTTCTGTCCGCGATCTGAAGACTTGTTACACTTGGGGACTGTGAATCCTCCAGTCGGTTAGGCGTCATGTTCTGAGCATCCAAGAGTCATTGTGGATTGCCAGTGAACAAAGTCTGTGAAGGTTTAGAAGTCTACCTTGAAGACTTACCTGAGTGATTGGGCGGGGACTAGGTGTCCTTATCTCATGGGGAATAAGGTGAAGACGCGGTCTTCTGAGTTGAATCTCAGCCTCCCTAACCAGACGTACAGTTGTCACAGCAACTGGAACTGGTCGAACAAATCTCTGTCTCCTCCAAGCAACTGGTTCTATCTTTCACTTCTCTTTACTTAAAGTTTGTCTTCGTGAAGTCATTGCTTGCTTGCATTATCTGTTTGACTTCACTACATGACTACTGGGTCTGATTGGCTTCATACTATCTTCCATCTTGATCCTTACTACCTAGCTGCTGATAGTCTTCGTGCTTTCACTTCATTGAATACTTGACTATGGCTTGTCTAGTGTAGTCTACCTTCCGTTGCATATGAATTGTGTCATTTCTATCATTTGTCTTCGAAACTCTCATGTTTTGAAGACTTTCATAAAAATCGTCTATTCACCCCCCTCTAGTTGATAACTAGCCCTTTCAATTGGTATCAGAGCAAGGTACTCCCTTGTTCTGTGTGATTCGGTTTAACCACCTGGAGTTTTAGCTATGTCGACTGCAGGGATAATCATAGTCTCCGCTGCGTGCCCCCTCTTCGATCGCACTGAATATCCCTACTAGAAGAATAAGATGCGCATGCATCTTGAAGCCATTGATGTCGATATGTGGTATGTCGTCAAGAACGGCGTTCCCAAGACTGGTGAAGATGTCACTCCTGCTGATGTCAAGAGGTTCATTCAACTGGACTCTACCGCCAAGAACATCATCTGTGGTCATCTGACCAAAGGACAGTATGGTCGTGTGAGTGCTCTGGAAACCTCGAAACTAGTCTGGGACTGACTCTCCAAGGTCAATGAAGGCGTCTCAACTCAGCAAGATCAAAGGATCAGTGTCCTCCGCAACCTCTTCAACCGCTTCATGTGACACGACAATGAAAACGTCCAACTCACATTTGATCGCCTCACTGATATCTCAAATGAGCTTCAAGCAATCGACACCATTGAGTGTTGGAAATATGCCCTAGAGGCAATAATAAAATGATTATTATTATATTTCCTTGTTCATGATAATTGTCTATTGTTCATGCTATAATTGCATTAATCGGAAACAATGATACATGTGTGAATACATAGACCACAACATGTCCCTAAGGAGCCTCTAGTTGACTAGCTCGTTGATCAACAGATAGTGATGGTTTCCTGACTATGGACATTGGATGTCATTGATAACAGGATCACATCATTAGGAGAATGATGTGATGGACAAGACCCAATCCTAAGCATAGCACAAGATCGTGTAGTTCGTTTGCTAGAGCTTTTCTAATGTCAAGTATCATTTCCTTAGACCATGAGATCGTGTAACTCCCAGATACCGTAGGAGTGCTTTGGGTGTACCAAACGTCACAACGTAACTGGGTGGCTATAAAGGTATACTACAGGTATCTCCGAAAGTGTCTGTTGGGTTGACATGGATCGAGACTGGGATTTGTCACTCCGTATGACGGAGAGGTATCTCTGGGCCCACTTGGTAATGCATCATCATAATGAGCTCAATGTGACCAAGTGGTTGGTCACGGGATCATGCATTATGGAACGAGTAAAGTGACTTGCCGGAAATGAGATTGAACGAGGTATTGGGATACCCACGATCGAATCTCGGCCAAGTAACGTACCGTGTGACAAAGGGAATAGTATACGGGATTACTTGAATCCTAGACATCGCGGTTCATCCGATGAGATCATCATGGAATATGTGGGAGCCAACATGCGTATCCAGATCCTGCTGTTGGTTATTGGCCGGAGAGCTGTCTCGGTCATGTCTGCGTGATTCCCGAACCTGTAGTGTCTACACACTTAAGGTTCGGTGACGCTAGGGTTATTAGGAAGACTTGTATGTGATTATTGAATGTTGTTCGGAGTCCTGGATGAGATCTCGGATGTCACGAGGATTTCCCGAATGGTCCAAAGGTGAAGATTTATATATGGGAAGTTGTAATACGGTCACCGGAAAAGTTCGGGGGCATACCGGTATTGTACCGGGGCCACTGGAAGGGTTCCGGGGGTCCACCGGGAGGGGCCACCTCTCCCGGAGGGCCTCATGGGCCGTAGAGGGAAGGGAACCAGCGCTTAGAGGGCTGGGCATCCCCCCTTGGGCCCATGCGCCTAGGGTTGGGGGGAAAACCATAAGGGGGGCGCCCCCTTGCTTGGGGGGAAAGTCCCCCCCTTGGCCGCCCCCTCCCCTCTAGATATCATCTAGAGGGGGCCGGCCCCCTTCCTCCTTCCCCTATAAATAGAGGGGCGAGGGGAGGGCTGCACACACACCTCCAAGGCGCAGCCCCTCCCCTCCCCAACACCTCTCCTTCTCCGTAGAAGCTTGGCGAAGCCCTGTCGGAGTACTGCCTCTCCATCACCACCACGCCGTCGCGCTGCTGCTGGATATCTCTTCCTCAACCTCTCCCTCCTCCTTGCTGGATCAAGGCACGGGAGACGTCTCCGCTCCGTACGTGTGTTGAACGTGGAGGCGCCGTACGTTCGGCGCTAGGATCTTTGGTGATTTGGATCACGATGAGTACGACTCCATCAACCCCGTTCTCTTGAACGCTTCCGCTCGCGATCTACAAGGGTATGTAGATGCACTCATATCTCTCTCGTTGCTAGATGACTCCATAGATTGATCTTGGTGATGCGTAGAATTTTTTTATTTTCTGCAACGATCCCCAATAGCGGCATCATGAGCTAGGTCTATGCGTAGTTTCTATGCACGAGTAGAACACAATTTTGTTGTGGGCGTAGATTTTGTCAATTTACTTGCCACTACTAGTCTTATCTTGTTTTGGCGACATCGTGGGATGAAGTGGCCCGGACCGATCTTACACGTACGCTTACGTGAGACAGGTTCCACCGACTGACATGCACTAGTTGCATAAGGTGGCTAGCGGGTGTCTGTCTCTCCCACCTTAGTCGGATCGGATTCGATGAAAAGGGTCCTTATGAAGGGTAAATAGAAATTGGCATATCACGTTGTGGTTTTGACGTAGGTAAGAAACGTTCTTGCTAGAACCCTATTGCAGCCACGTAAAAACATGCAACAACAATTAGAGGACGTCTAACTTGTTTTTGCAGCATATGCCTTGTGATGTGATATGGCCAAAAGGATGTGATGAATGATATATATGTGATGTATGAGATTGATCATGTTCTTGTAATAGGAATCACGACTTGCATGTCGATGAGTATGACAACCGGCATGAGCCATAGGAGTTGTCTTAATTATTGTATGACCTACGTGTCATTGAATAATGCCATGTAATTACTTTACTTTATTGCTAAACCGTTATCTATAGTAGTAGAAGTACTCATTGGCGTGACAACTTCATGAAGACACGATGATGGAGATCATGGTGTCATGCCGATGACGATGATGATCATGGCGCCCCGAAGATGGAGATCAAAAGGAGCAAAATGATATTGGCCATATCATGTCACTGTTTGATTGCATGTGATGTTTATCATGTTTTTGCATCTTGTTTGCTTAGAATGACGATAGTAAATAAGATGATCCCTCATAATAATTTCAAGAAAGTGTTCCCCCTAACTGTGCGCTGTTGCGAAAGTTTGTTGTTTCGAAGCACCACGTGATGATCGGGTGTGATAGATTCTAACGTTCACATACAACGGGTGTAAGACAGATTTACACATGCAAAAACACTTAGGTTGACTTGATGAGCCTAGCATGTACAGACATGGCCTCGGAACACAAGAGACCGAAAGGTCGAACATGAGTCGTATAGAAGATACGATCAACATGAAGATGTTCACCGATGATGACTAGTCCGTCTCACGTGATGATCGGACACCGCCTAGTTGACTCGGATCATGGATCACTTAGATGACTAGAGGGATGTCTATCTGAGTGGGAGTTCATTAAATAATTTGATTAGATGAACTTAATTATCATGAACTTAGTCTAAAACTCTTGCAATATGTCTCGTAGATCAAATGGCCCACGCTAATGTTGCCCTCAACTTCAACGCGTTCCTAGAGAAAACCAAGCTAAAAGACGATGGCAGCAACTACACGGACTGGGTCCGGAACTTGAGGATCATCCTCATAGCTGCCAAAAGAGCATATTTCCTAGATGCACCGCTAGGTGAAGCACCCGTTTTCCCAGTAACTCAAGACGTTATGAATGCCTGGCAGTCGCGTAGTGATGATTACTCCCTGGTTCAGTGCGGCATGCTTTACAGCTTAGAACCAGGGCTCCAAAAGCATTTTGAGCAACACAGAGCATATGAGATGTTCCAAGAGCTGAAAATGGTTTTCCAAGTTCATGCCCGAGTCGAGAGATATGAAGTCTTCGACAAGTTCTACAGTTGTAAGATGGAGGAGAATAGTTCTGTCAGCGAGCACATACTCAAAATGTCTGGGTTGCACAACCGCTTGTCTCAGCTGGGAGTTAACCTCCCGGATGACGCGGTCATTGACAGAATCCTTCAGTCGCTCCCACCAAGCTACAAGAGCATTGTGATGAACTACAATATGCAGGGGAGGGTGAAAACTATTCCTGAGGTATTTTCAATGCTGAAATCAGCGGAGGTAGAAATCAAAAAGGAACATCAAGTGTTGATGGTCAATAAAAACCACTAGTTTCAAGAAAGGCAAGGGTAAGAAGAACTTCAAGAAGGACGGCAAGGGAGTTGCCGCGCCCGGTAAGCCAGTTGCCGGGAAGAAGCCAAAGCATGGACCCAAACCTGAGACTGACTGCTTTTATTGCAAGGGAAGCAGACACTGGAAGCGGAATTGCCCCAAGTACTTAGCGGACAAGAAGGCCGGCAACACCAAAGGTATATGTGATATACATGTAATTGATGTGTACCTTACCAGTACTCGTAGTAGCTCCTGTATTTGATACCGGTGCGGTTGCTCATATTTGTAACTCAAAATAGGAGCTGCGGAATAAGCGGAGACTGGCGAAGGACGAGGTGACGATGCGCGTCGGGAATGGTTCCAAGGTCGATGTGATCGCCGTCGGTACGCTACCTCTACATTTACCTACGATATTAGTTTTAAACCTCAATAATTGTTATTTAGTGCCAGCTTTGAGCATGAACATTGTATCTGGATCTCGTTTAATACGAGATGACTACTCATTTAAATCCGAGAATAATGGTTGTTCTATTTATATGAGAGATATGTTTTATGGTCATGCCCCGCTGGTCAATGGTTTATTCTTAATGAATCTCGAACGTAATGTTACACATATTCATAGTGTGAATACCAAAAGATGTAACATTGATAATGATAGTCCCACATATCTGTGACACTGCCGCCTTGGTCACATTGGTGTCAAACGCATGAAAAAGCTCCATACAGATGGACTTTTGGAGTCTCTTGATTTCGAATCATTTGACACGTGCGAACCATGCCTCATGGGTAAAATGACCAAGACTCCGTTCTCCGGAACAATGGAGCGAGCAACCAGCTTATTGGAAATCATACATACTGATGTGTGTGGTCCAATGAGCGTTGAGGCTCGCGGAGGCTATCATTATGTTCTCACCCTGATTGATGACTTGAGTAGATATGGGTATGTTTACTTGATGAAACACAAGTCTGAGACCTTTGAAAAGTTCAAGGAATTTCAGAATGAGGTAGAGAATCAACGTGACAGAAAAATAAAGTTCTTACGATCAGATCATGGGGGAGAATATTTAAGTCATGAGTTTGGTACACACTTAAGGAAATGTGGAATTATTTCACAACTCACGCCGCCTGGAACACCTCAGCATAACGGTGTGTCCGAACATTGTAATCGCACTCTATTGGATATGGTGCGGTCTATGATGTCTCTTACCGATTTACCGCTATCATTTTGGGGATACGCTTTAGAGACAACTACATTCACTTTAAATAGGGCACCGTCTAAATCCGTTGAGACGACACCGTATGAATTATGGTTTGGAAAGAAACCTAAGCTATCATTTCTAAAAGTTTGGGGATGCAATGCTTATATCAAGAAACTTCAACCTGAAAAGCTCGAACCCAAGTCGGAAAAATGCGTCTTCATAGGATACCCTAAGGAAACCATTTGGTATACCTTCTACCTTAGATCCGAAGGCAAGATCTTTGTTGCCAAGAACGGGTCCTTCCTGGAGAAAGAGTTTCTCTCGAAAGAAATAAGTGGGAGGAAAGTAGAACTCGATGAAGTACTGCCTCTTGAACCAGAAAGTAGCGCAGCGCAGGAAGATGTTCCTGTGGTGCCTACACCGACTAGAGAGGAAGTTAATGATGATGATCAAGGTACTTTGGATCAAGTTTCTACTGAACTTCGAAGGTCCACAAGGACACGTTCCACACCAGAATGGTATGGCAACCCTGTCCTGGAAATCATGTTATTAGATAACGGTGAACCTTCGAACTATGAAGAAGCAATGGCGGGCCCAGATTCCAACAAATGGCTTGAAGCCATGCAATCCGAGATAGGATCCATGTATGAAAACAAAGTATGGACTTTGACAGACTTGCCCGATGATCAGCGAGCGATAGATAATAAATGGATCTTTAAGAAGAAGATGGACGCAGATGGTAATGTTACCATCTATAAAGCTCGACTTGTCGCTAAGGGTTATCGACAAGTTCAAGGAGTTGACTACGATGAGACTTTCTCACCCGTAGCGAAGCTGAATTCCATCCAAATCATGTTAGCAATTGCCGCATTCTACGATTATGAGATATGGCAAATGGACGCCAAAACGGCATTCCTTAACGGCTTCCTTAAGGAAGAATTGCATATGATGCAGCCGGAAGGTTTTGTCGATCCTAAGAATGCTAACAAGGTATGCAAGCTCCAGCGCTCCATCTATGGGCTGGTGCAAGCATCTCGGAGTTGGAACATTCGCTTTGATGAAATGATCAAAGCGTTTGGGTTTATGCAGACTTACGGAGAAGCCTGCGTTTACAAGAAAGTGAGTGGGAGCTCTGTAGCATTTCTCATATTATATGTAGATGACATACTTTTGATGGGAAATGATATAGAACTTTTGGACAACATTAAGGCCTACTTGAATAAGTGTTTTTCAATGAAGGACCTTGGAGAAGCTTCTTACATATTAGGCATCAAGATCTATAGAGATAGATCGAGACGCCTCATAGGTCTTTCACAAAGCACATACCTTGCTAAGATATTGAAGAAGTTCAATATGGATCAGTCCAAGAAGGGGTTCTTACCTGTGTTGCAAGGTGTGAAATTGAGCTTGGCTCAATGCCCGACCACGTCAGAAGATAGATAAAAGATGAGTGTCATCCCCTATGCCTCGGCTATAGGGTCTATTATGTATGCCATGCTGTGTACCAGACCTGATGTAAACCTTGCCGTAAGTTTGGTAGGAAGGTACCAAAGTAATCCCAGCATGGAACACTGGACAGCGGTCAAGAATATCCTGAAGTACCTGAAAAGGACTAAGGATATGTTTCTCGTTTATGGAGGTGACGAAGAGCTCGTCGTAAAGGGTTACGTCGACGCTAGCTTCGACACAGATATGGATGACTCTAAGTCACAAACCGGATACGTGTATATTTTGAATGGTGGGGCAGTAAGCTGGTGCAGTTGCAAGCAAAGCATCGTGGCGGGATCTCCATGTGAAGCGGAATACATGGCAGCCTCGGCGGCAGCACATGAAGCAATCTGGATGAAGGAGTTCATTACCGACCTAGGAGTTATTCCCAATGCGTCGGGGCCGATGACTCTCTTCTGTGACAACACTAGAGCCATTGCCCTTGCCAAGGAGCCCAGGTTTCACAAGAAGACTAGGCACATCAGGCGTCACTTCAACTCCATTCATGAAAATGTTTAAGATGGAGACATAGATATTTGCAAAGTGCATACGGATCTGAATGTCGCAGATCTGTTGACTAAACCTCTTCTGCGAGCAAAACATGATCAACACCAGAACTCTATGGGTGTTCGATTCATCACAATGTAACTAGATTATTGACTCTAGTGCAAGTGGGAGACTGTTGGAAATATGCCCTAGAGGCAATAATTAAATGATTATTATTATATTTCCTTGTTCATGATAATTGTCTATTGTTCATGCTATAATTGTATTAACCGGAAACAGTGATACATGTGTGAATACATAGACCACAACATGTCCCTAGTGAGCCTCTAGTTGACTAGCTCGTTGATCAACATATAGTCATGGTTTCCTGACTATGGACATTGGATGTCATTGATAACAGGTTCACATCATTAGGAGAATGATGTGATGGACAAGACCCAATCCTAAGCATAGATCGTGTAGTTCGTTTGCTAGAGCTTTTCTAATGTCAAGTATCATTTCCTTAGACCATGAGATCGTGTAACTCCCGGATACCGTAGGAGTGCTTTGGGTGTACCAAACATCACAACGTAACTGGGTGGCTATAAAGGTATACTACAGGTATCTCCGAAAGTGTCTGTTGGGTTGACACGGATCGAGACTGGGATTTGTCACTCCGTCTGACGGAGAGGTATCTCTGGGCCCACTCGGTAATGCATCATCATAATGATCTCAATGTGACCAAGTGGTTGGTCACGGGATCATGCTTTACGGAATGAGTAAAGTGACTTGCCGGAAACGAGATTGAACGAGCAATTGGGATACCGACGATCGAATCTTGGGCAAGTAACGTACCGTGTGACAAAGGGAATTGTATATGGGATTACTTGAGTCCTCGACATCGTGGTTCATCCGATGAGATCATCGTGGAACATGTGGGATCCAACATGGGTATCCAGATCCCGCTGTTGGTTATTGGCCGGAGAGCTGTCTCGGTCATGTCTGCGTGATTCCCGAACCCATAGGGTTTACACACTTAAGGTTCGGTGACGCTAGGGTTATTAGGAAGACTTGTATGTGATTACCGAATGTTGTTCGGAGTCCCGAATGAGATCCCGGACGTCACGAGGAGTTCCGGAATGGTCCGGAGGTGAAGATTTATATATGGACGGTCATCAGAAAAGTTCAGGGGCATACCGGTATTGTACCGGGGCCACCGGGAGGGGCCACCTCTCCTAGAGGGCCTCATCGGCCGTAGAGGAAAGGGAACCAGCCCTTAGAGGGCTTGGCGCATCCCCCCTTGGGCCCATGCGCCTAGGGTTGGGGGAAAACCCTAAGGGGGGCGCCCCCTTGCTTGGGGGGCAACTCCCCCCTGGCCGCCGCCCCCCTCTAGATCTCATCTAGAGGGGGCCGGCCCCCTTCCTCCTTCCCCTATAAATAGAGGGGCGAGGGGAGGGCTGCACACACACCTCCAAGGTGCAGCCCCCCCTCCCCAACACCTCTCCTCCTCCGCAGAAGCTTGGCGAAGCCCTGCTGGAGTACTGCCTCTTCATCACCACCACGCCGTCGTGCTGCTGCTGGAGATCTCTTCCTCAACCTCTCCCTCCTCCTTGTTGGATCAAGGCGCGGGAGACGTCTCCGCTCCGTATGTGTGTTGAACGCGGAGGTGACATCCGTTCGGCGCTAGGATCTTCGGTGATTTGGATCACGACGAGTACGACTCCATCAACCCCGTTTTCTTGAACGTTCCGCTCGCGATCTACAAGGGTATGTAGATGCACTCCTATCTCTCTCGTTGCTAGATGACTCCATAGATTGATCTTGGTGATGCATAGAAATTCTTTATTTTCTACAACGATCCCCAACACTGAGATCACAAAGCATGAAATTGTCAAGACACTACTGAGATCACTTGACACCTCATTTGACACCTTAGCCCTGATGATACAAGAACGCCCTGACTTCAAGACTCTCAATCTGTCTGACATACTTGAGAGGCTCAACACACATGAGTTTCAGCTATCTGAGAAACGAGATATCTATGGCCCCAACTATGGTCGAACTCGCGCTTTGAAGGCAAAGGTTGTTTCCTCGTCTGAAGAAGAATCTGACTACAGTTCTGGTGATCCTGAAGACATTGGAAATGAGCTTGCTATGCTTGTGAAGAAGTTCCAGAAGTTCACCAAGAAGAAAGGCTTCAGAAATTCTTCACGATCCAGCTCAAGAAAGGATGAAGCTTCCACCCATGACAATAAGAAGAGAACCTATCACAAGTGCAAGAAACCTGGTCACTACATCTCTGAGTGTCCACAGTGGGACAATGAGAAGAAGAAGAACAAGAAGAGCAAAGAATATAATTCTGATGACAAGAAGAAGAAGAAATCCTCAAAGTCTTCTTCCAAGTCTTCTTCCAAGTTTTCATCACACAAGAAGAGATCATCTAGCAAGGCTCGTGCTTTTGTTGTCAAGGAGATGGATTCAGAGGAGGAGTCTGCTTCTGAGGAGGCGGTGGTGGAGTCTGAGGAGGAGTCCGACTCTGGTGTTGCGAGTCTGGCTCTAGCTACAACTTACGTTGCCAAGTCCATCTTCAACTCTGAAGACAATGGATCCGTCACCAATCCTGATGACAATGACAAGGACGACTCAGCTCCCACCTACTGCTTCATGGCACGTGGTGCCAAGGTAAACTCACGCGATGCTTACTTTCAAACATCAAGTGAAGATGACTCTGATGGTGAATCCAAACCTAGTTACAAAACACTTGCTAAAATTGCAACTGAACAACAGTAAGCTATGGAACATACTCAAAAATTGTTAGACAAAAGCGATGACCTGTTGGACGCGGAAATGACTAAGACTCAGTCCTTAATTGAAGCCATAAAAAATCTTCATGTTAAGTACCAGGAACTTGAAGGTCGACATGAATCGCTCTCAACCTCTCATGAAAAGCTTTCCTATGATTATCTTCAAAGGAAGCATGAACTTGAGAAATTAAGATCGTCTCATGAAGATCTTCAAAAGGAAAATGAGTCACTCCGCGCTCAACAGATCAGTCCCGCTCAGGAAGGATTTGAACCACCATGTTTAAAATGCATTGAGCGTGATAACGCTGCCTCTATTGTTGAATGTTCTACTACTACCCCTGTTGCAATATCTTCAACTGCTAATGTGGTAACTAACCCCTCTACTGAAGACACCACTACTATCGCTGATGAGAATGCTAGGTTGAAGACACTGCTTGAGACAGGGAATGTACAAAAGTCTCAAAGGGCACCAGACATTATGCGATGTCCTCAAAAAGCAGATTCTGAACCGAAACCCTAGGAAAGAGGGTGTTGGGTTCGAGAGGAAAATGAATGTTGATGGATCTTACTTGAAGACTGAGCAGTACCCCAAAACCACATGGGTTGCTGCAAAGGAACCTTCAGTAGATCCATCCACCCTATCTGGCTTCACTTGTGCTAACCTTATTATTATTGATGAATCCTTTGATGCAAACTATAAATTGTTCAAGAATCAGAATGGCAAAGTGTTTGCCAGGTATATTGGTACTAACTGTAGGAATGGGCCACCTATGAAAAATATATGGGTACCCAAAAGCTGTCTTGAAAATCTTCCAGTGAATGTCATCATGACACCACCTGTGAAGAAGACAAACCCCATATCAAAGGCTTCATATGGTCCAAAAGCTTCATACATACCGAGGACTCATCTGAGTCACCCTAACGTTAATGTTTTGCAAGGAAATCATACTCAGACCCATGAATATGAGCGTGTTTCATCAAACCGCTATGTTCATAGAACTAAGAATTTTTCTGCTTATTCCTATGAGTATTATTCTCCTCCTTCAAGGCTATTTACTAGGGCTCCAAAGCCGAAGTTCTCAGATGCTGCACTTAGACTCATTGCTTCTAAGCCACCCCTGAAAATGTGGGTGGTTAAGAAAACTTAACTCTCTTTTGCAGGGAAAGGTCTCCAGCCGGAAATTAAAGGCGTCCAAAGCAAATGCTGGAGACCTTAAAAATCTTGTAGGGCGCAAGATAAAATGCCCAAATGGTCTTACTATGTATTTCGTTCCGGGATTCCTTGACACTCATCCTATCTATCCTAACAAAGACTTGAATTTCCATGTTCCACTTGTTCATCAAATGTTTCTGCTTCACAACTCGCTTGGTGAAGCCTATCCCCCAAACTGCAATGTAGGCTACGACACCTTGTATTTCAAAATGGATTATGGACAGTGGATGCACTAATCACATGACTGGCGATCAAAGTCTTCTGATGGATTCAACGCTACGTCCATCAGACAAGAGTCACATCACATTTGCTCACACTGGTAAAAGCAAGGTATTGGGTCTAGGTAGAGTTGCAATATCAAGGGATCAGCACATGGATAAAGTGATGCTTGTTGAATCCCTTGGTTTCAACTTAATGTCTGTCTCAATGCTTTGTGACTTAAACATGATTGTGCTATTTGGAAAATATCATTGCCTTGTACTGATGGAATCTGACAAGTCTCTAGTCTTTGAAGGGTATCGAAAAGATGATATGTATATGGTAGATTTCTCAGCAGGACCGCAGATGGCAGTATTTCTTCTAGCAAAAGCTTCAGAATGCTGGCTTTGGCATCAAAGGCTAGGGCATGCTGGCATGAGGAACTTGCACACTCTCGTGAAGAAGAAGCATGTTGTGGGCATCGAAGGTGTCAAGTTCAAGAAGGATCATCTGTGTGGTGCTTGCGAAGCTGGAAAGATGACAAGAGCCAAGCATCCCTCGAAGATAATCATGACTACGTCTCAACCCTTCGAGCTGCTACACATGGACTTATTTGGCCCTACTCACTACTCTACTCTCAATGCTACTGCTTGCCTCTATGGCTTCGTCATTGTTGATGATTACTCTAGATATACTTGGGTGCATATAATCCTGTACAAGATTGAAGTGCAGGATGTCTTCAGGCGCTTTGCCAATCATGCCATGATGAACTATGGCGTCAAGATCAAGCATATCATAAGCGACAACTACACCGAGTTCAAGAACACTGGCCTTGATCTTTATCTGGATACTTTGGGTATCACTCATGAGTTCTCTGCTCCATACACACCTCAGCAGAATGGCATCATGGAGCGCAAGAATAGAACCCTTATTGAGATGGCCCGAATGATGCTTGATGAGTACAAGACTCCACGGAAGTTTTGGCCTGAAGCCATTGATACTGCATGCCACGTCATCAACCGTGTTTATCTTCAAAAGCTCCTGAAGAAAACATCCTATGGACTCCTAACTGGTAAGAAACCAAATGTCAGTTACTTTAGAGTATTTGGTGCTAGGTGCTGGATCAAGGATCCACATCACACTTCAAAATTTGCACCGAAAGCACATGAAGGTTTTATGCTTTGTTACGGAAAGGATTCGCACTCCTACAGAGTCTTCAACATCTTTCACTATAAAGTGGTTGAAACTGTGGATGTGTGGTTCGATGAGACTAATGGATTGCAAAGAGAGCACCTGCCAAAAGCGCTAGATGAAGTTCCTCCTAGTGAATCTGTCAAGCTCATGGGTACTGGAGAGATCATACCGTCTGAACCTCAGGCTGAAGGTGAACTCATCATTGCACCAAGTCAACCAGAAGACAATGCTCAGCCTGAAGTCAATACTGAAGCTGAAGATAATGATCCGCAAGGGCAAAATCTTTGTCTAGTACATCCCCGTGTTGCTAATGAAGTACAAATTGAGAAGATAATTGACAACATCAATGCACCTGGTCCACTCACTCGTTCAAGGGCAACGCAAAGAACAACTCAGCTAACAAACTTCTGTGGGCATTTTGCATTCGTCTCAATCTTTGAACCCAAGAAAGTTTCTGAAGCCTTCATGGAATCTGAATGGATTCAAGCCATGCAAGAAGAGCTTCAACAGTTCGAGCTGAACAATGTGTGGGAACTGGTCAAGCGTCCTGATCCTCGTAAGCACAATATCATTGGCACAAAATGGATATATCGCAACAAGCAAGATGAGCATGGTCAAGTTGTGAGAAACAAGGCTCATCTCATTGCACAAGGATACACTTAAGTGGAAGGCATTGACTTCGATGAAACATTTGCTCTGGATGCTAGGCTTGAAGCCATTCGCATACTACTAGCCTATGCAAATCATCACAACATCCTTCTGTATCAAATGGACGTGAAGAGTGCCTTTCTCAATGGAAAGATTGAAGAAGAAGCATATGTTGCACAACCCCCTGGCTTTGAAGATCCAAAACATCCTGATATGGTATACAAGCTCAACAAGGCACTGTATGGCCTCAAACAAGCCCCTCGTGCTTGGTATGACACACTCAAAGACTTCCTGAAGAGCAAAGGCTTCAAACCTGGTTCATTAGATCCTACTCTCTTCACAAAGACATATGATGGTGAACTGTTTGTGTGCCAAATCTATGTGGATGACATTATCTTTGGCTCCACCAACAAGAAATACAGTGATGAGTTTGGTCACATGATGCAAGAGCAATATCAGATGTCCATGATGGGCGAGCTGAAGTTCTTCCCGGGTCTCCAAATCCGTCAGCAACGCAACGACATCTTCATCTCTCAAGAAAAATATCTCAAAGATTGCCTGAAGAAGTTTGGTATGCAAGACTGCAAAGGATACATGACGCCAATGCCAACCAAAAGTCATCTGAGTCCCGACGCCAATGGTAAAGAGTTCGATCAAAAGGTAAATCGCTCCATGATTGGTTCTTTACTTTATTTATGTGCATCTAGGCCAGATATAATGCTTTGTGTTTGCATGTGTGCCCGATTCCAAGCGGCACCAAAGGAATCGCATCACTTAGCCGTGAAGCGAATTCTTCGATATTTGGCTTACACCCCAACACTAGGATTATGGTATCCAAAGGTCTCAGAGTTTGATCTAGTTGGATTCTCAGATACTGATTATGCTGGTGACAAGGTTGATCACTGTTGGAAATATGCCCTAGCAGCAATAATAAAATGGTTATTATTGTATTTCCTTGTTCATGATAATTGTCTATTGTTCATGCTATAATTGTATTAACTGGAAACCGTAATACATGTGTGAATACATAGACCACAAAATGTCCCTAGTGAGCCTCTAGTTGACTAGCTCGTTGATCAATAGATGGTTATGGTTTCCTGACCATGGACATTGGATGTCATTGATAACAGGATCACATCATTAGAAGAATGATGTGATGGACAAGACCCAATCCTAAGCATAGCACAAGATCATGTAGTTCGTTTGCTAAAGCTTTTCTAATGTCAAGTATCATTTCCTTAGACCATGAGATTGTGTAACTCCCGGATACCGTAGGAATACTTTGGGTGTACCAAACGTCACAACGTAACTGGGTGACTATAAAGGTGCACTACGGGTATCTCCGAAAGTGTTTGTTGGGTTAGCACGAATCGAGACTGGGATTTGTCACTCCGTATGACGGAGAGGTATCTCTGGGCCCACTCGGTAATGCATCATCATAATGAGCTCAATGTGACTAAGTAGTTAGTCATGAGATCATGCATTAGGTAATGAGTAAAGTGACTTGCCGGTAACGAGATTGAACGAGGTATTGGGATACCGACGATCCAATCTTGGGCAAGTAACATACCGATCGACAAAGGGAATTGTATACGGGAATGCTTGAATCCTTGAAATCGTGGTTCATCCGATGAGATCATCGTGGAACATGGCCAACATGGGTATCCAGATCCCGCTGTTGGTTATTGGCCAGAGAGATGTCTCGGTCATGTCTGCATGATTCCTGAACCCGTAGGGTCTACACACGTAAGGTTCGATGACGCTAGGGTTATAAGGAAGTTTGTATGTGGTTACCGAATGTTGTTAGGAGTCCCGGATGAGATCCCAGACATCATGAGGAGTTCCGGAATGGTTCGGAGGTAAAGATTTATATATGGGAAGTCCAGTTTCAGTCACCGGAATAGTTTCGGGGGTTATCGGTATTGTACCGGGACCACCGAAAGGTGTCCGGAGGTCCACCGGGTGGGGCCACCTGCCCCGGGGCACTTGATGGGCTGAATATGGGAGGGAACCAGCCCCTAGTGGGCTGGTGCACCGCTCCTCAAGGGCCCAAGGCGCCTAGGGTTGAAAACCCTAGGGGAGGGGGGCGCCTCCACCTTGCTTGGGGGGCAAGCCTCCCCTCCTGGCCGCCGCCCCTCCCCTCTAGATGGGATTTGGAGGGGGCCGGCGCCCTCTCCCCTTCCCCTATATATAGTGGGGTTTTTTGTGGCTGCCAAGTACATGAGTTTTCCCTCTCTCCTGGCGTAGCCCTACCCCTCTCCCTCCTCGTCTCTTGCAGTGCTTGGCGAACCCCTGCTGGAGTGCCACACTCCTCCATCACCACCATGCTGTTGTGCTGCTGCTGGACGGAGTCTTCCCCAACCTCTCCCTTTCTCCTTGCTGGATCAAGGCACGGGAGACGTCACCGGGCTGCACGTGTGTTGAACACGGAGGCACCGTTGTTCGTTGCTTAGATCAGATTCGGCCGCGATCTGAATCACTTTGTGTACGACTCCACCGACCGTGTTCTTGCAACGCTTCCGCATCGTGATCTTCAAGGGTATGAAGATACACTCCCCTCTCTCTTGTTGCTAGAATCTCCATAGATTGATCTTGGTGATGCGTAGAAAATTTTGAATTTCTGCTACGTTCCCCAACAGTGGTACCAGAGCTAGGTCTATTGCGTAGATTCTATGCATGAGTAGAACACAAGTAGTTGTGGGCATTGGTTTTGTTCCATATGCTTACCGTTACTAGTCCTATCTTGTTTCAACGGTATTGTGGGATGAAGCGGCCCGGACCGACCTTACATGTACGCTTACATGAGACAGGTTCCACCAACTGACATGCACTTGTTGCATAAGGTGGCTAGCGGGTGCTAGTCTCTCCCACTTTAGTCGGATCGGATTCGATGAAAATGGTCCTTATGAAGGGTAAATAGCAATTGGCATATCACCGTTGTGGCTTTGCGTAGGTAAGAAACGTTCTTGCTAGAAACCCATAGCAGCCACGTAAAACATGCAACAACAATTAGAGGACATCTAACTTGTTTTTGTAGGGTATGCTATGTGATGTGATATGGCCAAAAAGAATGTGATGAATGATATGTGACGTATGAGATTGATCATGTTCTTGTAATAGGAATCACGACTTGCATGTCGATGAGTATGACAAACCGGCAGGAGCCATAGGAGTTGTCTTACTTTATTGTATGACCTGTGTGTCATTGAATAACGCCATGTAGTTACTTCAGTTTATTGCTAACCAATAGCCGTAGTGGTAGAAGTAATAGTTGGTGAGACAACTTCATGGAGACACGATGATGGAGATCATGATGATGGAGATCATGGTGTCATGCCGGTGACGAAGGTGATCATGCCGCGCTTCAAAGATGGAGATCAAAGGTGCAAGATGATAATGGCCATATCATGTCACTTTATGATTTGCATGTGATGTTTATCATGTTTACATCTTATTTGCTTAGAACGACGGTAGCATAAATAAGATGATCCCTCACTAAAATTTCAAGAAAGTGTCCCCCCTAACTGTGCACCATTACGAAAGTTCGTTTTTTCGAAGCATCACGTGATGATCGGGTGTGATAGATTCTAACGTTTGCATACAACGGGTGTAAGCCAGATTTACACATGCAAAACATTTAGGTTGACTTGACAAGCCTAGCATGTACAGACATGGCCTCGGAACACAAGAGACCGAAAGGTCGAACATGAGTCGTATAGTAGATATGATCAACATGAAGATGTTCACCGATGATGACTAGTCCGTCTCACGTGATGATCGAACACGGCCTAGTTGACTCGGATCATGGAGCACTTAGATGACTAGAGGGATGTCTATCTAAGTGTGAGTTCATTAAATAATTTGATTAGATGAACTTAATTATCATGAACATAGTCATAAGGTCTTTGCAAATAATGTCGTAGCTTACGCTTTAGTTCTACTATTTAAGATATGTTCCTAGAGAAAATTTAGTTGAAAGTTGACAGTAGCAATTATGCGGACTGGGTCCGTATACTGAGGATTGTCCTCATTGCTGCGCAGAAGGATTATGCCCTTAATGCACCGCTCGGTGTGCTGAACCTCGAGCGTCGTCTGTGGATGTTGCGAACATCTAACATACACATCTTGATGACTACGTGATAGTTCAGTGTGTAATGTTAAGCGGTTTAGAATTTAGGCACCGAAGACATTTTTTGAAACGTCACGGAACATATGAGATGTTCCAAGAGATGAAATTGGGATTTCAGGCTCATGCCCACGTCAAGAGGTGTGAGACCTCCGACAAGTTTCTTAGCCTGCAAACTAAGGGAGAAAAGCTCAATCGTTGAGCATGTGCTCAGATTGTCTAAGTACTACAATCACTTGAATCATGTGGGGGTTAATCTTCCAGATGAGATAGTGATGGTTCTCCAAAGTCACTGCTGCCAAGCTACTAGAGCTTCATGATGAACTATAACATATCAGGGATAGATATGATGATCCTTGAACTATTCGCGACGTTTGACACCACGAAAGTAGAAATCAAGTAGGAGCATCAATTGTTGATGGTTAGTAAAACCACTAGTTTCAAGAAGGGCAAGGGTAAGAAAGGATACTTCATGAAACGACAAATCAGTGCTGCTCTAGTGAAGAAACCCAAGGTTGAACCCAAACCCGAGACTAAGTGCTTCTGTAATAAGGGGAGCAGTCACTGGAGCAGAATTACCCTAGATACTTGGTAGATAAGAAGGCAGGCAAGGTCAACAGAAGTATATTGGATATACATTATATTAATGTGTACTTTACTAGTACTCCTAGTAGCACCATGGTAATAGATACCGGTTCGGTTGCTAAGTGTTAGTAACTCGAAATAAAAGGCTACGGAATAAACGGAGACTAGCTAAAGGCGAGGTGACGATATGTGTTGGAAGTATTTCCAAGGTTGATGTGATCAAACATTGCACGCTCCCTCAACCATCGGGATCGGTGTTAAACCTAAATAATTGTTATTTAGTGTTTGCGTTGAGCATAGACATGATTGGATTATGTCTATCGCAATACGGTTATTCATTTAAGGAGAATAATGGTTACTCTATTTATTTGAATAATACCTTCAATGGTCTTGCACCTAAAATAAATGGTTTATTGAATCTCGATCATAGTGATACACATGTTCATGCCAAAAGATATAAGATAGTAATGATAGTACCACCTGCTTGTGGCACTGCCATTTGAGTCATATTGGTATAAAATGCATGAAGAAGCTCCATGTTGATGGATCTTTGGACTCACTCGTTTTTGAAAAGTTTGAGACATGCGAACCATGTCTATTGGTATGTGCGCATGAAGAAACTCCATGCAGATGGATCTTTTGGACTCACTTGATTCTAAATCACTTGAGACATGCAAATCATACCACATGGGCAAGATGACTGAAAAGCCTCGTTTTCAGTAAGATGGAACAAGAGAGCAACTTGTTGGAAGTAATACACTTTGATGTGTGCTGTCCAATGAGTGCCGAGGCACGCAGTGAATATCGTTATGTTCTTACTTCACAGATGATTTGAGTAGATGCCGAGTATATTTACTTGATAAAACACAAGTCTGAATTATTGAAAGGTTCAAGTAATTTCAAAGTGAAGTTGAAGATCATCGTGACAAGAGGATAACATTTCTATGATATGATCATAGAGATGAATATCTGAGTTACAAGTTTGGTACAGAATTAAGACATTGTGGAAATTGTTTCACAACTAATACCGCCTGAAACACCATAGTGTGATGGTGTGTCCGAACATCACAGCTGCACCTTATTGGATATGGTGCATACCATGATGTCCCTTATCGAATACCACTATCGTTTATGGGTTAAGCATTAGAGACAACGACATTCACTTTAAATAGGGCACCACATAGTTCCGTTGAGATGACACCGTATGAACTATGGTTTTAGAGAAACCTAAGCTGTCATTTCTTAAAAGTTTGGGGCTGCGACGCTTTAGCCTGATCAGCTCGAACCCAAAGTGGATAAAAACATCTTCATAGGACACCCAAAGCAGTTGGGTATACCTCCTATTTCAGATCTGGAAGCAAAAGTGGTTGTTTCTAGAAACGGGTCCTTTCTCGAGGAAAAGTTTCTCTCGAAAGAATTGAGTGGGAGGATGGTGGAGACTTGATGAGGTTATTGAACCATCACTTCAACTAGTGTGTAACAGGGCATAGGAAGTTGTTCCTATGGCGCCTACACCAATTGAAGTGGAAGCTAATGATAGTGATCACGAAACTTCAGATCAAGTCACTACCAAACCTCGTAGGTCGACGAGGATGCGTACTACTTCATAGTGGTACGCAATCCTGTCTTAGAGGTCATGTTTCTAGACAACAATGAACCTACAAGCTATGGAGAAGCGATGGTGGGCCCAGATTCCGACGAATGGCTCAAGGCCATAAAATCCTAGAGAGGATCCATGTATGAAAACAAAGTATAGACTTTGGAAACTACTCGATGGTTGTAAGGCTGCTGAGTATAGATGGATTTTAAAAGGAAGACGGACAATGATGGTAAGTGTCACCATTAAGAAAGCTCGACTTGTCGCTAAGATGTTTTCGACAAGTTCAAGGAGTTGACTACGATGAGACTTTCTCATTCGTAGCAATGCTAAGAGTCTATTGGAATGATATTAGCAGTTACTGCATTATTTATGAAATCTTGCAGATAGGATGTCAAAACATTGTTTCCTCGACGATTTTCTTGAGGAAAGGGTGTATGTGATACAACCAGAAGGTTTTGTCAATCCTGAAAGATGCTAACAAGTATGCAAAGCTCTAGTAATCCTTCTAAGGACTGGAGTAAGCATCTCAGAGATGGAATATACGCTTTGATGAGATGATCAACGATTTTGGGTTTATACAAAGTTTATGAGAAACTTGTATTTCCAAAGGAGTGGGAGCACTATAGAATTTCTGATGAGTATATGTTGTTAACATATTGTTGATCAGAATTGCTGTAGAATTTCTGGAAAGCATATAGGGTTATTTGAAAAGTGTTTTTCAATGGAAAACCTGGATTAAGCTACTTGAACATTGAGCATCAAGATATATAAGGATAGATAAAAAAAATGCTTAATAGTACTTTCAATACATACCGTGACAAGATTTTGAAGGAGTTCAAAATAGATCAGCAAAGAAGGAGTTCTTGGCTGTGTTATAAGGTGTGAGTATTGAGTAAGACTCAAGACCTGACCACGGCAGAAGAGAGAGAAAGGATGAAGGTCGTCCCCTATGCTTTAGACGTAGGCTCTACAGGATGCTATGTTGTGTACCGCACCTGAAGTGTGCCTTGCCATGAGTCAGTCAAGCGGTACAAGAGTGATCCAGGAATGGATCATAGGACAATGGTCAAAGTTATCCTTAGTAACTAGTGGACTAAGGAATTTTCTCGATTATGGAGGTGGTAAAAGAGTTCGTGTAAAGGGTTACGTCGATGCAAACTTTGACACTAATCCGGATGATTCTGAGTAGTAAACCGGATTCATATAGTAGAACAGTTATTTGGAATAGCTCCAAATAGAGCATGGTAGCTGCATCTACAAGATGACAGAGAGATTTGTAAAGCACACACGGATCTGAAAGGTTCAGACCCGTTGACTAATAACCTCTCTCACAAGCGAGATATGATCAAACCCCATGGGTGTTAAATTCATTACAATCACATAGTGATGTGAACTAGATTATTGACTCTAGTGCAAGTGGGAGACTGTTGGAAATATGCCCTAGAGGCAATAATAAAATGGTTATTTTGTATTTCCTTGTTCATGATAATTGTCTATTGTTCATGCTATAATTGTATTAATTGGAAACCGTAATACATGTGTGAATACATAGACCACAACATGTCACTAGTGAGCCTCTAGTTGACTAGCTCGTTGATCAATAGATGGTTATGGTTTCCTGACCATGGACATTAGATGTCATTGATAACGGGATCACATCATTAGGAGAATGATGTGATGGACAAGACCCAATCCTAAGCATAGCACAAGATTGTGTAGTTTGTTTGCTAAAGCTTTTCTAATGTCAAGTATCATTTCCTTAGACCATGAGATTGTGTAACTCCCGGATACCATAGGAATACTTTGGGTGTACCAAATGTCACAACGTAACTGGGTGACTATAAAGGTGCACTACAGGTATCTCCGAAAGTGTTTGTTGGGTTGGCACGAATCGAGACTGGGATTTGTCACTCCGTATGACGGAGAGGTATCTCTAGGCCCACTCAGTAATGCATCATCATAATGAGCTCAATGTGACTAAGTAGTTAGTCACGGGATCATGCATTACGGAACGAGTAAAGTGACTTGCCGGTAACGAGATTGAACGAGGTATTGGGATGCCGACGATCGAATCTCGGGCAAGTAACATACCGATCGACAAAGGGAATTGTATACGGGATTGGTTGAATCCTTGACATCGTGGTTCATCCCATGAGATCATTGTGGAACATGTGGGAGCCAACATGGGTATCCAGATCCCGCTGTTGGTTATTGGCCAGAGAGATGTCTCGGTCATGTCTGCATGATTCCCGAACCCGTAGGGTCTACACACTTAAGGTTCGATGACGCTAGGGTTATAAGGGAAGTTTGTATGTGGTTTCCGAATGTTGTTCAAAGTCTCAAATGAGATCTTGGACGTCACGAGGAGTTCCGGAATGGTCCGGAGGTAAAGATTTATATATGGGAAGTCTAGTTTCAGTCACCGGAATAGTTTCGGGGGTTATCGGTATTGTACCGGGACCACCGAAAGGTGTCCGGAGGTCCACCAGGTGGGGCCACCTGCCCCGGGGGACTTGTTGGGCTGAATATGGGAGGGAACCAGCCCCTAGTGGGCTGTTGCGCTGCTCCCCAAGGGCGCAAGGCGCCTAGGATTGAAAACCCTAGGGGAGGGGGCGCCTCCACCTTGCTTGGGGGGCAAGCCTCCCCTCCTGGCCGCCGCCCCTCCCCTCTAGTTGGGATCTAGAGGGGGCCGGCCCCCTCTCCCCTTCCCCTATATATAGTGGGTGTTTTGGGGCTGCCAAGTACATGAGTTTTCCCTCTCTCCTGGCGCAGCCCTACCCCTCTCCCTCCTCATCTCTCACAGTGCTTGGCGAAGCCCTGCTGGAGTGCCACGCTCCTCCATCACCACCATGCCATTGTGCTGCTGCTGGACGGAGTCTTCCCCAACCTCTCCCTCTCTCCTTGCTGGATCAAGGCATGGGAGACGTCACCGGGCTGCATGTGTGTTGAATGTGGAGGCACCGTTGTTCGGTGCTTAGATCGGATTCGGCCGCGATCTGAATCGCTTTGTGTACGACTCCACCGACCGCGTTCTTGCAACGCTTCCGCATCGCGATCTTCAAGGGTATGAAGATACACTCCCCTCTCTCTTGTTGCTAGAATCTCCATAGATTGATCTTGGTGATGCGTAGAAAATTTTGAATTTCTGCTATGTTCCCCAACAATCGCAAGTCCACATCAGGCACATGTCACTTTCTGGGACAATCACTTGTCTGTTGGTCTTCAAAGAAGTAGAACTGTGTATCTCTCTCCATTGCTGAATCTGAATACATTGCTGCTGGATCTTGCTGTGCTCAGCTTCTTTGGATGAAGCAAACTCTCAAGGACTATGGTATCCACCTGAAGAATGTGCCACTCTACTGCGATAATGAAAGCGCCATCAAGATTGCCAACAACCCAATTCAGCACTCGAAGACAAAGCACATTGAGATTTGTCATCACTTTCTCAGAGATCATGTCATGAAGGAAGATATTGATATCATTCACGTCGACAGTGAAGAGCAATTTGCTGATATCTTCACAAAGCCCTTGGATGAGAAAAGGTTTTGCAAGTTGCGGTGTGAGCTAAATATCTTGGAATCCTCAAATGTCCTGTGATTGGACACACATCCTAACACTTATGCATTTTGATGACTTAGATGTGCAACACACAAAGTAATGTATATCTTCAATCAATGAAGACATACACTCTAAGTGTGAATACATTAATGCGGAATTTGACTTCAGAGTGCCACGATAATTGTGCGCTGTGTCTGGGTCTAATACTTCCTATACGGTGGGTAACGCCACCACCAAACTTTTGTTTGAAGTGTTTCTCTTGGCGTTATGATTGCAAAGTATTTGAACTAGACTTGTCTTCATCCTTGACTTATGCTCATATTTATCTTCATCCTGTTGATTTGGTATTATACTAGTTATGTACATATTTGTATTCTGTCCTCTACAGCATTCACTTATAGCTATGGCTTCTTGTTGAATCTTTTGATCTAAGTGAATGTGATCGGACCCTCACCTATCTATGCTTCTACCTCAACTCTATCTGTCCAAATCATATGCATTCTATTGAAAACTGTCGATTGTCTTCACTGAGACCTTGTCAGCCGAAGTCAATCTGACAAACATTTATATGTGCTTTTAATGCTATATCTTTATTGCCTGAAATCCGAAGAATTCAGAACGACCACCCCGACAATCCAGGCGTGTGTGGGAACATGGAACAACTTCCGAGGTGTTGCATGCTTGCCATGTGTCCTTCAGATGTGAACCGCCAGGGGCACCTGCGTAATTGCGCTGTGCTGTCCCTTTCCTTATAAATACCCATCCCATCACGGTCAAAATCTTTCTTCCACCTCGCCACCTCTCGCAAACCCTAGTGCCACCGCTATCTCTCGACAACGTCGGCGACGAAGCGCTTAATTGCCGCAACCTCACCGACGCAGTCCTCATGCCGCCCGCGGACCTCATCTTCTCCGCCGCCGCCGTAGGAGTCTTCGGTCGCCAAGTTAGGGCACGAGAGATCGAACTGCTCGGCCTCCAACTTCACTCCGTCTAGTAGTTCTTTGTGTGGTAATTAAAACCTACTTTTTACCGTCTTTTCAATCTGATAGATTCATCCTTCTTTAGCAAAAGTGGTTTTTACACCTCCAAGTTGAATCTATCCCGTTCCGCATCTCATATTATGCCTAGTCTGTTCACTTATGCTTCTCTACAAATTAGATTCCTCACTTGTACTTATTCTTGGATTCATACAAATCTGGAACCAACTCACAACAAATAAGTGAACGTCTTCGTGTATGAGGTCAATGTCTTCAAATTGATTTATCTTCAAAATCTTCTGAGAATGCATATGACCTCTTCCCCTTCCTTCGCACCTCTAATGCTGTCACAGGTACATCTACATGGGAGAATCCCTTGGTTCTCATAGTCTGCATTCATTTGCAGAGTTCTTACAGAGTCACATAAATTCTCCTGAAGCCAGTTCTTGTCTGACCAGTCGTCGGAAGCCTTTGCACATTCTAAAGCCATTCAGTTTAAGCTTCATGGCTACTGAAAAGTCAGCTAGAAAGGGCGACAGAAAGCGCCGTGGGAATACCTCCAAGGATTTGCCACCAAATCTGCATGAGATGTACAAGACAGACCCTGAAGAAACCTATGGTGAACGCAAAACTCGAATCCAATGGATTCGAAGATATTGGGCTGCAGAATGGTTCAAGTACACATTTGTCACAGCTGAGTATGCTGAGAAGACTGCCATCAAGCAACCCTAGGGAGATATATTATACAAAAATCTTCAACCCCAGTCCCGTTCTGAAGCCATTAAACAAGAATTCTATCCTTGTATGGTACGCTGCCCACAACTAGGGAATGCTGACCATTCTTCTCTACTGTGGTGTCGTGATGACAATGTGTTCAAACGCAACTTCCAGTTTGCCAAAGTTTCTGCTGTGAAGAACAAGAAGGCATTTGGACTTGACTTCAACCCAGGTCCTTCTGCTCCTCGGGAAGATGGCACCCGTGAAGCCAATGAAAACATGATCGGCCCCTTCTACAATTTCAAAGGCCTCCTCACACACATTGCCGTCCAAGGTGCAAATGTGGATCACTCTGCTGATGATGCAGATTCTGATGAAGCTCCAGCTCCTCCTAAGCCGCAGAAGCAAAACAAGTCTAAGGCTTCAAAACCTACTGCTGCACCAAAAGCTTCACGAGCGAAGCCACTAGCAATTGCTCCTCCTGCACCAAGTTATTCTGAAGATCAATCTCGTGTCTCCAAGAGGAAAGAGAAGCCTCAGAAGAAAAATGTTCAGAGTTCTAGTCAAGCACTGACACCAGCGGACGTTCTAAGGAACGAGACTGAAGCCATTGATCTGTCAACAGATGATGAGTTTGGTGATGACGCTCTTGAGCAACTTATTAAGAGCAAGCAAGAGGTGGAGATCTTCAATGATCTGCCCCTCTTTGATGTGAACATCCTGGACAATTTCATTGATGAGTGGTTTGACAACCCAGATCTCAGTTTTGATGATCTTCAGCTCCCAATTGGCATCAGCATCGCCTTCTAAGGCGCCATTGCTCCTGAGCTGGCTCTGGCTCAGAGGATTGTCGAACTGAAGAACAAAATTGACTATGAGAAAGAACAGTTCAAGAAGCACATGGCCAAGCTTAGTGTGGCTGATGTTTAGAAATTCAAGCTGATGCTGAATGAACTCAAGGAGGCATTTCGCAAGAAACGTGAAGAAGCCAAAGGTTCACGTGAGCAAATGAAAAACCTCGCTGCCAAGTGTGTTCAAGCTTACAATGAAGCTGAAAAGCGCAAAGCACTTGGGCGTCCTAGCATTGACCCCAAGCTGGCTACCAAGAAGAAGTCTACTGTCGCCCCATATGAAGCATCAAGGCGGGAAGAACCTCACATTGTCTTCCCTGCCAGCATGACAGGCTCGAAGCCTAAGGTCCCCACAGTGGCTTCCGAACTGAAGAAAACCAGGGCAGCTGAAGTCGAAGCCAGAAAGCACAAGTTCAAGAACACCACTGATGACACTACATTGCCCAAGAAGAGAAAGGTCAAGAAGAAAGATCGGGCTACTCCCAAAGAGCCCCTTGTTGTTGAGCCCCTCTCTTATGCTCGTCCTGCATCCGAAAACCAAGAACGTCAGTTGATAGTTCACGAGCCTGCGTCCACAGAGGCTCCTGAAGCTAAAGAAGTTCCAGTCGTTGACCCCATCACGACTGAAGACATTGGTCCCCAAGACAATGTGCATGATCATCAAGTCCTTCCTCAAATCGAGCGCCAAATGGTATCATCGCCTGTTCTCACGAATAGCAAAGTCATCAGTATTGGTCGTCCTTTGGCGGCAATCTCTCAGGATGCCTCATGGGCTGATCGCCCCCAACCAGCAACTCCAAGTCAAGACTCACCAAGTACACCCCGTACTCTACCAGCGCGTGTCACTAGCCCCATGGTGAACGATGACAATTACATGGAGACCATGCCATCACCAAAAGCATCGCCCATGTTCCAACGGCTCCGCAAAGGCCTCAGGCCATCGGTCTCCATGGCAACCATCCCAGAAGAAGATTCAAACCAATCCAGCTCAGTGTCACGTCAAGTGTTCCCTGAAGACAATCCTTTTGTGACGGTTCCTGTGTCAGAAGCCAATGCTGCTGAAGACATTCCGGCTACATCAGCCGATGAAAGATAAGAAGAAGAACGTGTCTGTGCTACACCTCCTACCAACCAAGAGTTGTTCTCGAGGAGAACGTGTTTGTGCCCGACCCTCCAGCTACTCAAGTGGAGGTTGAAAATCCTAAGGCGGCCACCAATAACACTACTGACGCCAATGACGTTGTCATGGCTGAAGCTAATGTGGCGCCTACAGTCAACACCGTGCATGAAGCCAATGATGCACCTGCCACTAATGTGCAGCCTGACACCCTTGCAAATGCCTCTGCTCCTGTACCGCCTCCAAGGCCTCATACCATTGAGCAAGCATTCTATCAAGGCGAGATGGTCACTGTAAGATGGCCAATTCTGGTTCCTCCGCCTGCTCCTTGACCTCAGTTTGATTATCATATGGAGCACAAGCCTCAGGTTCAGAAGCCAAAGCCAAGGTTGCCAAGATTCCCAGGTACTGCATCTGCACCAGGCTCATTCAATGTCAATGGCTTCATTGCACACAACACCTTCTTTGATAGATCCAAGAACCCATATTCCAAGCCAAGAATATCATCTGATCGGTTCTGGAGTTATCAGCAGCGCATCTATTACTCCTGTGTTCTATACAATCAAGGCCACATATTTCCCCATATGCGTCTGGACTGCGAAACCATTGCTGGCCTGCCCTGCTTAGAAGAAGCACTTGACTGTTTCAGAGATGCAGGCCTTCTCTAGTTTGTCACTGATAAGGAGAATTGGAATGAAGAGCTTCTGCTGCAATTCTATGCAACTCTCCACATTCGCGACTACAACAGGGATCCGAAGACATGTGTCCTTGAGTGGATAACAGGCAACGTACACCATGAAGCCAAAGCTCTTGATCTCATTGATCTTACAGGCCTATCCACTCCAGGTGAACTATATGAACCTGGTTATCAGCTTCACTGCAATGCGCTGGAAAGCATCTTCCAGAAGCCAGAGCCCAATATGAGCCAAATGTTGAGTATGATGAAGCCACTGTCGCAGGATGCTGAATATCCCAAGGAATTCTTTGTTGATGACCTAGAGTATATGCCCCACACCATCTATCACATTATCAGGAAAACTCTATGGCCCATCAAAGGACATTCTTCCTCAGCCAAGCTTGAAGGTGCAATGAAGACATTGGTCTTCTATATTCTCAATGGCATAAGCTTCAATGCTCAAGATTTCTTCATTCGTCAATTTGCTGCATCTGGCTCAGACATATTTGGACTGAAATTCTATGCTCCATGGGTAATGCGTCTGATCAAGCTTCACCCCGCTGTTAACTATCAGCCCTCTGCATGCAACCATCTCATATTCCTGCCAGAGGTTGATATGTCTGTCGAAGCCATATACCCAGAGCCTGCCAAGGAGGCAATTTATCTTCACAATGTCGATCGTCAGAGTTTCTCTCAGAATGTTGAAGGAGTTCAAGCTGCTGCTCGTGTTTATCCGCTAGCTGGCACTACTCGCCGTGCTCGTACTGAAGCCACTGAAAGCACTATTGCACCAAGGCCTCGCAGGAGATCTCGTGTGCTCCATGACCGAGAGCTTCTCGTGTCCTTGCATCAAAAAACAAGATAAACATCATTACTAGCAAAAGCGTCAGATGCAAAGCCTCTTGATGGATATCAATCGCATTCACAACCTTGCCATCAAGAATGCATTTGTCACTCATGAAACCAGTCGACGGGCATGGAAGATTTTGACATTGCTCAGTGCTGAAGCTGATCTTCAAGATGATGGCTTCACAGAGAGATACAAGTTCGACACCACTCCTCCCAGGAATGTTGTCTTACATCGAACTTCATCACTCGAAGATTCTGACTATTCCTCCTCCGCGGCAACGGTAAATGCCAGACTTCTTAATGATGCTGATGATGCTACTTCACCACCTACAACTTCGGCGCGCGTCAACACTGCACCAAGTTCTTCTGCACCACCAAACCTCAATGACGACCCTGCTACCTCACCTACTCCTCATGGGAATGAGTAGAGACTATGTCTTCAAACCTTTTTGGTCCTTACTGACAAAAGGGGGAGAAGCATATGTTGATAGTCTTCAAGCGGGTCCATATGAGTGGTTGCTATATTTTTGCCAAGTGTTTGCAACTCTCGCTTTTGACACATTTGGTTCTTTGGGTTGTAACACTTAAACTTGATGGTCGTCTGCTACTTTTTCTAATATTGTGTGATGTGATGATAAATCCCGCATGCAGCCATTCCACAGACGTCCATTTGTCATTATGCATGTCATTATTCTTGTATATCTATTCATGCATGATGTATTGTCCTCATATGGTGAAGAGGATCTCCACAAGTACAACCTGCCATGTGCATTTGCATTCCAATGCAAATCAATTATATGCACATCTTCAGGGGGAGCCTTTTCGCTATCAATGAAGACAATATCTTAATCCTATACAATTTCACATACTTTTATCCCCGTTGAAAACTTCAACCAGTTTGTCATCAATCACCAAAAAGGGGGAGATTGTAAGTGCATCTAGTGCCACCCCTAGTTGGTTTTGGAGTATTGACGACAAACCTGGTTAAGGGACTAATGTGTTTGTGAGAATTGCAGGATAACACAGGTAGTAGTCCCTCATTGATTCGGTTTACCTACCGGAGATGACCCCTAAAAATGTGTGAAGACATTGAAGACAATGGTGGTATGTGAAGCTATTCACGTTGAAGACTATGACATGAGAAGACATCGCATGAAGACTATGGAGCGCGAAGACTTAACTGTTTCATTGTTTCCTTTTCTTCTTTGTTGAGTCATAGGAACCACCGCACTGTTAAGTGGGGTCCAAGTGAACAAAGTCAGAGTGACTGAAGTGATGCTCAACCAAATCCTATGTCTTCGAGCGAAGACAATGAGAGCAAATCTTATCCAGAGTCGGATGAGCAGCTTTACTTGTAGCCCAAGTCAAGCTGCCGCATGTGTTTGAAATCTGACCGTTGGAACATGTGTCAGTTCCTTAGTGACCCAGGGTCATTTCGGACAAATCAGGCCGGGTTGCCCTGTGGCTATAGATAGCCCACCCCCTACACCATAAATTGGTGGCTACTCAGAGTTAGTGCACGGCTTTTGTCATTTGAGAGCAACCCACCTCCGAAGCTTTTGAGAGAGAATCCTTGCAAGGACAAAGCCCAAACCACCCGGAGCCCAAAGAGTGTTTGGCATCACTGAAGTCTTTCTGTCCGCGTGATCTGAAGACTTGTTACACTTGGGGACTGTGAATCCTCCAGCCGGTTAGGCGTAACATTTGAGCATCCAAGAGTCATTGTGGATTGCCGGTGAACGAAGTCTGTGAAGGTTTGGAAGTCTACCTTGAAGACTTACCTGAGTGATTGGGCGGGGACTAGGTGTCCTTAGCCCAAGGGGAATAAGGTGAAGATGCGGTCTTCTGAGTTGAATCTCAGCCTCCCTAACCAGACGTACAGTTGTCACAGCAACTGGAACTAGTCGAGCAAATCTCTGTCTCCTCCAAGCAACTGGTTCTACCTCTCAATTCTCTTTACTTACAGTTTGTCTTCATGAAGTCATTGCTTGCTTGCATTATCTGTTTGACTTCACTGCGTGACTACTGGGTCTGATTGGCTTCATACTATCTTCCATCTTGATCCTTACTACCTAGCTGCTGATAGTCTTCGTGCTTTCACTTCATTGAATACTTGACTATGGCTTGTCTAGTGTAGTCTACCTTCTATTGCATACGAATTGTGTCATTTCTATTGTTTGTCTTCGAAACTCTCATGTTTTGAAGACTTCCATAAAAATCGCCTATTCATCCCCCTCTAGTCGATAACTAGCACTTTCACTACAGCCCGTAGAAGGCCCATTGTTTCTACGACCCATAGAAGGCCCATTGTTTCTACGACCCGTAGAAGTCCCATTGTTTCTACGGCCCATAGAAGGCCCATGGTCACTACAATAGATATGTAGCCAATGGTTATTGTGGCCTAGTTTTAAAAAATGGGTCATTGCGGCCACTAGCAAACCACAAAAAAAGAACAATACTGACTACAAATAAACAAGACAACAAGGAAATAAATAAGCAATCAACTTACGCTAGGCTATCACGACTATTACACATATTACATCCACTGGGCATCAAAGTTCGCCACCAGTGCAAATATGGGGAACAAAGCAGCATATCACATACATTGGTTGTCAAAGTTAGTGACTAGTGCAAATAAATGCCGTAGCAAAACAAGTCCAGAACTGAAACCACTTCAGAAGAGCTCAAGAAACAATATTCTGGGTACCCAACCTGCTGGCAAGATGCTTAGCAAGCTTATTAACTTTCTCTTGTTTGGCACTTAAATCCTCCAACGCTTGCTGTTGCACCAGAAAGTATGCATCTGAATTCTGCAGGGACCTCCTCAGTCCTTCGGCTTCCTGTCGCAGCACAATTGATCGATGTCTTTCAACTTGAAGTTGAGACTCAAGAAGCCGGACCGATTCAGGCAGAGAGTTCGAAGATCTTGTGCCAGCAGTAGTGGCCAATAACTCCAACACTACATCAAGACATGACTTTGGGGTTGTCTCACTGTCTTCAAGATAGTTTTTATCAGCTTTCTTGGAGACCAACAGGGATGTCTCACTATCTTGAACCTTATCTACATTACTTCCTTTATCACTGCATAACGGGGTACTCTTCTCCAATATTTTGTCCGCATTCAAAAAGATAAGAAACAAGTAGACACATCACAAGTTTACCATGTTGTATATGAAACTCATTTTGGTGAACCAGTTCAGCAGTAAGGTGGATAGGATAACAACATGAAACAAACATATACCTATGTACTATGGTCACAATATGGCCCATATTATTCTAGTGTATGTTGTCAAATCAAGATAGAGACAGTTCAAATCATATCTGTTTAAGACAAAGAAGTATAGACAGAATATAAGTGTGGGAAACCACACATCATGACATGAGAACATAACTATTTATTCAGTTGAAACTGAAATCAACATAGAGCAAGTTACAACAGCAAACCAGTTAAAGAAACATGTTTAAGACATACCTATTGTGCCATTTGGAGTTTCAATTGCATCCTTCAAATTTGAAATTAGTTGGTATAAGTAAATACAATAATGCAAGATCAAAGGAGTATGAACCATAGCTACGGAACCTAACCTGAGAACAATTCTTCTTCTGCTTTAAGCGTTGAAGTTGGCGTTCGGAGTGGTGGTCCTCATGCTTTGGGCACTGCAGTTGCCTTACTAACTGCTCGTGTTTGGGTGCTCTATGGTGGAGACGGTGCCGTGTCAACTCGAACTGGGTTACTATCTGCTGGGGTTGGGGTTAGAAGAGGTGTAGCTGGTTGTCTATCAAACTTGGTAGGGGTAGAATCTGCATGAGTCTAGGTTATGTGTGGTGGGCTAGTTCTTGGGCAAGTACAGCCGTAGTTTTATCTGCATCGATGGGTAGCACTATCTTTTCTAAAGACCATGTTTTTACTCCCTTAGATACTGCCATCACCCCCCTCCAATTAAAATGGCTGATAAACAAGAAAAGTAATTGAATGTACAGACATTGTATGGTAGACAGGTGCAATGGATAGTGGGGAATAAAAGAGGGCATGAAATAATTCACATTTATGTTACCTAATCAAACATCATAGCATGACACAATTTCAAATATATGGTGGCCAACTAAATAGGATAGTATGACACAATTTCACATATATGATGGCTAACTAAACAAGATAGAATGACATAATTCAAAATATGATGACTATGTAAACATGATGACATGATATAACTATATGATGTGTCTATTAAAGTGGTTGGCATGCTATAATTCACATATATGCCGTCTATGGAAACCAGATGGCATGATATAATTCACGGATATAATGAATTTTTTTTCAAAATATGATGAGTATGTAAACATGATGAGATGATATAACTAATATGACGTCTTTATTAAATGGGATGGCATGGCGTAATTCAGATACATGTTGTCTATGTAAACATGATGGCATGATATAATTCAAATACTATATATGATTTTTGTACTAAGCAAGTAAGCCGATGGCAATCGCATATATGATGTCTAAACTAAGCAGATGGCATTCAATATTTTGTATATGATGTAAAAGCTAAGCAATGCAAGACAACATACGCATGATCTGAGTAATATAACCCTGCCAAGTTTGAGCATAGACCTCAGGGGGAAAATCGGACTGGTCATATCTCTCTGAATCCTCCTATGAGGAGCCATCTGTAACCCAAAAGATATCTGCTTCAGGAGGTAGCATTGTCTGCTCTGAAGACCTTGTTTTCACTCCAGATATTTCCATCACCAATTCAAATGGCTGATGCACAGGAAGTGTTGTTGAATATAAGAACATTGTCGATAAATGGAATACATGATACAAAAAAAAGGACGGCATGATATAATTCACATATATGATGCTTGGCTAAACAACATGAGATTGCATAATTCACATACATAATGCCTTGCAACAATATAACATTGCATAATTCACATATATAATGCCTTGCAACAAGATGACATTGCATAATTCACATATATATGGTAATTAGACACTAAACATGTGGCATTCACACAAAGAATGTCTAAACTAAGCAAATGACATAGCAAGGCAAGACACCATATGCACGATATGAACAAGATAACCATGCCAAGTTAAGAGCA
>NC_041393.1:120537048-120639059 GCF_002162155.2 Triticum dicoccoides | reverse complement strand
CTTTGAATCCTCCTCCTCCGAGCTATCTGTAACCAACAAGATATGCGCTTCGTGAGATAGCATTGTCTTCTCCGAAGACCTTGTTTTCACTCCAGATTTTTCCATCACCGTGTCAAATGGCTGATGCACATGAATAGTAGTTGAATGTACATACATTGTTGACAAATGTACTACGTACTGAAAAAAGGATGGCATGATATAATTCACATATAATATGACTAGCTAAGAAGGATGACATTGCAAAATTCACATATATGATGCCGGGCTAAACAAGATGGTATTTCATAATTCACATATATGATATATAAAGTAAATAGATGTCATTCACATGAAGCATGTCTAAACTAAGCAGATGACATTTTTAATGTATAAAGTAAGCAATGCAAGGCGCCATATGCATGATATGACCAACATAAGCATGGCAAGTTAGAGCAAAGACCTCAGGGGGTAAAATATCTGCTCCCTCTGAACAGTTATCTTCCTCTTGATTACAATCTGGAATGAGGGGAGGGGGCTGCCTTTGCGCCCACCATGGAGCGACGTTTGCATGAAATTTTATTGCCACGCATGGCTCGTCTCTTTTGCTCTACATGTTCAGTACCATTGTGTACAATAACTGACATGCATAGGAACAAAACATAGTGAGATTATGTAAGGAGTGCATGCAAAAATCTAGAGTGATGGTAGCAAGCTGTGGACAGACCCAAAACCAGTGATAGCAGGCAGATAATAGTTGCTGTTGAAAAATACAGATAATGGCTCCTTTACTGTTTGTTTCCCACCCAACATGAAAGTCATAGTAGACACCTAAGATTAACCCGGTAGTAAACAGATAATATTCGTTGCTGCACCGATATCTACGCCACAACCATTTAAAAACTTAAGTTTTAGCATTAGTTTGGAGCTGACTCGGAGTCTAACAGGTGAATAGGATGATAAAGTAGCAGGTAATATTAAGCGATGCATAATGTAAGCAGGCACAAAAGGGTGCGACCTCTCTTGCGGACCCGTGTAGTCCTCAAGGTCATCTTCTCAGTTGATGATGGTAATGCAGTTGTGGTGGCTGCCGGCGGCGTGGAAGAACATCTGAGGCGGTGAAAGACAGTCTGGAAGGTGGGTCCCTGCTGTGCTGGACCCTTCCGTCATTGGAGCAGCTGAGCTGGGGTGGACGACAGCGCGGCAGGATCGGAACAAACTACACAAGTTTTCTTTGAAACCTATGTGTAATAGAAGTAATTTTGTAAGAGCTCGTTTGAATTGGGGGATTCTAACAACACATGGATTGGAAATACACAAGAATGTGATAGGAATGCACATGCAAAACAAAGCATTTGCAAATATAGGATTTCTGTCAATATGGGTGTCTAGTTCACAGGAATGCAAAGAAGCATGATAAAATTAAGTCAAACCACAAGAAAATGTAAAGTTATAATGCTATTATGCTACTATCACTTAGTCTTGTTCTTCATGAATAATAATTTAAAAAGGAGGGCCAAGTGGATATTAAAATTCCTATGGTTTTTCTTTGAAAGAGACTAAAGGAACAAATAATACTTTGAACCTAGGCCACTGCCCTACTAGCTAAACTCCGAGGCCTATCTACACATGCACAGCTCCAACACATAGAAATAAATAATGATGGATTCTGAGAGAGTCCATCACGGATAGCTAACTTTCCTAGTAACCACTGCTTGTCATATAGGAGATAATCATATTTCTCATTACTATGCGTGCTAAGTGGACAATATATATAACCTGTAAAGTAAAAAAACAATGCAACAAGTGTACAACCTCTATGGCAAAGCCATGTCGATCCCAGCATCATTGGGTTGGTAGTTGAGAATGCTGGGGCTGATGTGGCTGTCGGGGGAGGGGAAGAAGATCTTAGGCATCTAGAGGTGAAGTCAAGGGTACTGCTCCGCTGTGATGGAGGGTTTCATTGTTGGAGCAGCTCCGGTGAGGTGTACGACGGCGAGGCTGAAGCAGGACAAGAGAGACACCATTAACCTGAAGTGGTATTCTAATAACATCTGCACTAGATGATGTAAATAAAATACATCACCAAAAAGTGCTAGATGTAAAATACATCAGCCGCTCATCTCTGAACTTAACTGCTGAAACTGAGTTTAACTATTGAACTGAATTTTGCTATCGAAACTGAACGCACTAGTGTAGAGGAGCAGTGGTCTAAATCGGTTGCCGCTCCAATAGGGACCATACTACCAGAGAGCAGCCGGGGCAGCTGGTCCTGCAGCAGCAGTAACGCTCGGAGCAGCAGCGCGTGTAAGAGCCGGGGCAGCTGGTCATGTAGCAGCATCTCGGGCAACATCAACAGGGACTCGAGCGAGAGACGGAGCTGCTGCTCGTGCAGCAATAGTGCGAGCAAGAGTAGAGCAGCATCACAAGCAAGAGAAAGAGCAAGAGCAAGAGAAGCAGCGAGAGCTAGAGCAAGAGCAGATGAGGCAGGGGACCGAGAGCAAGAGCAGAGCAGCAGTGCAAGCAAGGGCTGAAGCAGCAGCATGGCCAACGAGAGCCAGAGCAGCAACAACTCCTACTGATGTGGACGTCGCCGCCGAGGGATCGATGTCGTGGAGGAAGTGGCTGGCAACGCCGCCGTAGATGGAGCCGCGCCATGGCGGCTCCGAACCGAGCACCGGCAACACCATGAGATCGAATCAAGAAGAAAATACAGCGATTACTGTAGAACCTCTTTGGTGGTGCCGATTAGGCCTGAGCTTCATCCCAGGAATCAGTGATGGCGCTGCTCTTCCAGTGGTGCAAGTGAAGACGGTGCTGCGGGAATGTAGGTGGCGCGATAGACAAGGTGAACGTCAGGGCAGCTCCTTGGAGGTGGAGATTGGGGTGGCTGAACCAGCGAGACAATGAAATCAACGATGGATCCTCATCATGTGCGGTGGATGAGGGACATTGAGCTATTGCGGTGGACGATGTCGTCAGGGAAGAGGCTCCGGCTGGGTGGCGGACGAAGGAGGGTGTGGGGCTTCACGGGTTTTCATTGCCTCAGTGTACAAATGGGGGGTGGAGGGGATGGGAGGGGGAACCATGGCTTAGGGACGCGCTTGTCCGAAATGTGGGGTAAGTTACGAAAGTAGCTCCATCGATTTGAACTAGGCAGTTCTTTTGGTTCAGGGGTATCACGGGAATTTCACGTCTCGGGATTTTGCAGGAGGTGAGAGTTTTTGCGTGCGTTGTAATTTTGGGATATCAAGGCATGGGTTGAGATGGAGGGAATTTTAGGAGCACAACGATACAAAGAAATATCTTAAAATTTCAGGATAACAAGGCGCAGTTTGAAATTTCCGGAAAAGCCTAACGTGTATACTATATCAAATCAATTCGCACTTCCCTCGACGAAAAAACAAAAACAAATCAATTCGCAACACACAAAAGAGTCTAGTCTCATGTACTATACCAAATCAATTCGCACTACAAATGCCATTCAAAACTTTGAATCCATGTTATGTTCAATTAAAATATTTCGCTACATGTATAATGCATGCAACCTGCTACTCAAATGGACATTTTAGTTCATTTCAAATGTATATACTATGCTTCAATATGAACTAAATTTTCATTTGTTTCTCTATTTGAATAAGATCTACAATCATGGTTGTTGTCAAGTTAAACCATTTGAATTCGTTTCTCTATTTTAATAAGATCTACAATCATCATTATTGTCAAGTTAAACCATCATTTGTATATTATCTTCACAGCACACCACATGATTACTGTTGAGTTAGATATGAACTACGTGTACTATATGAACTCGAACTCAATTTTTTGAATCCACTTTATGTTGATGTAAAATCACAGTACATTTCAAGCTCTAGCTAGATCTTCATAATCGAAACCATGTCTCATATGTATAATGTGTTTATCACATAATGTATGGTGCCCCTCCCCCTACGCCTACAAGTATTTAGTTGTGAGTTGCAAATGCCACACATTATCAGCAAATTCAAATAAAATGTGAGATGGTCGATATATAGTATGGTTTAGATTGTTGGATATTTAGTTGTGAGCTGCAAGCGCTTCATATTATCACAAAATCAAATAAAATGTGAGATTGTTCGATATATGGTATATGGATTAGATTGTTCGATATTTAGCTGTGAGTTGCAAACGCCACACATTATCACATTATAGTATAACATATCCAAAACCACACCATGCGTATCAGCGCTATATTCATGCATGCATAGGTTTATAACACTCTGATATCTTATTCAAATATATGAATCCACTTTCATATTGAAATATGATCTTTGTTAGTCTCTTATACCCACAAAATTCTCTAACCTTTGTAGCTAACCCTAACTTTCTTTAGTGCATGCACACGCCCTCCTCGGCCTCCCCCTCCCTCAACATTCTATCCATCGTGCACATTTCTTTTTCATTAGGTCATTCTCCCACGGTCTCCACAACTCCTTTCCGACACACACCGATCGATAAACCTCTCTAGCGATGTCTGCCTACCACATGCACACACACTTTCCATCTCCTCCTTTCTCTATCCATGCCTCGTGTCTCTCATACGGTCCCACACACGTGTAAACTCTCGCCCCTCTTTTCCTCGATCTCACAATCGCACACTCCTCCCCCTATCTAGCTAGTAGGCCTCTCGCACCACCTCCTAGCTCCATCTCTCTCTCTCTCTCTCTCGACCTTATTTGCCTCTAACAAATGGATGTACACCGACCGATCTCCCACTATACATATAGCTAGCTAGGTCGTTTATAACTCGTTTTCCGCATGTGCCAATCGATCTACCTCATTAGTTACGTCTCTCCCTTCCTCCAACACACAAAAATTGATCTATCGATCTAGTTAGGGCTGCTTACCAAACACATGGCCCCCCTTCATCATCCATGCATACCTCCCGACACATCTATCATGCACACGCACACGCACACATAGAAACACATCCCACTCTTGTTGATATTGCAGTTGTACCATCAGTTTGTCTAGTAGGCCTCTCCCACCATCTCTGAGAAGCAACTCCACCACCCCTCTGGCACTCTACCTCTCTATGTCTCTCTCTCTCTCTATGTCCCAACCTATTTCCCGTCCTTCACTTATGTATGGATATCGACCAATCTCCCTCAAGACATGGCTATGTCTCTCCTTCTCAACACATATACGAGTCGATCTACCTCTCTAGTTAGGTCTCTGCGCCCCCCCACACCGAAACATCGAGCGCTCTAGTCATGTCTCCCCGCCACACACAAACTTTCCCTCTCCCCTCTGACATTCCGGTAAGTTAGTCGTCCTATATCTTTGACGTGCACACACAATTTCGATGGATCTCTTCATCGATCTCACACCCACATACTTGATCCTCTCTTCGACTCTATCGATATGTATGACCCCTCCCTCTCTTGCCGTGGATCGCCCTCTCTGTATATGATATAGATAGGCCTCTATTTCACACACATTGCATGTGTCACATTTTTGTTTGAGACATCATCGACACATATTCCCACAAATACATTCACGAAATCACCCCCACCCCATAACAAAAACCACTCACGAACGCACACGACATCTCTCTAGGTTTATATCTCTCTTATACACACCCTCGGAGGCGGGCGACGTGCACGAATAGAAGAGGTGCACGCACGATGCACATACTCCCATCTCTTTCCCAACCACACCCAAGCGGGTACACGGTGGAGCTCATTTATGTATGAAAAGGTAGCCCACATGGTAATTTGACACGTGTACTGGTTATCCACTTGATGGCGGATCGTGTACCATGGGTGAACAAACAAATTGCGACTTGGCACATTATTTAAAAAAAGAGGCAAACCATGTGGGCCCTACCTTAGAGGCAAGGCTCTATACACTGGAGATGCTCTGTACTACTTTTGATGTGTCCCGTAAACTCGCTAAACAAGGAGAAGCTTGCTTAGTACGCCCTCTCCCCCGCCCACGGGCGCGGTGGCTCACAGAGTTGCAGGACGAGGAGAAGCTTGCTTACTACGTGTAACGCCCCGGATTCAATTTTTCATATTCGTAACTCCAACTCTTGCCTTTTTCCGGAGATGCGATATGATATTTCCTTCGTGGTTGGGTTTTTTTTGTCGTTTGTTTTGCATTTTGTTCATGTTTTGCATTTTATCTCATAGCATCATGCGCATTGCATCTGCATGTTTTCATAAAACTCGCACCTGTTCGTAGTTGCCGCGTTCCTCTTGCCTCCTTTGACAGTTCTGAGACCAACCACCCCCTTGCACACGATCGCCTTGTTCCTCTGCACAGCGCACAGACCCCTCGCGCGCGTCCGAAACCTCTCCTGAACCTGACCCGGACAGTCATCGCCGATAGTTCCGGATCATCCCCAAATATCCCGAAAGTATCTTCGATTTATTATTTCATCCCTCTTAACCTTTGTATCTTGACCGTCCGATGCAAATAAGAAGGTCCAAACCTAGACTCACTTTGCTATATATAGATCACCCCTAACCTAATCTGGACACACCACCTAATTTCTAGGGATCCTCCCCGCCGCCGCCGCACTCAAATCCCACCTTGGGATCCTCCCAGATCCATTCCCCTCCAACCAACGCCCGAGGCCGTGCCTCCTCTTCCCTCCTCTGCTCCATCCCGAATGGATCGTGAGCACCGAGCGCCTCCCAGCCTCATCCTCCCTGATCCAAAAATCCTCCCTCGTTCAACACCAGCCAACCCAAATCCATCCCCTCCTCGATCTACCTCCCTGCCCGAGTTCCTCACCGGGCCCGCCGCTGCAAGTTCCTCGCCGCACCGGTCCTCTGTTTCGTTGGAGCAGAGACGAGGCGACCGCTTCAGCCCCTGGCCCCGCTTGATGTGGATCGATCCGAGGCAGCAGCCTCTCGCCTGAGCCTCTCCTCCGTTCCCGTCGTTGTCGGCGACGAGCCGCAGCTCGCCGGGGCGCCCAAACGCCATCAACAATGAAGCCAGCAGGACCCGTCTCCTTCCCCCGTGTTTCTCCTTCCTCCCGTTTCTCTCTCCCTCTTCCCTCGCCTCACGTCTCTCCCTGTTGGCTGTCTAGGGAACAACCATGGTCGCCCGATGGAGCTCTGTGTCAAGCCATGTCGCTGCCGCCATCCTAGAGCTTCTCCGCGGCCGGTGCCCGTCTTCAGTGCCCTCCTCCCCCGCCCCAGATCAGGCCGACCTCCGCCGCCCTTGCCCGTTCCCGGTCAGATCCCCCCGGCAGGGCCCCGTCCCCACCTCCAGTGCCCCAAGTCCCGCGCCAAGTTGCCGTCCCCTTCCTCGCCTGAAGCCGCCATCGCCGGCCTCTGCTTCCTCTGCAACGAGCAGGAGCACGCTCATCAGGCGCCCGCCTCCTCTATTCCCGCTCGTGTGGGCTACGAGCCTCTCCAAGGCTCAGCGGGCTCTGCCTGCTGCTGCCTCCACCGACTGGGCCTCAGCCCATGGTGAGCGCCCCAGCGCCCCTCCGTTGTTTTTTTCTCCTGTTGGGCCAGCCTGCATATTGGGCCAGCCATGTTTTTTCCTGATCTGGACGAATTTCTCTATTTTCCAGAGAGATCAGTTTTACAGAAAAACCCCTAGACTTCATGCATTAATAACTTCATAACCATGCATCATATTAAAATCTTTTCAACATGTAAAGTGCTTAGAATTTTGTCTAGTTTCACATTATTCCATTTTCATCCATGTTTAAAATGTTTAAAATGATGTTTGATTAAATTTTGCTTAAATGCCATGCTAAAATGCTTTATTTCATAACTAAATAACCGTAGCTCGGTTTTAAATAAACTTTATATGTAAATGGGGTGGAAAAATGCCTAGTTTAACATGGTGCACTTCATTTTGCTGTTTAACCTCATTAAAATTGTGTTTAGGGCAGAACAGTACCAAATTCATAATTTGCACATGGGGATTTTCCGGAAATGTTGTTTGTTGTTCCGGCCTCATTTAAATTTGCCTAAATAGTTAGTTTTCTTGGGCTTCACCCCTTGCCATGTTTAATAACATTTAATGTTGTTGGGTACATAACCGAGATCAAACTAAATAATTGCATGTGGTGTTTTGATAATATGTAACTCGTTGCATATTGAGCTCCACTTAACTTGTAGTATTGTTTGTTGCACTTTGCCATGCCATGCCTCATTAAACCGGACATGCATCATACTTGTTTGTGCATCATGCCATGTTTATGCTTGTGCATTTACCATGTTGTTTGTTTCTTTCCGGTGTTGCTTCTTAGTTCCGGTAATGTTGTGATTGTGAGGATTCGTTCGACTACGTCCATTCATCTTCTTCATGGACTCGTTCTTCTTCCTAGCGGGATTTCAGGCAAGATGACCGATACCCTGGATCTCACTACTATCATTGCTATGCTAGTTGCTTCGTTCTATCGCTTTGCTGTGCTACCTATCGCTTGCTCTTCCAGCCTCCCTATTTTGCCATGTCAGCCTCTAACCTTTTCACCCTTCCTAGCAAACCGTTGCTTGGCTATGTTACCGTTTTTGCTCAGCCCCTCTTATAGCGCTGTTAGTTGCAAGTGAAGTTGAAGATTGCTCCATGATGGACAGGATTATGTTTGGGATATCACAATATCTCTTATATTATTAGTGCATCTATATACTTGGTAAAGGGTGGAAGACTCGGCCTTATGCCTGGTGTTTTGTTCCACTCTTGCCGCCCTTGTTTCTGTCATACCGGTGTTATGTTCCCAGATTTTGTGTTCCTTACGCGGTTGGGTGATTTATGGGACCCCCTTGACAGTTCGCTTTGAATAAAACTCCTCCAGCAAGGCCCAACCTTGGTTTTACCATTTGCCTCACCTAGCCCTTTTTTCCCTTGGGTTTCCGGAGCCCGAGGGTCATCTTTATTTTAACCCCCCCGGGCCAGTGCTCCTTCGAGTGTTGGTCCAAACTAGAGCCACTTGCAGCGCCACCTCGAGGAAACTTGAGGTCTGGTTTTAGTTGTACGTAGTGTTCATCCGGTGTGCCCTGAGAACGAGATATGTGCAGCTCTTATCGGGATTTGTCGGCACATCGGGCGGCTTTGCTGGTTTTGTTTTACCATTGTCGAAATGTCTTGTAAACCGGGATTCTGAGTCTGATCGGGTCTTCCTGGGAGAAGGTATATCCTTCGTTGATCGCGAGAGCTTATCATGGGCTAAGTTGGGACACCCCTGCAGGGTTTAAACTTTTAAAAGCTGTGCCCGCGGTTATGGGCAGATGGAATTTTGTTAATGTCCGGTTGTAGATAACTTGACACCAGATACGAATTAAAACGCATCAACCGTGTGTGTAGCCGTGATGGTCTCTTTTCGGCGGAGTCCGGGAAGTGAACACTGTTTTGGGTTATGTTTGACGTAAGTAGGAGTTCAGGATCACTTCTTGATCATTGCTAGGTTCACGACCGTTCCTTTGCTTCTCTTCTCGCTCTTATTTGCGTATGTTAGCCACCATATACGCTTAGTCGCTGCTGCAACCTCACCATTTTACCCCTTCCTTTCCCATTAAGCTTTGCTAGTCTTGATACCCATGGTAATGGGATTGCTGAGTCCTCGTGGCTCACAGTTTACTACAACAACAGTTGCAGGTACAGGTTATGCGATGATCATGACGCGAGAGCGATGTTTGCTTCTTTTGGAGTTCTTCTTCTGCTTCTTCTTCGATCAGGGGATAGGTTCCAGGTCGGCAGCCTGGGCTAGCAGGGTGGATGTCGTTTGAGTTTCTTTTTGTGTTTCATCCGTAGTCGGCTGATGCTCTTATGTATTGTGATGTTGTATTCATGTGGCATTGTATGCCTTTTGCATGTATCCCCACTATTATGTAATGTTGATGTAATGATATCCACCTTGCAAAAGCGTCTTCAAGATGCGCTTCTATCCTTGGTGGGACCTTCAAGTTCCTTTAGGATAGGGTCGCATCTTGGGCGTGATAAGTTGGTAATCAGAGCCTCGACCGACCATAGGAGCCCTCTTGATTGTTGGACGTTGTTGTGTCTAGAAGAAACTATTTTGAGTCTTAGGATTATATATATCGGAGAGTAGGATTCTTTTTACTCCTCAGTCCCTTCGTCGCTCTGGTGAGGTCTCCTGACGTAGATGTTTTGTCTTTCCTCTCCTCAAATTTCACTAAATTTTTTTAGGATCACGCGGGTATCTTGGAATCGTTCCGATGGTTTTGTGACGAGAACATTGTTCTTGGTGCCTCCTGTCTTTTATGTGGCAGTGACCCGGGGAGTTGAGTTCCGAGATGTTGTCGTCACAATTTTATCGTTGCAGTTTTGGAATACCTGAATTTTGCCGACATCGAAAACTCTTTTATGCAGTTGTTGGTGAGATAACCTCGACGCCACCCAGTACTGGGGCGGGAGTTCGGGAGTATTGCCATAACTCGTATAACGGATGCTTTTCGAAGGTTGAGGTACACGATTTCCGGAGTTTTCTTGGTTATGTGTTGACGGATGGATACAGCTGGATGTAGGTATTGTTAGTTTGGGTGAGATATATTGCTTCCCCTGTATCCCCAACACCAGATTACATAACCATAAAGTTTCGGGAGTTTATAGGTGGGAGTTCAAGTAGCTCCTAGAATATCTTTCCGACAAATGCATGATATGGGATTGGGTAAATCTCTATCATATGTATTTGTTCCGGCTTATTCTGCAAGCCAAACCTTTGTTTTGTTTTATTTGTGGTATTCGAGTTGCTTCTAAGTCAAATGTGGAATCCATACCTTTCCTAAACGGTGTTCTCATATTTCTATGGGAGTACTAATCCTTTTGATCATCGAGATTGTCATTCAATTCTTTCCAACCGGTGTGCTTCTCTTCAGGTGGATCCGATCATTTCAACATTCGCGAGATCAATTCTAAGTTTTCTCAACGGTATAGGTTTCATCTGTCCCCAAGTTTCCTTTGTTTTCCCGCCCTCCCACCCTTTTTCTTCAAGGACTCAGATTTCTTAATCATGTATCCTTTTATTTGTGGGAAGTCTCTTCATTCTTTTCTTTCAATGTTCTTATCCGGTGATTTCCCATGAAGATGCTCAACAGTTTTAAGTTCATCATCCTTCATTGTTGTTTCTTCTCCGGTGGATTCAATTCAAGCTTTCGGTGTTGATCATATCCCTTTCCTCATTTCAAATGCTATCCCATGACGGTGCATCTCATAATCGCTCACCTCTCCCAGTTCATATCCGGAGTGTTCAAGATATCTCAGAAGAATCATGTTTCCATTCTTAATCCGTTCGAGTTAGTTCGAGGTTTTTGCTATCATTCAAGATATTTAATTCTACCGGTGCAATCTCTATTTCAAGCAATCCTTCAATGATGTTTCTTTCGAGTGGACCCTAACCCACATGTCTTTTTCCAGGATCTTACCTAACTCTTCTAATTTTCCTGGAGCTATTCCCAAATTCTTTTCCAAGTTTGACGTAAGAATGGGTTATCATCAGTCATATGTCTTTCTCCAAGATCTTTCAAATTCTTTTCATCGTTGGTTCAACCTTTCCAATTTTCATTCCGGAGTGCCTCAACAATTCATGGTGGTGTTTCTCGTCGTCATTCTCGAATTTTGAAGACTGAAGAAGAGTTCCTCTTAAATCCTTACTCGTTCTTCCAAAGATTCATGGTTCTAGCATTATGCCATCCTCTCATAATTGTTTTTGATTGTGACAATTCTTTTCTTACCATCCGGAGCATTTCATGAGTTGTTTCTATTTCTTTCCTCCGAAGGTCATCATGTCACAATTCTTCATTCTCAGCGTGTAGATATCGTTCTCCAAATCTTCCCGGTGCATCGTTCAAATATCATCTAATCAGTTCATGCTCCCTTCATTCTCATGTATCTAAACCCCCTCAAGTATATTCATTCGTTTTCCAATTCTTCCCGGTGAATCATGCCTTTGCTACTTTCATTTTCAATCCTTACGGTGGTTCGTTCAAGATTTCTCTTCCTTCGTTATCGTATCAAGTCATTCATTCTTTCGTTGTTTCAATCCCACCGGTGCTTCCATCAATACCTTCTAAAGTTTGCGCTATATCTCTTTTAATCCTTTCTATGAGAATAAGTAGTATGCCAAATCCGTTGCTTGTCATCAACTTAAATTGATGAAGGATACGCATAACATAATTCTTATTCTTGTTTCATCCAAGTGTTTAATTCTTTTCTACCGGAGTTTGTCCGTGACATCAATTTCTCAATTATATGTTGTTCATCTTTCTTCCGGAGTTCCAAGTTTTCCGCTATATTTCATCGCGAAGCTCCATCTAAATCATCGCAAGGCTTCACCTTGTGTTTTCAACTTCTCTTTCTTTCTATCATCCTTTTATTACCGGAGTTCTTCATGGAGGCTCTACATGGTGGTTCGTGAAGGATTCCTTTCATTCTTCATTTGTTCTTCAAGATTTCTCTTGAAGTTATGATCTGCTAAGCTATACTCTAAAATAAACATGGTGCTCAACACATGTTTTTGTTTTGAGAAGCTCAAGTATTCTTCATCTTGCATTCCAAAGTGCAATTCTTTCTACCTTATCTTTTGAGGTGGTGTTATGTCACTCTTGACAATTTCCTTCATGTTTCATGATTCATATGTTGTTAAGAATGAGGTATTTTAAATCCATCAATCTCTCCATTGGAATTATCTTGGGTTATATTTCACCTAAAGCCTTCTGTAAGGAATGTTGCTATTGTGGTTCTTATCAATGATCCAAGTTTTCTCCTATCCTCTTGGCAAAAGCAGTTTTCATCCCTTCGTTGATCTCAAACAAGCAATTGTTTTCCTTTAGTGGCAGGTTGTCACCTCATAATTTTTGAGAGGTGTTCCACAAGCCCACAACAAGCTTGTTCCTTTCATTGTTGGTTTTCCAACAACTCCGTTCAATTCTTCTTTGCAAGGATGCTTTTCAAGCTCATCTCTGGCAGAAGTTGGCATTTTCTTCTCCATTCTGTTATTCCAATGATATATCTTCTATTCGTTACAGAGGCATTGTGATGTTTCTCTTTTCACTCATCATCTCGAATTATGAGGATCGTGTTCTTTTCATGCTTATCCATTTAACCGGAGTGTTGTGTTCTCATTCAAGTTCTTTCATCTTGTCATGTTTTGCCTCTCTTTCCAACCGGCCGGAGTGCTATCTGAAATCTTTCTTACCCCTTGTGCCATTTTTCAATAGTTCCGGAGGCAATGTGTTGTTGATTTTATCAAGTATCCTCTCATCTTGTCAAGTTCATGTTCAATTTCTTCCATTTACAGTCGGAGTGCTGTCAAAATTATATCATTCTTATTCATTCTTATCTCGTTTCAACCAGAGTGGTTCCAATTCCTTCTTGTCCATTGTGCTCGTCATTCATGTCTTTGCAATCTTCAAGTTCTCGTAATGTTCCTTGTTCCTCTTTTCTAACGGACTGTTTGCAATCTTGGTCATCTCCATTGTTTTTGTTTCTTTCAATTTGTTCAACCTCTCAAGGTTCGTGGTTTCACTCATTGGTCGAAGAAGCAACTTAGTTTTAACTATTCTCTTCCTCTTCCGTTTCTCTCTGGTGCCATCCTAGATCTCGGGACGAGATCCTCTCGTAGTGGTGGAGTGTTGTAACGCCCCGGATTCAACTTTTCATATTCGTAACTCCAACTCTTGCCTTTTTCCGGAGATGCGATATGATATTTCCTTCGTGGTTGGGTTTTTTTTGTCGTTTGTTTTGCATTTTGTTCATGTCTTGCATTTTATCTCATAGCATCATGCGCATTGCATGTTCATGTTTTCATAAAACTCGCGCCTATTCGTAGTTGTCACATTCCTCTTGCCTCCTTTGACCGTTCTAAGACCAACCACCCCCTTGCACGCGATCGCCTTGTTCCTCTGCACAGCGCACAGACCCCTCGCGCGCGTCCGAAACCTCCCCTGAACCCGACCCGAACAGTCATCGCCGATGGTTCCGGATCATCCCCAAATATCCCGAAAGTATCTTCGGTTTATTATTTGACCCCTCTTAACCTTTGTATCTTGACCGTCCGATGCAAATAAGAAGGTCCAAACCTAGACTCACTTTGCTATATATAGATCACCCCTAACCTAATCTAGACACACCACCTAATTTCTAGGGATCCTCCCCGCCGCCGCCGCACTCAAATCCCACCTTGGGATCCTCCCAGATCCATTCCCCTCCAACCAACGCCCGAGGCCGTGCCTCCTCTTCCCTCCACTGCTCCATCCCGAATGGATCGTGAGCATCGAGCGCCTCCCAGCCTCATTCTCCCTGATCCAAAAATCCTCCCTCGTTCAACACCAGCCAACCCAAATCCATCCCCTCCTCGATCTACCTCCCTGCCCGAGTTCCTCACCGCGCCCGCCGCTGCAAGTTCCTCCCCGCACCGGTCCTCTGTTTCGTTGGAGCAGAGACGAGGCGACCGCTTCAGCCCCTGGCCCCGCTTGATGTGGATCGATCCGAGGCAGCAGCCTCTCGCCCGAGCCTCTCCTCCGTTCCCGTCGCTGTCGGCGACGAGCCGCAGCTCGCCGGGGCACCCAAACGCCATCAACAACGAAGTCAGCAGGACCCGTCTCCTTCTCCCGCGTTTCTCCTTCCTCCCGTTTCTCTCTCCCTCTTCCCTCGCCTCACGTCTCTCCCTGTTGGCTGTCTAGGGAATAGCCATGGTCGCCCGATGGAGCTCCGGGTCAAGCCATGTCGCCGCCGCCATCCTGCAGCTTCTCCGCCGCCGGTGCCCGTCTTCAGCGCCCTCCTCCCGCGCCCCAGATCAGGCCGACCTCCGCCGCCCTTGCCCGTTCCCGGTCAGAACCCGCCGGCAGGGCCCCGTCCCCACCTCCAGCGCCCCAAGTCCCGTGCCAAGTTGCCGTCCCCTTCCTCGCCTGAAGCCGCCATCGCCGACCTCTGCTTCCTCTGCAACGAGCAGGAGCACACTCGTCAGGTGCCCGCCTCCTCTATTCCTGCTCGTGTGGGCTACGAGCCTCTCCAAGGCCCAGCGGGCTCTGCCTGCTGCCGCCTCCACCGACTGGGCCTCGGCCCATGGTGAGCGCCCCAGCGCCCCTCCGTTGTTTTTTTCTCCGGTTGGGCCAGCTTGCATATTTGGCCTGCCATGTTTTTTTCCTGATCTGGACGAATTTCTCTATTTTCCAGAGAGATCAGTTTTACAGAAAAACCCCTAGACTTCATGCATTAATAACTTCATAACCATGCATCATATTAAAATCTTTTCAACATGTAAAGTGCTTAGAATTTTGTCTAGTTTCACATTATTCCATTTTCATCCATGTTTAAAATGTTTAAAATGATGTTTGATTAAATTTTTCTTAAATGCCATGCTAAAATGCTTTATTTCATAACTAAATAACTGTAGCTCGGTTTTAAATAAACTTTATATGTAAATGGGGTGGAAAAATGCCTAGTTTAACATGGTGCACTTCATTTTGCTGTTTAACATCATTAAAATTGTGTTTAGGGCAGAACAGTACCAAATTCATAATTTGCACATGGGGATTTTCCGGAAATGTTGTTTGTTGTTCCGGCCTCATTGAAATTTGCCTAAATAGTTAATTTTCTTGGGCTTCACCCCTTGCCATGTTTAATAACATTTGATGTTGTTGGGTACATAACCGAGATCAAACTAAATAATTGCATGTGGTGTTTTGACAATATGCAACTCGTTGCATATTGAGCTCCACTTAACTTGTAGTATTGTTTGTTGCATTTTGCCATGCCATGTCTCATTAAACCGGACATGCATTATACTTGTTTGTGCATCATGCCATGTTTATGCTTGTGCATTTACCATGTTGTTTGTTTCTTTCCGGTGTTGCTTCTTAGTTCTGGTAATGTTGTGATTGTGAGGATTCGTTCGACTACGTCCGTTCATCTTCTTCATGGACTCGTTCTTCTTCCTAGCGGGATTTCAGGCAAGATGACCGCTACCCTGGATCTCACTACTATCATTGCTATGCTAGTTTCTTCGTTCTATTGCTTTGCTGTGCTACCTATCGCTTGCTCTTCCAGCCTCCCTATTTTGCCATGTCAGCCTCTAACCTTTTCACCCTTCCTAGTAAACCGTTGCTTGGCTATGTTACCGCTTTTGCTCAGCCCCTCTTATAGCGCTTTTAGTTGCAGGTGAAGTTGAAGATTGCTCCATGATGGACATGATTATGTTTGGGATATCACAATACCTCTTATATTATTAATGCATCTATGTACTTGGTAAAGGGTGGAAGACTCGGCCTTATGCCTGGTGTTTTGTTCCGCTCTTGCCGCCCTAGTTTCCGTCATACTGGTGTTATGTTCCCGGATTTTGCGTTCCTTATGCGGTTGGGTGATTTATGGGACCCCCTTGATAGTTCGCTTTGAATAAAACTCCTCCAGCAAGGCCCAACCTTGGTTTTACCATTTGCCTCACCTAGCCCTTTTTTTCCCTTGGGTTTCCGGAGCCCGAGGGTCATCTTTATTTTAACCCCCCCGGGCCAGTGCTCCTTCGAGTGTTGGTCCAAACTAGATCCACTTGCAGTGCCACCTCGAGGAAACTTGAGGTCTGGTTTTAGTTGTACGTAGTGTTCATCCGGTGTGCCCTGAGAACGAGATATGTGCAGCTCCTATCGGGATTTGTCGGCACATCGGGCGGCTTTGCTGGTTTTGTTTTACCATTGTCGAAATGTCTTGTAAACCGGGATTCCGAGTCTGATCGGGTCTTCCTGGGAGAAGGTATATCCTTCGTTGATCGCGAGAGCTTATCATGGGCTAAGTTGGGACACCCCTGCAGGGTTTAAACTTTCGAAAGCCGTCCCCGCGGTTATGGGCAGATGGGAATTTGTTAATGTCCGGTTGTAGAGAACTTGACACTAGATACGAATTAAAACGCATCAACCATGTGTGTAGACGTGATGGTCTCTTTTCGGCGGAGTCCGGGAAGTGAACACGGTTTTTGGTTATGTTTGATGTAAGTAGGAGTTCAGGATCACTTCTTGATCATTGCTAGGTTCACGATCGTTCCTTTGCTTCTCTTCTCGCTCTTATTTGCGTATGTTAGCCACCATATACGCTTAGTCGCTGCTGCAACCTCACCACTTTACCCCTTCCTTTCCCATTAAGCTTTTCTAGTCTTGATACCCATGGTAATGGGATTGCTGAGTCCTCGTGGCTCACAGTTTACTACAACAACAGTTGCAGGTATAGGTTATGCGATGATCATGACGCGAGAGCGATGTTTGCTTGTTTTGGAGTTCTTCTTCTACTTCTTCTTCGATCAAGGGATAGGTTCCAGGTCGGCATCCTGGTCTAGCAGGGTGGATGTCGTTTGAGTTTCTGTTTGTGTTTCATCCGTAGTCGGCTGATGCTCTCATGTATTGTGATGTTGTATTCATGTGGCATTGTATGCCTTTTGCATGTATCCCCACTATTATGTAATGTTGATGTAATGATATCCACCTTGCAAAAGCGTCTTCAAGATGCGCTTCTATCCTTGGTGGGACCTTCGAGTTCCTTTAGGATAGGGTCGCATCTTGGGCGTGACCCTACGCCTACGTCCGCTCCCTCGCCCACGCGTGCGGTGGCTCGTAGGACGAGGAGAAAAATTTACTACTCCCTCCGTTAGACGTATATATATATATCCCTACCTTGGTTAGAGAGATTATCATACTGTTTGAAATATATGTCTTTTAGCAGATTTCAATATGAACTACTAGTACATACTGCAAACACTAATGTATATAGACCTATTTTAGAGTGTACATTCACTCATTTTGCTCCGTATGTAGTCCATATTGAAACGGACGTAGTAGTACACACTCTCTCTCACACCTCGCCCCTTGACCCTCGCCCACGTGGTGGACATGCAACAATTCATTCAGTCTCAGATAGCTAGAACCATACTATAGTACCATCATTGCTCGACTTCCCGAAGAGGCGAAGAGCCAAGCGCAAGGTTATAATATTTTTGAGATGCCAAGCGCAAGGTTTATAGGAGAATGAGTGTATGAGGAAGAAGCAACAAGAATGTATGTTTTGTGTGACAGTCTCTTCTTACAGAACGTGATAGACCTAGTGGACCTCATTTTTGCAATGGGAGTATTATAGATGGCATGATTCAGAGTGGTGGGCAACGAAATAATATTCGGAGCTGCTTAGTCTTAAACCCCATGAAGAAGTCCCATCAAAAGGAATAGCCATCCTCTACACACGCTCCTACATCACATGAGTAAATGAGACAAAAAGAGAAAGAAACAAAGTAAAAAAATCACCAGCCTTAGAGCGAGCCCTATTCTATCAGTGAATGATGTCGTGATTGACATGACTATCTTATTAACCATGCTGCGGAGGTAGCATCGGATTTTTATTTATTTGCGGAGGTAGTAGCGGATGGATATTCGACGAGGAGTGAAATGATAGCTGCTTCCTTGGCTAAACATAGAGAAAAGTGGGCCTCATGATTTGGCAGCTCATTAGTCATTATTACTGCCTATACTCTTTGCGCATAATAACCGCGTGGTAGAGTAGTTGGCTATACTTTAATAACCATGCTCGAAGAGAAGAGGTGCATGCACCCAAACACGTACTACTAGTAGCACTCATTGCATCTTCCCCACCCACACACGTGAGACGGTGGAGCTCATTTCTGTATGATGATGCAGAACACGTGATAATTTGACGTGTCTAGTAGCACTTAACGGAGGGTCGGGAACCACGCATGAACGGTGCCGCGTTATTAAGAAATAAAGTTATTTTTTCTTCAGTGGCACGTACGTAGTATAAATAGGTTCGTATGGAGAGAAAAAGAAACCGCTCCACTATATATACATAGCTAGGAGCCTACACGGTTGCTTGCTGGGGTTTCTCTCTTCACACTCTCTCGCACAAAATGATTATGGCCACATCTCTAACATCCGGGCGGATCACGTCCGCCGAGGGAAGGGGTGGATGCTTTGTGTAGATGCGGTCGCCGTTGCCGATGGTGAAAACCCACTGCCAGCATGTCCCGATAAGGGGTCCCCGCCATTCTCTCTCACAAATCCGGTGCGGTTGCCTGTGCCCCTTTCTCACTGCCGCGACGTGGTAAGTTGCCGCTTCCCGCCGCCCTCCTCTAAGCAAGCTACATACCGACATCCCTCAAGTACAACTTCCTTTACAGCCAGCTTGCACTACTGCCCCAGCTGCCCACACCGCTCCATGTGGATATTTCTCTACTTCTTTGCCCAACACATACCTCTACTGGCTTCTGCTGTATTTGTGATGAGTTTATGTCTCATAAAAACTAGTCCCACTAGTCTTATTCTAATCACACTTCAATTTCTTTTCCATAGGGATGCTCAGCTTGATTTTAGTGAAACTACACAAAATGATCCGATGGTTAAATGGTTGGAAACTTCATTCCTTTGGAAGGTTCAACCTCACCAGCAAATTAAAGCCTAGTTAGGGTTTAGGGTTCAAGGCCTAGGGACTGCATGGATCACTTTTTCTTTAGCTGTCTCTATTCCAAAATAAGTGTCAACTTTAGTACAACTTTGTACTAAAGTTGGCATAAAGTTGAGAAACTTATTTTAGAACGGAGGGCGTATTGGCTATGATCGATGGATCATTGAGATGCAATAGCATGCATGTTAGTCTCCTTTGTATTTGATGGAATCTTGCAATGGGGCAACCTTGGATGCAAGATACATGAAACAGAAGCTGAAAGCTACATAACATTGTACATTTTTCACTGCTTTCGTGTTTTTGCTGAGCTGCCGTGTTTTCGCTGATTTCGCATCGTCCACTGCAAGAGTGGAGAAAATTGTAAAGAGTGTACACACTTTACTTCCTTTCACCGAAACGTGGGACATCCATCAACCGGTGCACGTGTCTTGCACCAAAGTAAAATGTATAGTATAAGTGAGACTCAGCAACGTCATACCACCTCAGTAATAATGGCCAATGGGCCGTCAAATCACATAGACCCGGCAGTAAGTTGGACAGACGAAGCAACCATCACTCTTTGTTGAATCCGCTTCTCCCTTCAACGCATGCACTAGTGAGAGGTCGTGTCCCCTCTGCCCGGGCATGAATGCGACACCAATTCTTTGGAGCGGCGCTGACCGTTTTGGGCGCGAAGCACACACGGGCGATGGAGGGGCCTTGGGTGGGTCAGGGTGGTCAGTCAGGAGCGGGCGTGGCAGCTTTCCTGACCGGACGCCTGGAAACAAGAGGATGCACCGACTCTCGCGGCTTCGTACTTACTACACACCATCTCTCTGTAGGTCGATTTGTCGTTCTCTCTAACACACACACACACACACGCTGTTAAAACACACATGCGCGTGCACACACACACATGTTCATATAATAGGAATACTGTGGGAGTGGAAAGCCACATGAAGTGAGATAAATGGAGTACGTACAAGAAGAGAATAGGTACACGCATGTCCGTCGGAGACACAGTCGTTGCTTCGCACTATAGCGTTTATAAGACATAAAAAAGAAACCAATAATATTTATTTTTTGTTGTCGTGTATTAGTAGTTTACTACTTCCCGACTAATCTCATTTTCTTTGTTTTTACCATATTATTACAGTCTTATTTTCACTTCTCTCCACCACATGCTCACATTGGAGGATGGTGTAGCCCACCTTTCAGATATTTTAACCGTGTGTGGTTCAGTTGTTGTTCACTTCGGAGGGTCGTGTAGCACACGTGAACAATAGTAAGTGCGAGCGGGAGACGTGCAGTGTTAATTGCGAGTCGACTACTTCGAGTGTTAAATTTTCTTCACGTATTAGCATTGCCCTAGTATTTTTCTTCACTATGTTAAATAAAGAGTGCCGTTTCATGCACAACTTATAACGATTTTTATTATGGAGAGAAAAAGAAAACCATCCAACTATATATGCTACAGCCTCGACGCTTGTTTTCTAGGGTTTGCTCTCTTCACACTCTCTCTCCACTTTATACATACACGCTGGAGCCTCAACGGTTGTAGTTGCTCTCTTCACACTCTCTCACCCTATCTAGATCTAAACAAGACTGCATTGGCCTCTCCCTCTCTCTCACTCCCTCACTGCTGGTCAAAGACCGGCAGGATCCCGTCTGCCGGGGAACGGAAGGAGGCTTAACATTGTCGCCGTCGACGAGGGAGGGAATCCACTACTGGCGCAGCTGTTCTCTATCACCCATCGGCGGCGCGGGAGGGCCGCCGACCCCTTCTTCCTAGTTGTCGTACATAGTGTGGGCAGATCAGCCTCCGGCCACCCACTGAGCCACACCACGAGAACCTTAAGGTACAATTTACTTAATCGACATGCATTGCTCTAGCTGCATGTGGATTTTTCCGCTTCTGCACTCGAATCTAGGTGTTGGATCAAACAGGAATGTAGTGGGGAACATTGTATAGTATGAATCTAGGATGTGGTTCAAAGAGGAAAGGAAGGGGGAAAAGTAGTACATACTGTCTATCCAGCACCTATGTTGGTCGAAAAGGGAAAACAATGACAAACGCAGTACACACATCTGTAACGAACTGATGTTTCTGTGGGTGGGGGACAAGGCTGTAGAGTTTGAGCAGGACTAGATTTGCTGCCATCACATAGGGAGAGGTGTCTAAAGATAACAAAACTGGGACCAACACAAATATGCTCCTTGGTTGTTTGTTCTTTGTTGCAATAGACTGTGCATCACCCCTTTATACATCGGTAGATGCACATGGGTGAAACTCTTTAGCTATCCCGTACAACTCTTTAGCTATTATTAATCAAATAATGCCGCTAGAAAATTGAAGCAATGCCACAGTTAAAAGAAAATTACATGCTTAACAAATTTTTTTGTTAATATAATCTCTCTGTGAATCAATGCCACTGTTTGAGAAATGGTACTATCTTGCTTTCTTTCCCATTTAGATAAGTAAGATGCTTCTTTTTGTGGGCTTCTGTGCCATCCACCATTATTGACCAGTAATTGTTTCCTTTGCACCTGTATGTAAACAAGGTTATCTACTTCACCTTGTTGCTATTGTGACCTTTTGTTGCACTGCACCAAACACTTTTGCTTTAAGAGTGTTTTGTGCAGTTCAACCAAAATGTCACATCGACAACATTGCTTGATTACTTGAACTTAGTGGAACTGCACAAGAGGAGATCTGACTTCTTATCTGTGTTGACAAATTTGTTTCAGATCTTCTTCTTGTGAGTTGTTTGAATTCCGCGTCATGAGAGGTCAGTAATGGCCTTCTACTACATGATTGCACAATGTGCTTTCATATGTTATGCTACTTATATGGTAATATTGCTTGATTTTAGTGAACTCCATGAAAGGAGACCAGACCTCCAATCTGTATGTGCACTGTAATATTCCATTGAGGTAAGTGTCGGTGTCAAAACCGGTGGATCTCGGGTAGGGGGTCCCGAACTGTGCATCTAAGGCTAATGGTAATAGGAGGCGGGGGACACAATGTTTACCCAGGTTCGGGCCATCTCTATGGAGGTAATACCCTACTTCCTGCTTGATTGAACTTGATGATATGAGTATTACAAGAGTTGATCTACCACGAGATCGTAGAGGCTAAACCCTAGAAGCTAGCCTATGATTATGATTGTTGTTGTCCTATGGACTAAACCCTCCGGTTTATATAGACACCGAAGGGGGCTAGGGTTACACAGAGTCAGTTATAGAGAAGGAGATCTACACATCCGAATCTCCAAGCTTGCCTTCCACGCAAAGGAGAGTCCCGCCCGAACACGGGACGAAGTCTTCAATCTTGTATCTTCATAGTCCAATAGTCCGACATAAGCATATAGTCCGGCTGTCCGAGGACCCCCTAATCCAGGACTCCCTCAGTAGCCCCTGAACCAGGCTTCAATGCCGATGAGTTCGGCACGCAAATTGTCTTCGGCATTGCAAGGCGGGTTCTTCTCCAAATCCCAGAGTTCCTGTTGCAACAAGCAGTGTCCGGCTTCCCATCAGTGTTGCACTCCTCGGCTTCTGTACCTTTAATAATGACAGTCTCCACATGTCGAATGCGAGAATTCGGGGGTATTTTTGCATTTGCCACCCTGACCCTGTAAGTAAATCGTCTATTGAAGAGACGGGGATCCTTAGATCCAAATCACACCATCTCCCCCAAGCGAGGATTCAGCAGAGCGCGCCCGTGAAAACCATCCCATCATGGCCGGCCACCGCAGCTCCTCCTCTTGCTCCCCTAGCGCTAAGCCAGGCGATTGGGTAAAGTGCATGATGACCCACAAGTATAGGGGATCTATCATAGTCCTTTCGATAAGTAAGAGTGTCGAACCCAACGAGGAGCAGAAGGAAATGATAAGCGGTTTTCAGCAAGGTATTCTCTGCAAGTACTGAAATAAGTGGTAACAGATAGTTTTGTGATAAGATAAATTGTCACGAGCAACAAGTAACAAAAGTAAATAAAAGTGCAGCAAGGTGGCCCAATCCTTTTTGTAGCAAAGGACAAGCCTGGACAAACTCTTATAATAGGAAAAGCGCTCCCGAGGACACATGGGAATATCGTCAAGCTAGTTTTCATCACGCTCATATGATTCGCGTTCGATACTTTGATAATTTGATATGTGGGTGGACTGGTGCTTGGGTACTGCCCTTACATGGACGAGCATCCCACTTATGATTAACCTCTATTGCAAGCATCCGCAACTACAACAAAAGTATTAAGGTAGACCTAACCATAGCATGAAACATATGGATCCAAAGCAGCCCCTTACGAAGCAACGCATAAACTAGGGTTTAAGCTTCTGTCACTCTAGTAACCGATCATCTACTTATTACTTCCCAATGCCTTCCTCTAGGCCCAATTAATGGTGAAGTGTTATGTAGTCAATGTTCACATAACACCACTAGAGGCTAGACAACATACATCTGATCAAAATATCGAACGAATACCAAATTCACATGACTACTAATAGCAAGACTTCTCCCTTGTCCCTAGGAACAAATGTAATTACTCACAAAGCATATTCATGTTCATAATCAGAGGGGTAATAAAGTGCATAAAGGATCTGAACATATGATCTTCCACCAAATAAACCAACTAGCATCAACTACAAGGAGTAATCAACACTACTAGCAACCTACTAGCACCAATCCCGGACTTGGAGACAAGAATTGGATACAAGAGATGAACTAGGGTTTGGAGATGAGATGGTGCTGGTGAAGATGTTGATGGAGATTGCCCTCTCCCGATGAGAGGAGCGTTGGTGATGACGATGGTGATGATTTCCCCCTCTCGGAGGGAATTGTCCCCGGCAGAACAGCTCTGCCAGAGCCCTAGATTGGTTCCGCCAAGGTTCCGCCTCGTGGCGGCGGAGTCTCGTCCCGAAAGGTTCCCTCCTTATTTTTTTCTCATCGAAAGACTTCATATAGGAGAAGATGGGCGTCGGAGAGCCACCAGGGGGCCCATGAGGTAGGGGGGCGCGCCCAGGGGGGGGGGGGCGCCCCCACCCTCGTGAGAAGGGTGTGGGCCCCCTGGCCTTCATCTTTGGCGACAATTTTTCTTTATTTATTTTAAGGTGTTCCGTGGAGTTTCAGGGCTTCTGGAGTTGCGTAGAATAGGCCTTCAATATTTGCTCCTTTTCCAGCCCAGAATTCCAGCTGCCGGCATTCTCCCTCTTCATGTAAACCTTGTAAAATAAGAGAGAATAGCCATAAGTATTGTGACATAACGTGAAATAATAGCCCATAATGCAATAAATATTGTCACAAAAGCATGATGCAAAATGGACGTATCAACTCCCCCAAGCTTAGACCTCACTTGTCCTCAAGCGAAAAGCCGATAACAATAAATATGTCCTCATGTTTAGAGGTAGAGGCGTCGATAAAAATAAAATACGGACATGAAGGCACCATGATTATTTCCATAACAGCAACATAAATAGATTTTGTCATATGATTACTTATGTTCAAGTGATGATCTTTTCACAAAGCCAAAGTATGAATCAGAAACCTTATTGAGCACCAACAAATTATAACCTCAGTCATTGAAGCAATTGCAATTTATCATAACATCGGAAAGAGTCTATGTCAGAGCTTAAAAGCAAGTCCACATACTCAACTATCACTTAGTCCTTCATAATTGCTAACACTCACGCAATACTTGTAGTTATGGAGTTTTAATCGGACACAGAGAAAGATAGGGGCTTATAGTTTTGCCCCACAACCTTTTACCTCAAGGGTAATGTCAACAATAATAATTCATGCTCCCCCACATCCAATTAGATATATATATATATATATATATATATATATATATATATATATATATATATATATATATCATGTTGTTTCCAACATGCTGAGCTTGCCAAAGGATAAAATGAAAAAGGAAAGGTGAAGATCACCGTGACTCTTGCATAAGGTAGAGGATAATAATAAAAGATATACCCTTCGCAGAGGGAAGCAGAGGTTGTCATGCGCGTTTAGGGTTGATGCACAAAATCTTAATGCAAAAGAACGTCAATTTATATTGCCCCTTGTATGTGGACCTTTATTATGCAGTCCGTCGCTTTTATTGTGTCCACAACAAGTTCGTACAAAGCTTATTTCTCTGCACTAATAAGTCATGCATATTTAGAGAGCAATTTTTATTGCTTGCACCGATGACAACTTACTTGAAGGATCTTACTCAATATATAGGTAGATATGGTGGACTCTCATGGCAAAACTGGTTTAAGGGTATTTGGAAGCACAAGTAGTATTTCTACTTGGTGCTGAGAATTTTGCTAGAAAGAGGGGGAAAGGCAAGCTCAACACGGTAGAGGATCCATGACAACATACTTTATCTCAGATGTAAGAAAACATAACTCATTATGTTGTCTTCCTTGTCCAACATCAACTCTTTAGCATGTCATATTTTAATGAGTGCTCCCAATCATAAAAGATTTCAATGATAATATATCTATATGTGAAACCTCTCTTTCCTTATTACTTCCTATTAATTGCAACGATGACCAAAGCTATATTTGCCAACTCCCGACAACCTTTAATCATCATACTCTTTCTATTGTGAAGTCATTACTTTCACTAAGATCAATATGAACTCTTTGATTCTTTTTATTCTTTTTCTTCTAATCACCCAAGATCATGGCAAAATAATCAAGCCCTTGACTCAACACTAATCTTTATTATATAGCTCACGGACTCGATTACAAAGAAGGATAGTAAAGCAAAACTCAAAACTAAATCATGCCATGACTTTATTCTACTAAATCAAGATACTACTAATAGGATCGAACTAAGAAATACGGTAAAGATAGGAGTTGTGATGGTGATACGATACCAGGGCACCTCCCCCAAGCTTGGCAGTTGCCAAGGGGAGTGCCCATACCCATGTGATTATTTCTCCTTCTTTGTTGTTGGTGGTGGAGGTGTTGTTGATGATGCAAGCTTGTCATCCACCTTCCATGGCATAGGCTCACCATCATAGAAGGATGATCGAGTCTCCAGAATCCTCAAATCTACAGCCAAACTCATCCTTTTGAATCTATATTCATACTCACAGTTTTGGTTTTGCAAATCATAGATTTGGGCTTGGAGGTGCTTGATCTTCTCATGTAGCTTGAAGATGGCCTCCTCGGTCTTCTTGGCATCTGGCTCGTAGTTGTTGGTGAACTCCGTGAGCATCTTGCGGGTAGCATTGATTCCACGCTCCACCATCCCCTGGCACTTGAAAACTTGTTGCTCCATTGCTTCGATCCTCGACTCCACGCTTCCTGTTCCCTTTGGTCCCTTAGCATCGCGGGTGTGCAGCAACTCATCACGCATCTCAATGGTTTGAGGGTGTCGCAGCACCTCCGCGAGGTAAGGGTTGATCACCTTCTCGAAGAACTTGTCCATGGAAGCACTTGGGGTCGTCATGATGCTCTAGACCTGTCAGAAAAACAGCTCGAAACAAGAACAAGGGAGATTTGCGTGATACAAGAGTCAAAACCTTCGGGAGTATATATAATGAATTTTTACCGAACAAAATACGTATCATGCAAGAAAACGGAGTCCGGAGGGCACACGAGGTGCTCACGAGGTAGAGGGCGCGCCCATGGGGGTAGGGCGCGCCCTCCACCCTCGTGGAGGCCTCGTGTCCTCCCTGGACTGCTACTTATTTTTCTATTTTTCTAAATATTCCAAAACGAAGAAATATTGCCTTAAAAATTGTTTTGGAGTCGGTTTACTTACCGTACCACATACCTATTCCTTTTCGGGGTCTGGAACGTTCTGGAAAGTGTCCCTTATGTATTCCTCCGGGGTTACAGTTTCAATAATATTGGTTTCAACATTTATAGGATTACCTGAGATATAGTGTTTGATCCTTTGACCGTTTACCACCTTCAGATTTGTGCCTGCGAAGTTGTTGATTTTTATGGCACCGGAACGATAGACTTCCTCGATAACGTAGGGACCTTCCCATTTGGAGAGAAGTTTTCCTGCAAAAAATCTTAAACGAGAGTTGTATAGCAATACATAATCACCTACATTAAACTCATGCTTTTGTATCCTTTTGTCATGCCATCTTTTAACCTTTTCTTTAAACAACTTGGCATTTTCATAAGCTTGGGTTCTCCATTCATCAAGTGAGCTAATGTCAAATAACCTGTTCTCACCGGCAAGTTTGAAATTATAGTTGAGCTCTTTAATAGCCCAATATGCCTTATGTTCTAGTTCGAGAGGTAAATGACAAGCTTTTCCATAGACCATTTTGTACGGAGACATACCCATAGGATTTTTATATGCAGTTCTATAGGCCCATAAAGCATCATCAAGTTTCTTAGACCAATTCTTTCTAGACCTATTGACAGCCTTTTGCAAAATTAATTTGAGCTCTCTATTGCTCAATTCTACTTGACCACTAGACTACGGGTGATAAGGAGATGCAATCCTATGATTAACGTCATATTTAGCAAGCATCTTACGGAAAGCACCATGAATAAAGTGTGAACCACCATCAGTCATTAAATATCTAGGGACTCCAAACCTCGGAAAAATAACTTCCTTAAGAATTTTAATAGAAGTGTTATGATCAACGCTACTAGTTGGAATAGCTTCTACCCACTTAGTAACGTAATCAACAGCAACTAAAATATGAGTATATCCATTAGAGGCAGGAAAAGGTCCCATATAATCAAAGCCCCAAACATCAAATGGTTCAATAACAAGTGAATAATTCATAGGAATTTCTTGACGTCTACTAATATTACCAATCCTTTGACATTCATCGCAAGACAGAACAAACTTACGGGCATCCTTAAAGAGAGTAGACCAATAAAAACCAGATTGCAATACCTTATGTGCAGTTCTATCTCCAACATGGTGTACTCCATAGGCTTCGGAGTGACACTTGAGTAGGATCTGTTCCTGTTCATGCTCAGGTACACAACGTCTAATAACACCATCTACTCCTTCTTTATAAAGATGTGGGTCATCTCAAAAGTAATGTCGCAAGTCATAGAAAAACTTTTTCTTTTGTTGGTATGTGAAGCTAGGTGGTATAAATTTAGCAACTATATAATTAGCATAATCAGCATACCATGGAGTGCTACGAGAAGTGCTTATGACATTTAGTTGTTCATCAGGAAAGCTATCATCAATAGGTAGTGGGTCATCAAGAACATTCTCTAACCTAGACATGTTGTCTGCAACGGGGTTCTCAGCTCCTTTTCTATCAACAATATGTAAATCAAATTCTTGCAGCAGAAGAACCCATCTAATGAGTCTAGGTTTTGCATCCTTCTTTTCCATAAGATATTTAATAGCAGCATGATCAATGTGAATAGTTACTTTAGAATCAACAATATAAGGTCTAAACTTATCACAAGCAAACACAACTGCTAAAAGTTCCTTTTCGGTAGTAGCATAATTTCTTTGAGCACTGTCTAGAGTCTTACTAGCATAATGGATAACATTTAATTTCTTATCAACTCTTTGTCCTAGAACAGCACCTACAACATAATCACTAGCATCACACATAATTTCAAAGGGTAAATTCCAATCAGGTGGCTGAACAACAGGTGCAGAGACTAATGCTTTCTTAAGTATTTCAACTGCTTCTACACAATCATCATCAAAGACAAATGGTACATCTTTTTGTAATAAATTAGTCAGAGGCCGAGAGATTTTTGAGAAGTCCTTAATGAACCTCCTATAAAATCCGGCGTGACCAAGGAAACTTCTTATACCTTTGATGTCCTTGGGACATGGCATCTTTTCAATAGCATCAACCATGGCTTTATCAACTTCAATACCTCTTTCAGAAACTTTGTGCCCCAAGACAATACCTTCATTAACCATAAAGTGGCACTTTTCCCAATTCAAGACAAGATTAGTTTCTTCACATCTCTGCAAAACTCGAGCAAGATTGCTCAAGCAATCATCAAAAGAGGAACAATAGATAGAAAAATTGTCCATGAAAACCTTACAAATTTTCTCGCAAAAGTCAGAGAATATAGCCATCATGCATCTTTGAAAGGTAGCAGGTGCATTACATAAACTGAAAGGCATACGTCCGTAAGCAAAAGTACCAAAAGGGCATGTAAAAGTAGTCTTTGATTGATCTTTAGCCGACACAGGTATTTGAGAAAAACCGGCATAACCATCTAGAAAGCAATAGTGTGTGTGTTTGCATAATCTTTCTAGCATTTGATCAGTAAAAGGTAAGGGGTAATGATCTTTCTTAGTGGCCTTATTTAATTTGTGGAAATCAATTACCATCCTATAACCTGTGATGATTCTTTGCGGAATCAATTCATCTTTATCATTAGGGACAACAGTAATAGCTCCCTTCTTAGGGACACAATGGACATGACTTACCCACTGACTATCAGCAACGGGATAAATTATACCTGCCTCCAGAAGCTTGAGTATTTCTTTTCTTACCACTTCTTTCATTTTAGGATTCAGACGTCGTTGAGGATCACGAACTGGTTTGGCATCACTTTCCAAATTTATTTTATGTTGACATAGAGTGGGACTGATGCCCTTAAGATCATCCAGAGTATATCCAATAGCAGCATGGTGCTTCTTCAGAGTTTTCAATAATCTTTCTTCTTCATGATCTGAGAGGTTAGCACTAATAATAACAGGATATATTTTCTTTTCATCAAGATAAGCATATTTAAGATTATCAGGCAACAATTTAAGCTCAAACACGGGATCACCCTTGGGTGGAGGAGGATCCCCTAGGATTTCAACAGGCAAATTGTGTTGCAGAATAGGTTCCTGTTTAAAGAATACTTCATCTATTTCCCTTCTTTCATTCATGAACATATCATTTTCATGGTCTAGCAAATAGTGTTCTAAAGGATCACTAGGAGGTACATCAATAGAAGCAAGACCAATAATATCATCTTTACTAGGCAATTCTTCCTCACGATGTTGTTTACTAAATTTAGAAAAATTAAACTCATGAACCATATCATCCAAGCCAATAGTAACACCATTCTTTTTGCAGTCTATCTTAGCATTAATAGTATTCAAGAAGGGTCTACCAAATATAATGGGACAAAAGCTATCTTGTGGAGAACCAAGAACAAGAAAATCAGCGTGATATTTGGTTTTTCCACACAAGACTTCAACATCTCTAACAATTCCCATTGCAAATATAGTATCTCTATTGGCAAGTTTAATTGTAACATCAATATCTTCTAACTCAGCAGGTGCAATATCATGCATAATTTCTTTGTATAAGTCAATGGGTATAACACTAGCACTAGCACCCATATCACACAAGCCATGATAACAATGATCTCCTATTTTAACAGAAATAACAGGCACGCCTACCACAGGTCTATGTTTATCTCTATCACAAGGTTTAGCAATTCTAGCAGTTTCACCCTGGAATTGAATAACATGCCCATCAATATTATCAAACAAGAGGTCTTTAACAATCGAAATATTAGGTTCTACTTTGACTTGCTCAGGAGGTGTATAAGTTCTAGTATTGCTTTTACGAACAACAGTTGAAGCTTTAGCATGATCCTTCATTCTAACAGGGAAAGGTGGTTTCTCAACATAAGAAGTGGGAACAATAGGATCATTATAAGTGACAATTTTTTCTTCAACTTTAATAGGTGCAACTACTTTTACTTCTATGGGAGGATGATATTTAAACCACTTCTCCTTGGGTAGATCAACATAAGTAGCGAAAGATTCACAGAAAGAAGCTACTATCTCAGAGTCAAGTCCATATTTAGTGCTAAACTTACGGAAAATATCAGTATCCATAAAAGATTTAACACAATCAAACTTAGGTGTAATACCTGAGTCCTTACCTTCGTCGAGGTCCCAATCTTCAGCATTGCGTTTAATTCTATCCAATAAATTCCATCTGAATTCAATAGTCTTCATCATAAAAGAGCCAACACAAGATGTATCAAGCATGGTGCGATTGTTATCAGAAAGCCGAGCATAAAAACTTTGCATAATCACTTCTCTTGCGAGCTCATGATTGGGGCATGAATATAACATTGATTTAAGCCTCCCCAAGCTTGAGCGATGCTTTCTCCTTCGTGAGGCCAAAAATTATATATATAATTGCGATCACGATGAACAAGATGCATAAGGTAATACTTTTGATGAAATTCCAATTTCAATCTTTTATAGTTCCATGATCTCATATCATCACATAGCCTGTACCATATCAATGCGTCTCCCTTCAAAGATAAAGGGAAGGCCTTCTTCTTAACAACATCATCGGGTATACGTGCAAGCTTAAATAGTCCAAAAACATCATCCACATAGCGTAGATGTTCATCAGGATGCTTTGTTCCATCTCTTGTAAAAGTGTTAGCTAGCAATTTTTCCATCAAACCCGAAGGAATCTCAAAAGGAGTTTCATTTTCAATAGGTTGAGTAGGTTGAGTAGGTTGAGGAGCAACTCTTTGCTCTACTGGATGGGGTGAAGATACCCCAAACAAGCCCCTCAGACAATTACTTTCCATAGTAACAAGTGACAGAAAATTTCAGCACACTAAATAAATTTTTCCTTACCAAATTCCACCTACCAAAGGCGCTTCACTCCCCGGCAATGGCGCCAGAAAAGAGTCTTGATGACCCACAAGTATAGGGGATCTATCGTAGAACTTTCGATAAGTAAGAGTGTCGAACCCAACGAGGAGCAGAAGGAAATGATAAGCGGTTTTCAACAAGGTATACTCTGCAAGTACTGAAATAAGTGGTACCAAATAGTTTTGTGATAAGATAAATTGTAATGAGCAACAAGTAACAAAAGTAAATGAAGTGCATCAAGGTGGCCCAATCCTTTTTGTAGCAAAGGACAAGCCTGGACAAACTCTTATAATAGGAAAAGCGCTCCCGAGGACACATGGGAATATCGTCAAGCTAGTTTTCATCATGCTCATATGATTCGCGTTCGGTACTTTGATAATTTGATATGTGGGTGGACCGGTGCTTGGGTACTGCCCTTACTTGGACAAGCATCCCACTTATGATTAACCTCTATTGCAAGCATCCGCAACTACAACAAAAAGTATTAAGGTAGACCTAACCATAGCATGAAACATATGGATCCAAATCAGCCCCTTACGAAGCAACGCATAAACTAGGGTTTAAGCTTCTGTCACTCTAGCAACCCATCATCTACTTATTACTTCCCAATTCCTTCCTCTAGGCCCAAATAATGGTGAAGTGTTATGTAGTCGACGTTCACATAACACCACTAGAGGCTAGACAACATACATCTGATCAAAATATCGAACGAATACCAAATTCACATGACTACTAATAGCAAGACTTCTCCCTTGTCCCCAGGAACAAACATAATTACTCACAAAGCATATTCATGTTCATAATCAGAGGGGTAATAAAGTGCATAAAGGATCTGAACATATGATCTTCCACCAAATAAACCAACTAGCATCAACTACAAGGAGTAATCAACACTATTAGCAACCTACTAGCACCAATCTCGGACTTGGAGACAAGAATTGGATACAAGAGATGAACTAGGGTTTGGAGATGAGATGGTGCTGGTGAAGATGTTGATGGAGATTGCCCTCTCCCGATGAGAGGAGCGTTGGTGATGACGATGGTGATGATTTCCCCCTCCCGGAGGGAATTGTCCCTGGCAGAACAGCTCTGCCAGAGCCCTAGATTGGTTCCGCCAAGGTTCCGCCTCGTGGCAGCGGAGTCTCGTCCCAAAAGGTTCCCTCCTTATTTTTTTCTCATCGAAAGACTTCATATAGGAGAAGATGGGCGTCGGAGAGCCACCAGGGGGCCCGGGGCGCGCCCGGGGGGGGGGGGGTGTCCCCACCCTCGTGAGCAGGGTGTGGCCCCCCTGGCCTTCATCTTTGGTGACGATTTTTCTTTATTTATTTTAAGGTGTTCCGTGGAGTTTTAGGACTTTTGGAGTTGCGTAGAATAGGACTTCAATATTTGCTCCTTTTCTAGCCCAGAATTCCAGCTGCCGGCATTCTCCCTCTTCATGTAAACTTGTAAAATAAGAGAGAATATCCATAAGTATTGTGACATAACGTGAAATAACAGCCCATAATGCAATAAATATTGTCACAAAAGCATGATGCAAAATGGACGTATCAGTGCACCGTATCCCATGACCGGTTGGTGGTGTTGCAGACCCAGGGGTTTCTCCCGCCTGCATACCTTGTCCCTGTCTGAGCCGGACTAGCCACTTACGATGGCGGGAAGCAAGCAGAGAGTTTCCCCAACCCATCCAGGGGGGAGCGAGCATGCCTTGTCCCTTACTTGCTGAGGGGCCTTGGATTCCCAATCCATCCATTCCTCCGCCGGCTCCTGGAGTATTACGGCCTCCAGCTGCATAACTTCACCCCTACCCCTATACTGCACATCACAGGTTACGTCGCCCTTTGCAAGCTATTTCTGGGTTGCGAAGCTCATTTCGAGCTATGGAAGAGGCTGTTCTGCCTCGTCCCTCGTAATCAGGAGGGATCAATATATCAAGTGGGCGGAGCCGAAATATGGCGCGTCGCCGAGACTGGATACTTGTCCGGTACTCCGAAGAAGACATCCGAAGACTGGCCTTCGGAGTGGTTTTACATAGAGGACGTCCCCCTTCCGGACCCTATTCAAGTGGGTCTCCTGAGTTTAATAATACCCCATCGAAGAAATGCCGCAGCTGGCGTCCCCGAAGCTCACATGAGGAACATAGCAGAGAGGTCCTTTACCTAATGGTCAGGATAAAAATGTTGGCCAAATCCGGATTGAAAATAATCGAGGTTATGTCAATATGCATAATGCGGGGAGTGCAGCCACTCCAGAATCGGGGGCGTCCTATGTGGCATTTCAATGGAGAGGACGATGCCACCCGTTGCGGTCGGAAAGGTCCAGATTCCACCACTGCCCTGGCGAAAATATTGTCCGGTTTCTATAAAGGAGAAGAAGAGGAGTTCATCCATATTAAGCCACGAGATGGATTTTCCATGTACAACCCCCCTAGCTGGGTGAGCTTCTACCTTTTACTCAACTCTATTCATTCCCACAATCTTTCATCACAAATATTTACCTTGCTAGTTCATAGCAGGAATTGCGAAAAGCTGTGAGGGAGATCCACAGCCCGCCTACACAGCCAAAGGACCACAACCAGGCCCTCGACCCCGGATTTGAAGAAGATCCGGACATATCTGTGGAGCTTGTCGACATGACGTTTTACCAGGCAAGCTGTGATGGTGCCTTGGTGGCCATCATCGCCGACTATCCTGGCCTGCTCCCTGCATCGAATGTAAGTAAAACCAGAGTCCTAACTTCTGAGAAGGATCCCTTCTTTACGCCTTACCTACTACACATATGTTGCACTTTATAGAGAAGGCTATCAGGGCGCCGTGCCGAGCCCTCGGGGACTCACCAGCAAAGGGTACCCAAGCCGGGCAGGCTTAAAAGGAAGGCGGTTAGGACTAAGACGCTATCGCAAAGGTATGATTTAAAACCTGCTCTATGATTATCGTCTTTGAAATGTAACAGTGTCCATTATGTCCTGGCAGAAAGAGTACTCGCCGGACTATGTCCGGAGACGCTGCCGGCCATGCCTCCACCAGCTGGATTCCAGAACCGGCCTCAAGGGTGGAGGCTAATGTGGGGACAACGCTAGACTGTCCTCCTACAGAGGATGCGGATAGAATCTCTGCTACGAATTCCGAAGTGGAGAGCGCCATGAATCATCGGCGCCGACGGGCCGTACTCCGCGATGCTAATTTCTCCGAAGAGGCATTCAATGCCTTCAACTCGGGAGAGGCGTATATCCGAGCCGCGCAAGGTGGGCTTGCTAGAGCCACATGCCAGTATTTAAAGGATATACATGTGAGAAAAAATCTGATAATTATGTATATCAGTAGCCCCTGAGACTTAAAACAGTTGGCACAACTGATTTAAGGATCGTTGTATGAATAGGTTCTTACAGAGAAGAACACCCATTTATCTTAGAGCTAGAGGAGTGTAAAGCCTAGCTAAGGGGCCGCAGTTGCGAAAATAGAGGAATCCAAGAAGGCCTCACCTGGTAATACTTATCTCGATCAAAGAGAATGTAATTACGTATACCAGTTAGTATTCGGCATGCTTACAAATATAACAATAGATTCTGCAGACAATCCCGGAGTGAATCCGGAGACCGTACAAGAGGATGAGCAACAAGCTCAATGACAGCTAGAGGCTGGCGGGCGCGTGCTTACACGGGTTGAGCGAGAGAAAAACGATCTCTAGGATGCCAATACCTGGCTGGGCGTCGAAATGGGAGATATTCGAGCCCAGCTTGCTGACTCCGTGAAGGAGAATAAGAGGCTTCGACGCGACATTTATAGTAAGTGCTCAAACGAACCTTTATACAGTTCGCAAAGAAACGGGCTAACATAGTTATGTCTGTAGGTATACTGACAGGCCATCCCGAAGAGGAGATTTCCGGATCCGCAGGCGATCTTCTGCAAGAGCTTTCACAACTGCACGAACAATTTCGGCAGGTGATGCAAGGTATTGCCCAGGCCTTGTGGCCGTCCGCCTCCCTGCCGGGAAGCATGGGAGAGCTTGTAGAGCTGCTGAAGGGAGCGCGACGGTGCTTCCGATTATGGAAGATATCGGCCTGCCGACAAGGTGCGAGGGAAGCCTGGGCCATGGTAAAGATGTGGTACACCAAGGTGGATCCGAATCAAATGGCCCTGGTCGGTCCTGTAGGGTCAGATGGGAAGGAAATTCCCGTTAGTATGGTATATGACCAGGTAGGATTAGCCGCAAAGTATTCCCAACAGGATTGCCTGTTGGATGGTATAGAAGAAGAATTTAGCCAGTCTAAGTGACTATGTACTTCAATAAACGTATTTTGTCCCTAGCCGGATTGTAAATCATTTGTCATGGCGGACCTTTTCGCTTCAGCCTCCGGACCCGACAGCCCGAAGTGTATCCGAATACCCGCTCAGTTATGTAAACCGGGGTACGCGTGGAAACCAGGTTGGGGGTCATAAGTGCTTGAACAGACAAGTACCCAACTAGCTATGTTATATTACATGGATAGTAAGAAACATCTTCCAGAGAGAATAGTTCCATCAAGGGTTCCTTTCCCTGGGTACGCATGCATTAATGTGCATGTCCGAACTGCAAACAGAGACTCATGATACAAAACATCTGGGGATTTATATTGTAATAGGTAAAAAACATGTTTTTGTTCACCGACCGAATATTCCCTTAAGAACGCTAGCTTTCGGCTTCACCCAGTCTGAGGTACACATCCGGCTGACCCGACAGTAACAATCGCAGAGGTGCTCCCCTTATGCCCTAGCCGTACTAACGAGAACATAGGGCATCAACACAGGAGCCAGGCAACCTAACTTGGCCAAAAATTAAGTCATATCGATGCATATAATGGCGAAGAAAAGGTACATATGGAAAAGTTACACATATGAAGTGGGCATGAAGCCTGGAAAATAGTTATATTAAGCTTCTGTATATGAAGCCCCCAGGTATAGTTAGCGCGCATAGTGCGTCAAAATTGTGTAAACGGGTCACACTTTAAGCCTTCTAGGGCTATATAAGAAAAATAAAGAAGGAAAAAGAGAGAGGATATAATTTAAAAGGGCGGAGGTAAGGAGACAAACACAGAGTCCGGCGCTTAGGCGTAGAATCTTTGGAGTCTGGCCGCGTTCCATGGGTTCGGCTCTAACCGATTATCTGATGCATCACGCAGGCGGTACGCTCCTCCGGTGAGAACTTTATCAATGCTGAAGGGACCCTCCCACTTGGGCTTGAGCTTGTCCTTTTTCTTCTCCGGTAGGCGTAGAACGAGTTCGCCAATATTATAAGTTTTGGCCTGTATTTTTGTGCTTTGATACCTTTGAGCCTGTTGCTGATAGAATGCGGAATGGGCTTTTGCGACATCGCACTCCTCCTCCAGGGCATCTAGATTGTCCTGCCGATCGTGCTCGACTTCTCTCTCTTCATACATGCGCACCCGAGGTGAGTCATGAATAATATTGCAGGGCAATACCGCCTCTACGCCACACACCATGAAGAATGATGTGTATCCGGTAGTGCGATTCAGCATGGTCCGCAGTCCCCATAGTACGAAGTCGAGCTCCCCGACCCAGTGCGTATCTGACTCCTTCAAGGATCGCACTAGTATGGGTTTTATTCTGCTCATTAGAAGACCATTTGCTCGTTGAAGTTAACCATTTGTTTGGGGGTGATAGACAGAGGCGTAATCGAGCTTAATGGCCATGTTGCCGCACCAAGTTTTTCACCTCATCGACTGTGAAGTTTGAGCCATTGTCGATGATGATGCTGTGGGGGACACCGTAACGGTGTACAACCCCTAATATGAAGTCTATCACTGGTCCAGATTCGGCCGATTTAACTGGTTTGGCCTCTATCCATTTGGTGAACTTGTCCACCATGACCAATACGTATTTTTTCTTATGGCTTCCTCCTTTAAGGGGTCCAACCATATCGAGCCCCCAGACCGTGAAGGGCCAAGTTATGGGGATTGTTTGGAGAGCGGTAGGGGGAATATGGCTTTGATTTGCGAAAAGCTGGCAACCGACGCAATTTTTGATGAGATCCTGTGCGTCTGCTCGGGCTGTTGTCCAGTAGAAACCTGTACGAAATGCCTTGCTTACAAGGGCCCGAGCTTCGGCGTGGTGGCCGCCGAGTCCAGCGTGAATTTCGGCCAAGAGCTGCTGCCCTTCCTCTTCGGAACTGCATCTTTGGAGCACTCCGATGGCGCTTTTCTTATAAAGCTCTCCCTCATGGACCTTGTAGGCTTTGGAGCGCCGCACAATGCAACGTGCCTCATTTTGGTCCTCGAGGAGTTCTTGCCTATTTAAGTAGGCTAAGAAGGGTTCGGTCAACGGAGCGATGACAACCATGATTACGTGGGCTGAAGGTGTTATTTCGGTGGCAGAGCCTCCGATTATGTCAGTATGTTATGTGTCTGGGGCTGTAGTCGGATCCGGACTAGTATTGCCGGTCTCCCCTTGCCACACCATGGATGGCTTGAACAACCTTTCGAAGAAGATATTAGGTGGGACGGGGTCGCGCTTGGCGCTGATGCGGGCGAGGATATCCGCCGCTTGATTGTTTTCTCGAATCACGTGATGGAATTCGAGCCCCTCGAACCGAGCTAACATCTTGAGGACGGCATTATGGTAGGCCGCCATTTTTGGATCCTTGGCGTCAAAGTCTCCATTTATTTGAGATATTGCGAGGTTCGAATCCTCACGCACTTCTAGGTGTTGGATGCCCATGGAGACTGCCATCCGAAGACCAGGCAACAGAGCCTCGTATTCGGCTGCATTGTTGGAGTCTGTGTATAGTATTTGGAGTACGTATTGGACCATATCTCCGGTGGGGAATGTCAGGACAACGCCCGCTCCCAGTCCAGCCAGCATCTTAGAGCGGTCGAAGTGCATGATCCAATTGGAGTATGCGTCGTACTCTTTAGGGAGTTCGGCCTCTGTCCATTCGACGACGAAGTCAGCCAGTACTTGCAACTTAATCGCTCGTCGTGGTTTATATATGATGTCGAACGGGAGGAGCTCGATGGCCAACTTAGCAATCCGTCCCGTGGCATCGCGGTTATTTACTATATCGTTGTGTGGTACTTCGGAGGCCACCGTGATTGAACACTCTTGAAAGTAGTGTCGTAGTTTCTGGGATGCCATGAAGATCGCGTATGCTATCTTTTGATAATGTGCGTACCGTGACTTGCATGGTGTGAGGACAGTGGATACGTAGTATACCGGCTTTTGAAGCGGGAACTTATGTCCGTCCTCTTCTCGTTCGACGACGAGCACTGCGCTTACAACTTGGTGCGTTGCAGCTATATATAACAGCATGGGTTCACCAATGTTTGGTGCGGCCAGGATTGGGTTGCTGACCAAGAGGGCCTTTATTTCTTCCAGTCCGACCGTAGCCGCATCCGTCCACTCGAAGTGTTCGGTGCGTCGAAGAAGGCGATAGAGAGGTAGTGCCTTTTCTCCCAGTCGGGAGATAAAGCGGCTTAAAGAAGCCACACATCCAGTTAATTTCTGGATTTGCTTGAGGTCTGTTGGGGTAGCCAACTGTGACAAAGCTCGTATTTTAGCCGGGTTTGCTTCAATTCCTCTATTGGAAACGATGAAGCCCAGGAGCTTTCCGGCAGGAACGCCGAAAACACATTTTTCCGGATTGAGCTTGATGCCATATGTTCGGAGGTTGTCGAACGTGAGCCTCAAGTTGTCTATTAGCGATTCGACATGTCTGGTCTTGATGACCACGTCGTCTATGTATGCTTCAACTGTTTTGCCGATTTGTTTTTCCAGGCATGTCTGAATCATGCGTTGATAGGTTGCTCCAGCATTTTTGAGCCCGAAAGGCATGGTGTTGAAACAGAAGGGGCTGTATGGTGTGATGAATGCCGTTGCGGCTTGATCAGACTCCGCCATCTTGATTTGATGGTATCCGGAGTATGCGTCAAGGAAGCACACTGAGTCGTGTCCTGCGGTGGCATCGATGATTTGATCGATGCGGGGGAGACGGAAGGGATCCTTGGGGCAAGCCTTATTAAGGTCCTTGAAATCGACACATAGGCGCCAGGATTTGTCCTTCTTTAGTACCATCACCAGGTTTGCTAGCTAGTCCGGGTGTTTTATTTTCTTGCTGAATCTGGCTTCGAGTAACTTGGCTAGCTCCTCTCCCATGGCTTGTCGTTTAGGTTCGGAAGAGCGCCGAAGAGTCTGCTTGACCGGCTTGTATCCCTTCATTATGTTTAGGCTATGCTCGGCCAGCCTGCGTGGGATGCCTAGCATGTCTGAAGGGTGCCAGGCGAAGATGTCCCAATTCTCGCGCAAGAACGCCCGCAGTGTGGCGTCTATTGTGGGGTTCAGCTGTGCCCCTATGGATGCTGTTTTTGTAGGGTCCGTTGGGTGGACTTGGAATTTGACTATCTCGCCCGCTGGTTTGAAATAGGTGGACTTGGGTCATTTGTCGAGTATCACGTCGTCCCTGTCCACTGTGGAGCGCAGCACCGTCAGTTCTTCGGCCGCGAGGGCTTCGGATAATGCCTCAAGGGCCAGGGCGACAGTTTTATTTTCGGTGTGGAGTGCAATGTACAGATCACTGGCTAGCGTGATGATTCCATTGGGCCCGGGCATCTTGAGCTTCATGTACCCATAATGGGGTATAGCGGAAGCTCGTGAATGCGTCCCGCCCTAGAAGGGCATGGTATCCGCTACTAAATGGGGCCACTTGGAATGTTATTTCTTCGGACCTATAATTTTCTGGCGTGCCGAATACCACATCGAGTCTGATTTTTCCTGCACATCGCGCCTCCCGACTAGGGATAATTCCTCTGAAGGTCGTGCTACTTTGCTCAATGCAGCTCTTATCTATTTCCATTTTGTTGAGAGTTTCCTCGTAGATGAGGTTTAATCCACTGTCACCGTCCATGAGCACTTTAGAAAGCCGGAAGCCGTCCACAATTGGACTAAGGACCAAAGCGGCTGGTGCTCGGGCTGTTCGGAATTGAGGTTCGTCACTGGCATTGGATGTTATGGCCGTGTCATTCCATGGATTTATTGCTGCAACGTGGCAGACTTCAGCGAGGCTGCGCAGTTCTCTCTTGCGCCTGTTATTTGAGGCGAAAGTCTCGAAGACTGTCAAAACCGTATGGTTGTTTTCTGCGGGATGATGCTCTGCGGTGTTGTTATCGAGGAGATCCTCGCTGCTCTTGGCCACCTGTCGGAGTATCCAACATGCTCTAAGGCTGTGTGTTGGTATGGTATCCGGTGTGGTGTGAATTTTGAATGGCCCGTTGAGCCGTCCCTCCAGTACGGTTCCACGCCCTATAGTGGGCTTTGGTTTCTTCGCAATTGAATCGGGTGCGAGAGTGCACCCTCTTAGTTCGGACAGAGGGTTTAGTGAGAGCTGGAGGATCCCAGAATTTTACTTGTGTTTTCCAGGCGCTTTCCATCGCACAGTACTTCTGTACTATGGCCGCCAAGTCAACAAAGTGTGCTATGTTACGGTGACTTATGGCGTTGAGGATTCCCTTGTCCGTGCAATTTTTGTGAAAGAATGATATTGCGTCTTCCTCGCGACAGTCCTTGACCTTGCTCATTACAAGGAGGGAATCTAGACCAAAAGTGATGTACTGTCTCTTGGGGTTGTTGTCTAATGTGGGAAAGATCGCTTGGGTAGGTGGGTGGATTAATGTCCGAACCTTGACCCGATCTAAGACCCAGGGGAACTTCTGAGCTCGGCAGTTCGGGTTCTGGGATGTTGCACAATTTTTCTGGCTCGCCGCCTGATTCTAAGTTCGGGGTTTGGGTCATGTCGTCCCACGAATGGGTATCCGGCTTGGAGAGCTCGGTAATCCGGACATAGTTCGTCCTCGGCATAGAGGAAGAATCACCGTGTTGTTCCTCCACCACCGCTATCTAATGGGTGACTGGCGGAGAGCCAATCTCTCTTTGTTCGGGTTTAAGCCCAATCCGATCATAGTCCGTAGCGACTCCCAAGGCAGCAATACGATCCAAGAGCTCGTTCAAGGATGAGAGCTGCATTGGATCCATCCGCTCGGTGTATTCCGAGCTGACATGGAGGTTGTTTTTGATGACCCGAGAAGTCATCGTCGGCGCGGCCGCCGAATGGGCGGTCATAATGAAGCCACCTAGTCGGAGGGTTTGGCCTGAAGCCAAAGCTTCCCCAGAGGTGATGTTGCCCTTTATAACAAGGTGAGCCATCAAACCTTTTTCCGACGTCACAGTGGAACTCTCAATGAAAGCACCAATGTCGGTGTCAAAACCGACGGATCTCGGGTAGGGGGTCCCGAACTATGCGTCTAAGGCTAATGGTAACAGGAGGCGGGGGACACGATGTTTACCCAGGTTCGGGCCCTCTCTATGGAGGTAATACCCTACTTCCTGCTTGATTGATCTTGATGATATGAGTATTACAAGAGTTGATCTACCACGAGATCATAGAGGCTAAACCCTAGAAGCTAGCCTATGATTATGATTGTTGTTGTCCTACGGACTAAACCCTCCAGTTTATATAGACACTAAAGGGGGCTAGGGTTACACAGAGTTGGTTACAGAGAAGGAGATCTACACATCTGAATCGCCAAGCTTGCCTTCCACACAAAGGAGAGTCCTACCCGGACACGGGACGAAGTCTTCAATCTTGTATCTTCATAGTCCAACAGTCCGGCATAAGCATATAGTCCGGCTGTCCGAGGACCCCCTAATCCAGGACTCCCTCAATAAGATAATGATATTTCACAACTGTTGGCCTGTATTTTGCTATTGTCATTAGAAAAGTAATGTTGTTGTTTAGTGCTATACTTGTGCTCCCTAATTGGCATGGCAAATCTTACATTGAAGGCGAAGCTTGTCTGTTATTGAACCAAGTGATGAAGGGGTATAACAAGTGGAGGAAGAACAAAAACCAACTCCCGGTGCTGTAATGAAGCACTGGAACTGTGATGACACAAGTAATGATATAGTTTTGCATCTTAAATTATTGCTATGGCTGGAACAAGCAATTGTTTTGCCACTGTGATTTGATGCCACTCTTAATGTAATATATAATTATCTCTACTTGTGCAAACAGGGATCTTGTTTGAAGACAACACATATTTTAGTGGAACTGCACAAGAAGATGTTGGAAACATTAAACTAATCTAGGAGTTTATAGTAAGCATGGCAACCACAGTAGATAATATGTGATGGTTCCAGAGAAATGCTTCATCAGTTCATCTGCTAGCTCTACACAATAAGCCTCCTGACAAAGGTTGGTACCGGCCCATGGATTTCATCCATATGATTGAGCTTTTGTCATCTCTATTGGTGTTGTGCTACTGTTTAGCTACTCTCATGATAAAGTGGTATTGTTTTGCATGTTAATCTAAGGCTGCTAATAAATTGATGCACCGGTTTGCCACCGTTATAGCCACTGACAAAATTAAGTAATAATATAGTTCAAGTTGAGCTGCTGTGTTTGGTATCATATCATTTCCTATGAGGATAATGAGGAGGTGCATCCCTTTGTGATTATACATTTCAGCAGTTACTCCCTTTGTTACTGTAATGGTTGTTTTAAATATTTCCTTTCCTTTTTTGAGCAAATGGATGCTTGCATTCTGTTGTTCTCTTGTCTTTGCACAATAGGATCCTCCTCTAAAGAAGAAGAATATGGAGTACGTGAAGTGACCAGTTCCGATTATGCCAGGATGAAAAAGCCCAGTCTATCTTCTCATCAGAAGGATCAATTGAAGGATGGTTACATTACTCCCCACAAGACAAAACTAACTTCAGCTCAAAAGGACACACAAATTTCCATATTTTTCACTGTGACGGGAAAGTAGAATGTTGTTCTACTATTCTTTTTGGTGAATTCCATTTTTTGAAATGTGTGCTCTGCATGGACCATGTAGGTGCTTGTTTAAACTGTAAAATCGCAATACAATTTGCTTTACTAATCATTTTTTGTATTTATGCAAACATGGGTGCTCGGCTTGATTTCAATGGGAACTGCACAAAATGTTCTGATGGTTTGTGCCCATTATACTTCATCATGCACAATACATCAAATGTTCTCGAATCATTCGTTTCCACCTCCACCCACAAAATTAGCTATAAGAAAGGAGGTGCCTATATGTTCAAGGCGTTGCAACATATAAAGGCGAAATCATACAAGCTACGCGTGAATATGGTTGATTTTGGTGGAACTGCACAAAAAGAATAGCTGGTTTATTTAGCATGAGGTGCCATGTCAATGTCCGAACTGATGGCAAACCTCGCCCATTCCACAATCGTAGGCATTTGATATTTTGGAATGGGAAAACCTTGTCAAAGTTTGCTCATTGATGTATGCAAAAAGACACACATTTGATATTTTGGAATGGGACAACCTTGTCAAATTTTGCTCATTGATCTTAGCAAGAAGACACGCGTTTGATATTTTCGAATGGGACGCCCTTTGCTGTCAGCAGCATCGATCAATTTTTCTTTACTCTTTAGTTTTAAAGTAAATATTGGCTCTGACATGTGAATCATTGAGATGCATAATCATTGATTGTTTTGAATGTCTCTACTCTTATAAAAATAGAGTTAGTGATGATGGTGTGCCTGCCATCCTGCAATATAGGTCGTCCAATTTATATCTGACGGATAGGAAGGAAACTATGGCAATTTTGCAAAAAGATACCCACACCTCTCTCCATATTTGCAAATAAGGCCTTCCCTCATTCACCCTTTTCTCTCACAAGATAAACTACTCATACAAATGCATCTTGATGTTCCGTGCAAGGCACGGGCATCTTGCTAGTTCTCTATGAATTGCCAGGCCTGTGAGTTTGATTGCAATGTACAATCACACTAAAAAGCTGCTCAAACTTTTTGTACATGTGAAACTGCCACAAACGAGGTGATCACTATGCATCCTGGGAATAATGCTAGTACGTATTGTTTTGCATGTTCATCCAATGCCAGTGATACAAGAATTCAAACTAAATTCGTTCATACATGGACGGATTTCATATAAACATGCCAGATTTCATTACATTTCATACATTCTTCAACTAAAAAAGGGTGCACCAGAGGTATAATTAATTAACCTAATCTATGATCTCCAGCGCCCATTTCCCGTGTCTGGCTGAGCCGAACGGAAGCTTCTTCTCCAGCACAGCTCTCTGACTCCACGCAGCCGCCAAGAAGCTAATCGGCCGTCACTGTTCTACCCGCCAAGCTTGGCTTCAACCTGAGAGTAGCGGCGGTGGCCTTACTTGGATCCGAGTTGCGGCGACCTACCTATTCTACTATTCCTCGTTTTCTGTGTGGCGCGACCTCGTTGGTAGCAAGGCGGACGAAGCCGACGATGTCCTCTGTGTTGTTGCCGGCGGGGCGGCGCCTCGGTGGAGCGGGGGAAATCCTCCCCCTCGTTGCCGGTAGGGCGGGGCCTCGGCGAAGCCGGTGATGTCCTCTGCCTCGTTATTGGCGGGGCAGGGCCTCGGCGTAGTAGGGCCTCGCCGAAGCCGGCGAAGTCCTCCATCTCGGTGCCGGTGGGGCAGGGCCTTGGCGGAGCCGACAGTGTCCTCTGCCTCGTTATAGGTGCGACGGGGCCTTGGCGGAGTAGGCCTCGTCAAAGCCGGTGAAGTCCTCCACCTTAGTGCAAGCGGGACGGGGACTCGGCGGTGCCGGCATTGTCCTCCGCCTCGTCGTCGGTCTCGCCAAACAGCGCCTCACTCGCTTCATCTCCCTCTTTGTAGGCGGCCACAACCTCCGCCACCCGCATGCGGTACTGCCAGCACATGAGGCAGCTCTCGCGGGCGGAGCGGTACTACTCAAGCAGCACCTCCTGCTCTACCCACTCCGCGGTGATCTGCTCCTCCGCCTACAGGGGCTCCTGGAGGACATGGTGGTTGTAGGCTGCCTCGGCCTGCGCCTCCCGGAACTGCTCCTCATGCTTCTGCCTCACCATGTTCATGTATTGAGCACGGTCCTCGCCGATGGTCATGGTGCAATGCACCAGCAAGGATGGCGTGGAGGAGGGGGTTGGCGCTAGATCGTCGACTACCACGTTCTCCATTAGGACGTCGTCGTCCTCCAGCTGCCTGCTGGCCAGCCAGTCGGCACCAATGGACGTCATCTCCTTCTTGTCCATCATCTACCTATCCCAAAGAGCGCTGGAGCGTGAGGAAGCCATGGTAGGAGTGGTGTGGATAGGAGAAAGGGAACGAAGGCGGATGACTGCGACTATGGCCGACGAGCAGTTTATATAGCAATGGTGGGTGGCGGAGGGAAGGACAGGTGGCGCCGGAGTATCCACCTCAGCAACCGCGTATCATTAGTGTGGGCGGCAGACGGACGGACGACACTTGTGTCGTTTGAACGCAGAGCAATCGCCTACACTCAGGAGCGGCACGATCGGCGCTGACCGTTTTGGGTGGAAAGCACGCGTGTGAGAGGGAGGTGGTCTGGATGGGCCTGGGCAGTCAGGCTCGTGCTTGGCAGCAGGTCGGTCCAGCAGCCAGACATGCTGGCTCGCCAGCAAGCTCGCCGAGATGAGCGACGACAATCAGACGATGTACGTAGCTTCCGACCAGGAGCCGGCGCCATCGTCCAAGCCGCTTCATGCCGTGTTTACCATAAAGTAGGTGCGGCCACACTTCAACGCCCTAATGGCGGAAGAGCTACCAGCGCAGGAGGACCTGTGCTGCAACCTCCGTCTCCCAAACAAGCACCAGTGAACAAGTGAACAACAATGCCGTCGCGGACATGTGGCCCTATGATCCTAGCTTCCTGAATGAGCAGCGGGCGCTATATGAGACCATCCATAGGGCTCGTGGGTCCCTCTCCGTCGTCATTCGAGTTGTTGCGCTCGCCGTGGCACCGCCGTCTCGCGTTGTCAACATGGCCAACGAATATGAGGAATGAGGAGATGACTTAACATGGAGAGGATGACAGTGGGGACCCACCAGGGCCATAGACGCACGTACACAAGTGCCTCCTTATTATATACAACCATAATTTTTTTTACTTCCTCCTGGTTTCGTGACATCACGGTCCCACACCATTGTCAACCTATATAGTCAATAAACAAGAGAATTTATTTGAAATTATATTTAACCTGACTAGAAATTTTAGGATAAAATTTTTTCGGATCCCATCAAAATGTGGGAAATTTTATTGAATTTTGTTTTGAGAGGTTGGTTGAAATTATTAATCGTTGTCCTAGCTAGAAAATGGGCTGTAATTTTAATAAATTGTAAATTGACTATAATAAATTCCATTAGAATTCAAAAATGGGTTGTACATTCTTACAAATCGCAAATGGGCTATATGTTCTCTGCCACACACTTGTGGGCCTACTAAGTTGACGTGTACGCAAGGCTTTATCAACTTATAGTCAACACATGGTTCTAGCAGCAGCAGCTGTTGGATGTCCATCCAACGGATGTCGTGTTTCTTCTTCAATCTAGGATATTCTTGCTTCAGCCGCCCAAAAAATGATTCCTCCCCCGTTTCAGAGGCTGACTTGTGGGCCTACTAAGTTGACGCGTACCAATGGCTTTGTCAACTTAGTCAATATAAACGATTCTAGTTGCAGTGACCGTACGATGTCCATCCAACGGTCGTCGTGCTTCTTCAACCTCTGGTCTTCTTGCTCCAGCCACCCAAACCAGTGCCAATCGTATCGCCTGCCGCTGCCCCCCATGTACGGTTGTGTTGCCACCACTGGCCATGCCATCCCTCTATACTCACCCACACCTCCTGTTATTCTCCGGCGACGACAACCTCACACCGCAGCCGAAGCATTCAACCCACGTTCTCCCCTCCGCATGGGAATCCACTGTCGTGTCTTCCCCGGCTCCGTGTCGTTCCCTTCCTAGGCCTTGTCGTCATCCACCGCCTTGGTGCTCTCGGCATGGCGTGGTCAATGAAGGACAGCCATCGAAAGAGGACTTTAGGCGATGAGGTTGACAACTGGACCCACCAGCTACATCTTCGAACACAATGAAGTGCCTCCTTATTACTCGCAAACTAAAGCCGATTCCTCCCCCTAACAGCTAGGACCGACCGACTATATCTTTGAATGCAAGGGAGTGCGACCTTATCCTCCCTGACTGCTGGGACCCACCCGCTCGAAGCGTAAGTAGCGTTGTCTATCTGGTCGTGAACATGTACGTACATACTGGCCGATCGGTCTCTCTGCAAGTATGAACCATGGCCGAGTAAGTAGCGGCACGTGTTGTAGAGCACTCGACATAGTAGTTCACGCAGTCCCGTCTAAATCATGTACACGTACATACAACCACAGGGAAAAACATACGGTAATGTACAAACATATGGGCGGGGTCTCGAACGCGTAATCGTGTATATATACGGACGACCAAGACTTGTGTACATGGAGAGACAACAAACGACAGCAACAATGTCATGTTCATCGGGCAGCAAACTGGCTGGGTCGGAACAGAGGAACAATTTCCTTTTCATCGGGAGGCAACCGACTGGGTCGGAATGCGACCTGTTCAATAGGAGCCAACCAGCTTGGATGGAACAGACGAAACGGGGTCTGGCATACCACAGAATGGAGGAAACGGCCTTATGTTCGACCAACCACGGTTGAAAGGGGATCCTCTTCATTGGGAGGCATCTGGCATACCGCAAAACGGAGGAAACGGACTTCTCTTAGAGTGTCTACGGTCGAAACGGGGTCTTGTTGATCGGGAGGGGTGTGGCGTACCACAAAACGGAGGAAACAGACTTCTGCTGGAGCACCTATGGTCGAAATGGGGTCCTATTCATCCACCATCTACTGCCTCTCTCCAGCCTCCATGGGCTACTGTTCATCCACCATCGACCTCCTCCATCCTCCATGGGCTACTGTTCATCCACGACTACTGTTCATCCAGCCTCCACCGGCTGCTGTTCATAGAGCCTCGATGGGGTCCTGTTCATCCACCCTCAACCGTCTAGGGTGCGGCGTCCTCCTCGGGGTCCTGTTCATCCAGCGGGAACAACCTACTACCACGGGGTCATGTTCATCCAACCCCCACCAGGAACTGTTCATCCATAGCCAACCAACCGGCTCGACTCACCACGTCTCGACTCGTTCTACGTACCGCGTGCACAGTAGTAGTGGTCACTTTTCATCGAGAGGCAACGCAACACCAGCTGGCTACGTCTCGCACGAGGGCTCGATCAGCTTCAGTAAGCAGCAACAATGACCGATCGCCCAGTTCAGTTAGCAGCAGCAGTGAAGGAATCGCTCGGGTTCAGTCAGCTGTGAATGAATCACTCGGGTTCAGTTAACGGCCAAGGGATCGATCTCTCGGGTTTAGTAACATGCAATTGCTCGGGTTCAGTTAGCCAACGCCTATCACACACACGTGTACACGAGAGAAACACGCAAACCTCCATGCATCGCTCGGCCCCGACCACTCATCGTAACCGGGAACTCCTTGATATTTTCCTCGCCCTCGCTTCTACCATGATTTTTTCCATCATGGACGACCCAAAGAATGTCATGCAGCTGCATCTTCGGCCCGCCCAGGACGAAAATCCCATTTTCTGTCATTTTTTGTCATAGAAGTAGGAGCCCACCACATCTATGATGATACCATGTTTCGTCACAATTATCGTCATAGAAGTGTCATAAGCATGACAGAAAAAAAGTTCATTTGGCCCAAAATGTCACAGATGAATTTTTTTGTAGTGGGTATTGTGGGATGAAGCCGCCTGGACCAACTTTACATGTCCACATACATGAGACCGGTTCCATTGACAAACATGTGACTTTGTTGCATAAAGATGGCCAGAGGGTGTCTGTCTCTCCCACCTTAGTTGAATCAGATTCAACAAAGGTGGTCCTTGTAGAAGGTTAAATAGCAACTTGATTATCACCTTGTGGCTTTGTGTAGGTAAGAATCATTCTTGCTACATACCCATAGCAGCCACGTAAAACATGCAACAACAATTAGAGGACATCTAATTTGTTTTTGCAGGGTATGTTGTGATATGATATGGCCAATGACATGATGAGATATATTTGATGTATGAGATGATAATGTTTGTAATAGTTGATATCAACTTGCATGTCGATGCATACGGCAACCGGCAGGAGCCATAGGGTTGTCTTTAATTATTGTATGACCTGCTGATACGTCTCCAGCCTATCTATAATTTTTGATTGTTCCATACTATTATATTATCTGCTTTGGATGTTTTATATGCATTAATATGCCATTTTATTTTATTTTTGGGACTAACCTATTAACCTAGAGCCCAGTGCCAATTTCTGTTTTTCCCTTGTTTTAGAGCCTCACAGAAAAGGAATACCAAACGCAGTCCAAATGGAATGAAACCTTCACGATGATTTTTCTTGGACCAGAAGACAACCAGGAGACTTGGAGTGCAAGTCGGTGGAGCGTCGAGGTGTCCACAAGGATGGAGGGTGCGCCTAGGGGGGTAGGGCATGCCCCCCACCCTTGTGGGCCCCTCGTGCACCTCCTGGCCTAATTCTTTGGCCTATATATTCCCATATATCCCAAAACCAATAGGGATCCACGAAAACACTTTTCCGCTGCCGCAACCTTCTATACCCATGAGATCCCATCTAAGGGCCTTTTCCAGCGTCCTGCTGGAGGGGGATTCGACCATGGAGGGCTTATACATCAAATCTATTGCCCTTCCGATGAAGCGTGAGTAGTTTACCATAGACCTACGGGTCCATAGCTAGTAGCTTGATGACTTCTTCTCTCTCTTTGATTTTCAATACCATGTTCTCCTCGATGTTCTTGGAGATCTATCCGATGTAATCTTGTTTTGAAGTGTGTTTGTCAAGATCCAATGAATTGTGGATTTATGATCTGTTTATCTGTAATTATTATTTGAATCTTCTCTGAATACTTATATGCATAATTTCATATCTTTGTAATTCTCTTTGAACTATCAGTTTAGTTCGGCCAACTAGATTGGTTTTTCTTGCAATGGGAGAAGTGCTTAGCTTTGGGTTCAATCTTGCAGTGTCCTTTCCCAGTGAAAGTAGGGGCAACAAGGCACATATTGTATTGTTGCCATCGAGGATAAAAAGATGGGGTTTACATCATATTGCTTGAGTTTATTCCTCTACATCATGTCATCTTACTTAAAGCGCTACTCTGTTCTTCATGAACTTAATACTCTAGATGCAGACATGAGTCGGTCGATGTGTGGAGTAATAGTAGTAGATGCAGGCAGGAGTCGGTCTACTTTACACGGATGTGATACCTATATTTCATAATCATTGCCATGGAGTAATTTGTTCACCCACCGTATTATTTGCCTTCATGAGAGAAGCCTCTAGTGAAACCTATGGCCCCCGGGTCTATTTTCCATCATATTAGTTTCCGATCTACTATTTCCATCATATTAGTTTCCAATCTACTATTTTGCAATCTTTTACTTTCACATCTATAAAACAAAAACCCAAAAATATTTTATCTTTTGTTTATCTATCTCTATCAGATCTCACTTTTGCAAGTGACCGTGAAGGGATGGACAACCCCTTTATCGCGTTCGGTGCAAGTTGTTTGCTTGTTTGTGCAGGTACTGGTGGCTTGTGCGTTGTCTCCTACATGATTGATACCTTAGTTCTCTAACTGAGGGAAATACTTATCTCTACTTTGCTACATCACCCTTTCCTCTTCAAGGGAAAAACCAACACAAGCTCAAGAAGTAGCAGGAAGAATTTCCGGCGCCTTTGCCAGGGTGATCTACGCCAAGTCAAGACATACCAAGTACCCATCATAAAACTCTTATCTCTTGCATTACATTAATCGCCATTTGCCTCTCGTTTCCCTCTCCCCCACTTCTAAAACGATTTTAGAAAATATTCGCCCTTTTCTTCGCCCTTCTTCTATTTGAGTCCTTCGTTGCTTTTGGCTCGTTCATGTGTTGGACTACTTGCCAGCCTTCATGGCTCAACCAATTAATGTTGATCCTTACTATAGGAGGTTGGAAGAAATTGAAAATAATGTTAGGAGCTTCATGTCTTTACAATTTTGAGCATAATAGTTTCTTTAGACAAACGAGCTTAAGGAGCAGAAAAGTTTTATGTAATACATGAATAAAGAGCTTGATGATATGTCTAAGGAATTTTATGGTTTGAAATCTCAGTTTGCTCACCTCAAAAATTTAGTAGGTCAATTTTCTGATAAACAAGCTACTTTAGTAAATAAGATGGCTCCTAAACCAGAGTCTTTAAATAATGATGAAGATCTTAAGGTGATTGATGTTACTCCTATTGAATCCTTGTTTTCCAATGTAAATCTTGATAAAGATGGGACTGGAGATGTGTCAACTTTAGTTAAAAGGCATCCCAATGATTCCGAGTTTTTAGATCTTGATGCAAAAATTGATAAAAGTGGGATTGAAGAGGTCAAAACTTTAAGTAGCGGTGAACCCACTCTTTTGGATTTCAAGGAATTTAATTATGATAATAATAGATTTTTTTTCCTTGTTGCAATCCATGTTGAATTCTCTTCATGCTTATAATCAAAACAAAGCTTTTACTTAACATATCGTTGATGCTATGATGCAATCTTTTGAAGAAAAGCTTGAATTGGAAGTTTCTATCCCTAGAAAACTTTATGATGAGTGGGAACCTACTATTAAGATTAAGATTAAATATTATGAGTGTCATGCTTTGTGTGATTTAGGTGCTAGCGTTTCCATGATTCCAAAAACTTTATGTGATGTGCTAGGTTTCCGTGAATTTGATGATTATTCCCTAAATTTGCATCTTGCCGATTCCACTATTAAGAAACCTATGGTAAGGATTAATGATGCTCCTATTGTTGCAAATAGGAATTATGTGCCCGTAGATTTCATTGTTCTTGAGATTGCAATCCTACATGTCCTAGTATTCTTGGTAGACCTTTCCTTAGAATGATTGGTGCAAATATTGATATGAAAGAAGGAAACATTAGATTTCAATTTCCTTTAAGGAAGAGCATGAACACTTTCCTAGAGAGAAATTTAAATTTCCATATGAATCTATTATGAGAGCTACTTATGGATTGCATACCAAAGATGACAATATCTAGATCTATTTGTGTTTTTATGCCTAGCTAAGGGCATTAAACAATAGTGCTTGTTGGGAGGCAACCCAATTTTATTTTTGTTCTTTGCTTTTTGGTTCTGTTTTGCATTAATCATCTAGCCTCTGGCTAGATGTGTTTTAGTATTTTAATTAGTGTTTGTGCCAAGTAAGACCTTTGGGATGGCTTACGGTGATAGTTGTTTTGATCTTGGTGGAAAACAGAAACTTATGTGCCCAGGAAAATAATTTTCATTTTTTATAGAAGCGTGATTTTGATCTGATTCTTTTTGAACAAGATTGGTACACACATTTCCCAGAGTTTCCTAATTTTTCAGAATTTTTGGAGTTACAGAAGTATTCGAAGTTTCCAGATTGCTACAGACTGTTCAGTTTTTGACAGATTCTGTTTTCTATGTGTTGTTTGCTTATTTTGATGAATCTATAGGTAGTATCGAGTGGGGGGGGGGAACCATGGAAAAGTTGGAATACATTAGATATTACACAAATATAAATAAAGAATAAGTTCACAACTGTATCAAAAGTGGTGATTTATTTTCTTATACTAACATATCTCATAAGATTTTCTATTGAGTTTTGTGTTGTGAAGTTTTCATGTTTTGGGTAAGGATTTGATGGACTATGGAATAAGGAGTGGCAAGAGCCTAAGCTTGGGGATGCCCAAGGAAACCCAAGGTAATATTCAAGTACAACCAAGAGCCTAAGCTTGGGGATGCCCCGGAAGGCATCCCCTCTTTCGTCTTCATCTATCGGTAACTTTACTTGAGGCTATATTTTTATTCACCACATGATATGTGTTTTGCTTGGAGCGTCTTGTATGATTTGATCTTTGCCTTTTAGTTTGCCACAATCATCCTTGTTGTACACACCTTTTGAGAGAGACACACATGAATCATGATTTATTAGAATACTCTATGTGCTTCACTTATATCTTTTGAGCTAGGAAATTTTTCTCTAGTGCTTCACTTATATCTTTTTAGAGCACGACGGTGGTTTTATTTTATAGAAATTGATGAACTATCATGCTTCACTTATATTATTTTGAGAGTCTTTTCTTTTTAGTTTGCCACAATCATCCTCGATGTACACACCATTTGAGAGGGATAAGCATTAATCGTGATTTATTAGAATACTCTATGTGCTTCACTTATATCTTTTGAGCTAGGAAATTTTGCTCGAGTGCTTCACTTATATCTTTTTAGAGCACGGCGGTGGCCTTATTTTGTAGAAATTATTTAACTCTCATGCTTCACTTATATTATTTGGAGAGTTTCTCTAAACAGCATGGTAATTTTCTTTGGTTATAAATTTAGTACTAATATGATAGGCATCCAAGAGGGATATAATAAAAACTTTCATATAAAGTGCATTGAATACTATGAGAAGTTTGATTCCTTATGATTGTTTTGAGATATGAGGATGGTGATATTAGAGTCATCTAGTGAGTAATTGTGTATTGTAGAAATACTTGTGTTGAGGTTTGTGATTCCCGTAGCATGCACGTATGGTGAACCATTATGTAACGAAGTTGGAGCATAATTTATTTATTGATTGTCTTCCTTATGAGTGGCGGCCGGGGACGAGTGATGGTCTTTTCCTACCAATCTATCCCCCTAGGAGCATGCACATAGTACTTTGTTAGGATAGATAATAGATTTTTGCAATAAGTATGTGAGTTCTTTATGACTAATGTTGAGTCCATGGATTCACTACTGTAGGATGCTCCTAACGCGACACTACGATCAGAGACCCTTCGAGAAACTGTGTGTGGTGCAATAATCGCAAACGGTGGTGTAAGAGAACCGTCTAAAATGTGCAAAACGTTTGCGATGATGGATGCATCAAACACGGTTCAAATTATAATTGCGTGTGCGATGCGGGACATACGGTTCAGTTCAATGAACTGTTTGTGATGAGGAGGAACAAAAGAAATTGGCAGCTAGATGAAGGCATGCGCGATACACAGCATACGGTTCACTCAGATGAACTGTTTGTGATTAGGTAACACAAAAGAAACGGTAAGCCAGATCAAGGTGTGTGCGATATACATCATGCGGTTCACTCGGATGAACTGTTTGTGTTGAGACAAGAGAACATAAACGGTTCAATATAACAAGATGTGTGTGATACGCAGCAAACAGGTCTGTAATCAGAAATGTGTGGGAAGACCGATAACAACACACACGATTCCTGTTAACAAGCCGTGTGTGTTGTGAGCAAACGATTGCTGATATACAATTGTCAATGATTGATGAAATCAAACCGACAGGTTCCCTTGTTTAGTCCGTTTGCGATGTGATTTGCTCTGTCTACAGAGCATCAACATATATACTTAAAGAGACAACATTGCATAACCAAATTAAGCATACAATTACACAAGTGACTACACAGATAACATTTTCATACACCAAAATAAGCAATTACATGCATAATAAACTAGGAGAAACAAGGATCTAATTAATCATCTACTTCTTGTTGCGACAACGCTTGCCATTGCTCTGCTTCCGGCTGGTCCTTGGCTGTTTTGGGGAAGGAGACACTTCCTCATGTCAACAATCCGTCTGTACATATCATAGCACATGTACGCCTCCTTGGCCGCGTGCACGATGTGAACTTTGTCGAGTTTCTCCATCCAGGCAGAGTGCCAAGCACACTTGTCCTTGTTGCAGGAATCCTTCATGTCTCTCTCCTCCACATAGGGAAAATTGCCATGTAAGAAGGTGCTACCTCTTGAGCACTGCGTTGGATTTCCCCGAAGAGGAGAGGATGATGCAGTAAAGTAGCGTAAGTATTACCCTCAGTTTTTGAGAACCAAGGTATCAATCCAGCAGGAGATCACGCACGAGTCCCTCATACCTACACAAAACAATAGCTACTCGCAAACAACGCGATTAGGGGTTGTTAATCCCTTCACGGTCACTTACGAGGGTGAGATCTGATAGAGATGATAAATAATTTTTTTGGTATTTTTGATATAGAGATGCAAAGTGAAAAGTAAAAGGCAAAGTAAAAACAAAGCAAGTAATAAAGTAATGGAGATTGATATGATGAGAATAGACCCGGGGGCCATAGGTTTCACTAGTGGCTTCTCTCAAGAGCATAAGTATTCTATGGTGGGTGAATAAATTACTATTGAGCAATTGATAGAATTGAGCATAATTATGAGTATATCTAGGTATGATCATGTGTATAGGCATCACCTCCGAGACAAGTAGATCGAAACGATTCTGCATCTACTACTATTACTCCACTCATCGACCGCTATCCAGCATGCATCTAGAGTATTAAGTTAAAAACAGAGTAACGCCTTCAGCAAGATGACATGATGTAGAGGGATAAATTCATGCAATATGATAAAAACCCCATCTTGTTATCCTCGATGGCAACAATACAATACGTGCCTTGCTGCCCCTGCTGTCACTGGGAAAGGACATCGAAAGATTGAACCCAAAGCTAAACACTTCTCCCATTGCAAGAACTACCAATCTAGTTGGCCAAACCAAACGGATAATTAAAAGAGACTTGCAAAGATAACTCAATCGTACATAAAATAATTCAGAGAAGATTCAAATATTATTCATAGATAGTTGGATCATAAACCCACAATTCATCGGTCTCAACAAACACACCGCAAAAAGAAGATTACATCGAATAGATCTCCACAAGAGAGGGGGAGAACATTGTATTGAGATCCAAAAAGAGAGAAGAAGCCATCTAGATACTAGCTATGGACCCGAAGGTCTGAAGTAAACTACTCACACTTCATCGGAGAGGCTATGGTGTTGATGTAGAAGCCCTTCGGAACAGGCCCCAAGATGGGATCTCATGGATACAGAAAGTTGCGGCGGTGGAATTAGGTTTTTGGCTCCGTATTTGATCTGTCGGGGGTACGTAGGTATATATAGGAGGAAGGAGTACGTCGGTGGAGCAACAGGGGGCCCACGAGGCAGGGGGCACGCCCTAGGGGGGGCACCCTTATGACCGCTTCTTTTGTTCCTTGGAGCAGGGTCCAAGTCTCCTAGATCACGTTCGGTGAGAAAATCACGTTCCCGAAGGTTTCATTCCGTTTGGACTCCGTTTGATATTCTGTTTCTTCGAAATACTGAAATAGGCAAAAAACATCAATTCTGGGCTGGGCCTCCAGTTAATAGGTTAGTCCCAAAAATAATATAAAATTGGAAAATAAAGCCCAATATAGTCCAAAACAGTAGATAAAGTAGCATGGAGCAATCAAAAATTATAGATACGTTGGAGACGTATCAAGCATCCCCAAGCTTAATTCCTGCTCGTCCTCGAGTAGGTAAATGATAAAAAAGAATTTTTGATGCGAAGTGATACTTTGGCATAATTTCAATGTAAATCTTCTTAATTGTGGTATGAATATTCAGATCCAAAAGATTCAAGACAAAAGTTCATATTGACATAAAAGTAATAATACTTCAAGCGTACAAATCAAAGAAATCATGTCTTCTCAAAATAGCATGGTCAAAAGAAAGTTATCCCTACAAAATCATATAGTCTGGCTAAGCTCTATCTTCATCACACAAAGTATTTAATCATGCACAACCCCGATGACAAGCCAAGCAATTGTTTCATACTTTAGTAATCTCAAACTTTTCAACTTTCACGCAATACATGAGCGTGATCCATGGACATAGCACTATAGGTGGAATAGAATGGTGGTTGTCGAGAAGACAAAAAGGAGAAGATAGTCTCACATCAACTAGGCGTATCAACGGGCTATGGAGATTCCCATTAATAGATATCAATGTGAGTGAGTAGGGATTGCCATGCAACAGATGCACTAGAGCAATAAGTATATGAAAGCTCAACAAAAGAAACTAAGTGGGTGTGCATCCAACTTGCTTGCTCACGAAGACCTAGGGCACTTTTGAGGAAGCCCATCATTGGAATATACAAGCCAAGTTCTATAACGAAAAATTCCCACTAGTATATGAAAGTGACAACATATGAGACTATCTATCATGAAGATCATGGTGCTACTTTGAAGCACAAGTGTGGTAAAAGGATAGTAGCATTGTCCCTTCTCTCTTTTTCTCTTTTTTTATTTGGGCCTTTTCTTTTCTTTTTTATGGCCACTCCCTTTTTTTTCGTCCGGAGTCTCATCCCGACTCATGGGGGAATCATAGTCTCCATCATCCTTTCCTCACTGGGACAATGCTCTAATAATAATGATCATAACACTTTTGTTTTTCTTACAACTCAACAATTACAACTCAATACTTAGAACAAAATATGACTCTATATGAATGCCTCCGGCGGTGTACTGGGATATGCTATGAATCAAGAGCGACATGTATGAAAATTATGAAGGGTGGCTTTGCCACAAATAGAATGTCAACTACATGTTCATGCAAAAAGCAATATGACAAAAGTAATGTGTGTCATATGAACGGAACGGTGGAAAGTTGCATGGCAATATATCTCAGAATGGCTATGGAAATGCCATGATAGGTAGGTATGGTGGCTGTTTTGAGGAAGGTATATGGTGGGTGTATGATACCGGCGAAAAGTGCGCGGTATTGGAGAGGCTAGCAATGGTGGAAGGGTGAGAGTGCGTATAATCCATGGACTCAATATTAATCAAAAGAACTCATGAACTTGTTGCAAAAATTTAGAAGTCATCAAAAACCAAAGCACTACACACATAATCCTAGGGGTATAGATTGGTAGGAAAATACCATCGCTCGTCCCCGACCGCCACTCATAAGGAAGACAATCAATAAATAAAATTGTGCTCCGACTTCATCACAAAGCGGTTCACCATACGTGCATGCTACGGGAATCACCAACTTCAACACAAGCATTATTTAAATTCATAATCACCCCAACTAGCATTGCTTTGATATTATTACCTCCATATCTCAAAACAATTATCAAGCATCAAACTTATCTTAGTATTGAACGCACTCAAAAGAAAGTTTCACATATCTTGAATACAAAGTATATTATCTTTAAGCAAATTACCATGCTATTAACAACTCTCAAAATAATTTAAGTGAAGCATTAGAAATAAATAGTTTCTTTAAAACAAATCCACCACCATGCTCTAAAAGATCTAAGTGAAGTACTAGAGCAAAAATTATCAAGCTCAAAAGATATAAGTGAAGTATTATGAGAAAAACTGTCAAGCTCAAAAGATATAAGTGAAGCACATAGAGTATTCTAGCAAATTGCAAATCATGTATGGCTCTCTCAAAAGGTGTGTACAGCAAGGATGATTGTGGTAAACTAACAAGCAAAGACGCAAATAATACAAGACGCTCGAAGCAAAACACATAACATGTGGTAAATAAAAATATAGCTCCAAGTAAATTACCGATGGAAGTAGACGAAAGAGGGGATGCCTTCCGGGGCATCCCCAAGCTTTGACTTTTTGGTGTACTTGGATTATATTGGGGGTTCCATGGGCATCCCCAAGCTTAGGCTCTTTCCACTCTCTGTTCCATAATCCATCAAAAGAATTCACCCAAAACTTGAAAACTTCACAACACAAAACTCAATAGAAATCTCGTGAGCTCCGTTAGTGAAAGAAAACAAAATACTACTTTAAGGTACTGTAATGAACTCATTCTTTATTTATATTGGTGTTAAACCTACTGTATTCCAACTTCCTTATGGTTTATAAACTAATTTATTAGCCATACATGCGTTGAAATAAGCAAACAACACACGAAAAACAGAATCTGTCAAAAACAGAACAGTATGTAGCAATCTGTAGTTAACGCAAACTTCTGGAACTCTAAAAATTCTACCAAAATAGGAAGCACTGTAAAATTTGTTTATTGATCAGAAGCAAAAAGAATCAATGCCAAATCACGTTTCTGTGATTTATTGAATATTTTCTCGTGAGCGCAAAGTTTCTGTTTTTCAGCAGAATCAAATCAACTATCATCGTAGGTTATCCTATAGGTTCTACTTGGCACAAACACTAATTAAAAGATAAAAACACATCTAAACAGAAAGTAGAAACAAAATTTAATACTAAACAGGAACAAAAACAAAGAACAAAAAATAAAATTGGGTTGCCTCCCAACAAGCGCTATCGTTTAACGCCCTTAGCTAGGCATAAAAGCAAGGATAGATCTAGGTTTTCCCATCTTTGGTAGGCAATCCATAAGTGGCTCTCATGATAGATTCATATGGTAATTTTATTTTCTTTCTAGGAAAGTGTTCCATACCCTTTCTCAAGGGAAATTGGAATCTAATATTCCCTTCTTCATATCAATAATCGCACCAATCGTTCTAAGGAAAGGTCTACCAAGAATAATAGGACATGGAGGATTGCAATCTATATCAAGAACGATAAAATCTACGGGCACATAATTCCTATTTGCAACAATAAGAACATCATTAATTCTTCCCATAGGCTTTTTAATAGTGGAATCCGCAAGATGCAAGTTTAGAGAGCAATCTTCAAAATCACGGAAATCTAGCAAATCACACAAAGTTTTGGGAATAGTGGAGACACTAGCACCCAAATCACACAAAGCATGAAACTCATAATCTTTAATTTTAATTTTAATATTAGGTTCCCACTCATCATAATTTTTCTAGGGATAGAAACTTTCAACTCAAGTTTTTCTTCATAAGATTGTATCAAGGCATCAACAATGTGTTCGGTAAAGGCCTTATTTTGGCTATAAGCATGAGGAGAATCTAGCACGGATCACAACAAGGAAATACAACCAATCAAAGAGCAATTTTCATAATTAAATTCCTTGAGATCCAAAATAGTGGGTTTAGCAACATCTAGGTTTTTATTTCTTTCAATCCCACTTTCATCAATTTCATCATCAAGATCTAAAAACTCCGAATTCTTAGAACGCCTTCTAGGTAAAGGAAGATCATATTCAGTTTCATCAAGATTCATATTCCAAAACAAAGATTTAATAGGGGACACATCAATAACTTTTAGATCTTCATCTTGATTTTCATAGGAATTGGAAGAACACGCTTTAATAAAAGCATCTTTGGAAGCACGCATCCTAGCGGTTCTTTCTTTGCACTCATCAATGGAAATTCTCCTGGATTTGAGGGACTCATTGATATCATGCTTAGGAGGAATAGATCTAAGCTTTAAAGAATCAATTTCAAGAGAAATTCTATCAACATTCCTAGCCAAATCATCAACTTTAAGCAATTTCTCTTCAAGCAAAGCATTAAAATTCTTTTATGAATTCATAAACTCTTTAACACTACTCTCAAATTCAGAGGGCATCTTATTAAAATTTCCATAAGAGTTGTTGTAGGAATTTCCATAATTATTAGAAGGATTACTAGGATAAGGCCTAGGATTAAAATTCCCTCTATACGCGTTATTTCCAAAACTATTCGTACAAACAAAATTTACATCCATAGATTCATTATTATTCTCAATCAAAGTAGATAAAGGCATATCGTTGGGATCAAGAGAAGTATTTTTAGTAGCAAACATCTTCATAAGTTCATCCATCTTTTCACTCAAAACACTGATTTCTTCTATAGCATGCACTTTTTTACTAGAAGATCTTTCGGTATGCCATTGAGAATAATTAGCCATAATATTATCAAGTAATTTTGTAGAATCTCCTAATGTAATTTCCATAAACATGCCTCCCGCGGCCGAATCTAAAAGATTTCTAGAAGCAAAATTCAACCCGGCATAAAAATTTTGTATGATCATCCATAAATTCAAATCATGAGTAGGGCAATTGTGAAGACTCAATTTCATTCTTTCCCAATATTGGGCAACATGCTCATGATCAAGTTGTTTAAAATTCATAATATCGTTCCTAAGAGTGATGATCTTAGCGGGAGGAAAATACTTAGAGATAAAAGCATCTTTGCACTTGTTCCAAGAATCAATACTATTTTTAGGCAAAGACGAAAACCAAACTTTAGCACGATCTCTAAGTGAAAACGGAAATAACTTCAATTTGACAATATTATTATCTGTATCTTTCTTCTTTTACATATCACACAAATCAACGAAATTGTTTAGATGAGTAGCGGCATCTTCACTAGGAAGGCCGGCGAATTGATCTTTCATAACAAGATTCAGCAAAGCAGTATTGATTTCACAAGACTCATCATTATTAAGAGGATCAATCGGAGTACTAAGGAAATCATTATTATTGGTATTCGAGAAGTCACACAATTTGGTATTATCTTGCGCCATGGCAACAAGTAATCCAACACACAAGCAAACAAAAAGGAAAACGAGAAAAAGGCGAAAGGGAAAGAGAGGAGGAGATTTGGAAAGAGAGGGTGAATAAAACGACAAGGGTGAAGTGGGGGAGAGGAAAATGAGAGGCAAATACAGTAATGCGAGAGATAGGGATTGTGATGGGTACTTGGTATGGTTGACTTTTGCGTAAACTCCCCGGCAACGGCGCTAGAAATTCTTCTTGCTATCTCTTGAGCACTGCGTTGGATTTCCCCGAAGAGGAGAGGATGATGCAGTAAAGTAGCATAAGTATTTCCCTCAGTTTTTGTTAACCAAGGTATCAATCCATTAGGAGATCACGCACGAGTCCCTCGTACCTACACAAAACGATAGCTACTCGCAACCAACACGATTAGGGGTTGTCAATCCCTTCATGGTCACTTACGAGGGTGAGATCTGATAGAGATGATAAATAATTTTTTTGGTATTTTTGATATAGAGATGCAAAGTGAAAAGTAAAAGGCAAAGTTAAAACAAAGCAAGTAATAAAGTAATGGAGATTGATATGATGAGAATAGACCCGGGGGCCATAGGTTTCACTAGTGGCTTCTCTCAAGAGCATAAGTATTCTATGGTGGGTGAACAAATTACTGTTGAGCAATTAACAGAACTGAGCATAATTATGAGTATATCTAGGTATGATCATGTGTATAGGCATCACGTCCGAGACAAGTAGATTGAAACGATTCTGCATCTACTACTGTTACTCCACTCATCGACCGCTATCCATCATGCATCTAGAGTATTAAGTTTAAAACAGAGTAATGCCTTAAGCAAGATGACATGATGTAGAGGGATAAATTCATGCAATATGATAAAAACCCCATCTTGTTATCCTCGATGGCAACAATATAATACGTGCCTTGCTGCCCCTGCTGTCACTGGGAAAGGACACCGCAAGATTGAACCCAAAGCTAAACACTTCTCCCATTGCAAGAACTACCAATCTAGTTTGCCAAACCAAATGTATAATTCGAAGAGACTTGCAAAGATAACTCAATCATACATAAAAGAATTCAGAGAAGATTCAAATATTATTCACAGATTAGCTGGATCATAAACCCACAATTCATCGGTCTCAACAAACACACCGCAAAAAGAAGATTACATCGAGTAGATCTCCACAAGAGAGGGGGAGAACATTATATTGAGACCCAAAAAGGGAGAAGAAGCCATCTAGCTACTAGCTATGGACCCGAAGGTCTGAAGTAAACTACTCACACTTCATCGGAGAGGCTATGGTGTTGATGTAGAAGCCCTCCGTGGTAGATGCCCCCTCCGGCGGAGCTCCGGAACAGGCCCCAAGATGGGATCTCGTGGATACAGAAAGTTGCGGTGGTGGAATTAGGTTTTTGGCTCCGTATTTGATCTGTCGGGGGTACGTAGGTATATATAGGAGGAAGGAGTACGTCGGTGGAGCAACAGGGGGCCCTCGAGGCAGGGGGGCGCGCCCTAGGGGGGGCACCCCCCACCCTCGTGACCGCCTCTTTTGTTCCTTGGAGCAGGGTCCAAGTCTCTTGGATCATGTTCGGTGAGAAAATCACGTTCCCGAAGGTTTCATTCCATTTGGACTCCGTTTGATATTCTGTTTCTTCGAAATACTGAAATAGGCAAAAAACAGCAATTCTGGGCTGGGCCTCCGGTTAATAGGTTAGTCCCAAAAATAATATATAAGTGGAAAATAAAGCCCAATATAGTCCAAAACAGTAGATAAAGTAGCATGGAGCAATCAAAAATTATAGATACGTTGGAGACGTATCAGCAGGCTATAAGCCCACTATTGTAGTACTTGCTCTTAGCATCGTGGTGGACCAACTGTGTGGGGTGCGAAGTGGCTTCGCTCGTGTTGGCGACAGAGGCCATCCCGCGCGGGCGCTAGGTCTGAGAGGACGGCCTTGTCGTTAGTGTGTGACCTCTCTGTGGCAACCGTTCGCTCCCCACTAGACTCTTCGTGTACCGTGGCAACCATCCACCGCCTGTTCGCCTTTCCCTCTTGATTTGGAACTGCTGTTGCACGCTCTTCCTCCCTCCATTTGCCTTCACCCTTCCTTCTGCCATTGTTCGACCGTCTTCTCCATGGAGGGAACATGCCGTAAACGACCCCATTATTCTTGCCCCGATCTGAAAAATGACGTGGTGGAGGAACTCATGGATCGGTGCGACATCATCACCCCGGCTAGCATGGCGGGTTTGTTCAAGTCCATTCTTGACTCAACAAATAGGGTTCAGGAGCGGTTTGATCTCCCCTATATTCTTCACCATGACGATGGTCGCCGGCGTGGGGACGACGGAAGCCTCGACTTCTGCAAGTTTATGCCACTTGATAATGATACGTATGATGTTAAGATACCATTGCTTGAGGGTAAGGCTTGGGCAGGCGCAAATGGAGATTGGGTTGTTTATATTGGGTATATCTTCGAGTGGGAACCTGTGAATGTGTACACTCGTCACCGGATTCTACTTTCAAACATCACAGACTACCCTGAGGTTGAGCACATAGATGATCTACGTACATTCAAATACGATCATGCTGACTGTCGTCTATGGAAGATAGAAATTTGTCGAGTTCCCAACCGCTCTTGGGATTACAAGAACTATGAAGTTGTTGCTATCTTTCGACAAGCTTGTTGCTGTCCTTACTTCCACGCCTCGATGGATATTGATCAAAAATCAATTTCTGTACACGGATGAGTACTGTGATGCAATTCAATATGATGGTCTTGTGTTTGCTGCCACCAATCGTGGCACTGTTTTTGCATGGAAACCTTATGATTTAGATACGTTTGTCTTCCACCGTAATTATAATTGTTTCATCCACATACATGCGGGTTAGCTAGTTTCCCTTTACTAATTAACCTTCTTGTGTTTCCAAGGTCTTGTGAACATTCCACCACCTATACTTGGAAAATTTTATAACCAAGGGGGAGATGACGATGGTGATGATCACGAGCATGTTGACGAGCATGACCTATATACTCAGTGGCGCCTGGCAACTTATTCCGAAGGATCACCTCTTCTTGTATGTATACAAGGCACTTCTGATGTTACTAGCGAAGCAGGTGTTGTCTCCCATGGTCACACTCTCCAGACCTATTCCAACATCCGTTGCAGGGTATTCGGGATGGATACTCGTGTGCTAGCGCCAACACCTTCTCCCTGGTTCAGTATTGATAGTCTTGGAGAAAACTCGCTCTCCCTTGGATAAAACTATCCAATGATGGTGAAAGGCGATCCAGCTGCTGTTGACACAACGTTACTACCGTTTATGAGAAGCAATTGTATCTATACCTCGAACATTGCTATTGTTACCTATCGTGGCTATCACAATATGTGTCCTGATATAGGCCGCTTTAGCCTGGATGATCCATCCTGCGTTGGTCTCGTGATTGACAGTAGCTGGCCCTTCACAGAGAATCAGTTATGGTTCAAGGCAAGCGTTTCCAACGCTGAGGATTGGTTGAGCTGAAGTTCATTTCATTGCTTTCTTATTTGTTGTGTGAGAAAAACTTTAGTATTTACTAGAATGTTTTGTTGGAAGTAATCTATAATCCAACATTTATCCTCATTGTCGTTGAGTGTTGATGACTTGTTATATATAATCCAAAGTATATTGTTTTTCTATTTGGATGATTAATGCTACCGCTTTATTGCTTAACAAAAGCATGGCACGTATCCATTGTTGGTCTAACACTCACGGTTCGAATAAATAATCCGTTTGGGATATTTGTTCCCAGTTATTAATAATCTCCCATTTGTAATTAGATAAAGACTAGCAAAAAGGCCCGTGCGTTGCATTAGTATTTACCACGGCATGTCGGGTGCCAATTCCATGATAGCATGCCAGGTTTCATGAGTTCCAGACGAGTTTTGGATTTACTAGAATTTAAAAACCAGGTATCTCAATGTTTGCGGCCGAGTGACGGGGGCAGGGTATTTGACATTCATTCCCATTTCTTGCATGGGACCTATGCATGCAAGCAAGGACACATATTTGAATTTTCAACCAATTTATATGCATTAGAGCATGTGCATATAGTTCAAATTTGAATTATACACATAAATGCATTGAAAACTCAACTAATGCATAAGAAATGTGCTAACGAACCCCAAAAAATTCCAAAATTTAACACAACACTCATGTTGTTCTATGTTGACACTAGAGAAAAAAATTGAAATCAAGAAGAAGCAACGGCTATCGTTTCATCCAGAAAGGTGAAACGTTCCCTACCAAAATCATCAGGCTTGTTGTGAGAAGCTCTGGTTTGTGAGAAGCTTATACCCAAACCTGCCCCAAATGAGATAAAAAATATACCACGGCATGTCGGGTGCCATTCCATGATAGCATGCCAGGTTTCATGAATTTAACATGAGTTTTGGATTTACTAGAAATAAAAAACTAGGTATCTCAATGTTTGCGGCCGAGTGATGATGGCAGGATGTTTGACATTCATTCCTATTTCTTGCATGGGACGTAAGCATGCAAACCAAGGATACATATTTGAATTTTCAACCAATTTATATGCATTAGAGCATGTGCATGTAGTTCAAATTTGAATTATGCACATAGATGCATTGAAAGGTCAATTAATGCATAAAAATGTCCAAATGAACCCCTATAAATTCCAAAATTTAACACAACACTCATGTTGTTCTATGTTGTCACTAGAAAAAGAATTGAAATCAAGAAGAGACAATGGATGTCGTTTCATCCAGAAAGGTGAAACATTCCCTACCGTAACCATGATGCTTGTTGTCAAAAGCTCTGGTTTCTGAGAAGCTTATATACCCCAACCTGCCCCAAATGGGACAATATTTTTACCACTGCATGTTGATGCCGTTCCATGCTAGCGTGTCAAGGTTCATAAATTTCAGACGCGTTTTCGATTTACTAGAATTTAAAAACCAAGTGTCGGTGTCAAAACTGGTGGATCTCGGGTAGGGGGCCCCGAACTGTGCGTCTAGGCAGATGGTAACAGGAGACAAGGGACACGATGTTTTTACCCAGGTTCGGGCCCTCTCGATGGAGGTAAAACCCTACTCCTGCTTGATTAATATTGATGATATGGGTAGTACAAGAGTAGATCTACCGCGAGATCAGAGAGGCTAAACCCTAGAAGCTAGCCTATGGTATGATTGTTGTTCGTCCTACGGACTAAAACCCTCCGGTTTATATAGACATCGAAGAGGGCTAGGGTTACACAGAGTCGGTTACAATGGGAGGAGATCTACATATCCGTATCGCCAAGCTTGCCTTCCACGCCAAGGAAAGTCATATCCGGACACGCGACGAAGTCTTCAATCTTGTATCTTCATAGTCCAGGAGTCCGGCCAAAGGTTATAGTCCGGTCATCCGGACACCCCTAATCCGGGACTCCCTCAGTAGCCCCTGAACCAGGCTTCAATGACGACGAGTCCGGCACGCAAATTGTCTTCGGCATTGCAAGGCGGGTTCCTCCTTCAAATACTTCACAAAAGATTTTGAACACAAGGATAGTGTCCGGCTCTGCAAAATAAGTTCCATATACCACCGTAGAGAGAATAATATTTGTACAAATCTAATGTGCTGATGTATTCTGCAGCGTGACGTCATGCCACGGCCAAGCCTTCATTCGAATCGTTTTACTGTCCCTCCTCAGCGCGTTTAGCGAGGCAGTTTCCTTGGCACGTCTTGTCAAAGCAGAGATCGTGTCCCCTTATTCCGGGATTCTCATCAATATGGGCGTGTGTAACCAAATTGTGCCTGTTGGTATGTCTCCTCAATCGAAGGTGAGTCCAAAACGGTCACGGGGAGGGCTCTTGGTATTCAACCTCTTTATAAAGAGACCAAGGATCGACTCCTTTCTCTCAATCTTCAATCAAATCCGCCTCTCGCCTTGAGTTCCAACACCCAAAGCTCCATATTCAGGCGCTTCGGACCTTCGATGATGTCCGGCTCCAACCTTCAAGGCCGGTGGATGCCTTCCTCCGTTACGGAAGAACACGTGCGAAAGCTAAGAGATGCCAGGTATCTAACTGGCGAAATCTCGCACAGGCTGCCTGCTCAAGGGCAGGTTATTCCCACTCCCAAGCCTGGTGAGAGCGTGGTGTTCGCGTCTCACTTTCTTCGGGGGCTAGGCTTCCCGACGGACCCCTTCGTGAGGGGGCTCATGTTTTATTACGGGCTGGAATTTCATGACTTAGCTCCGAAGTCCATCCTCCATATCTCTTCGTTCATTGTCATGTGCGAGGCCTTCCTCCATATTAATCCTCACTTTGGATTGTGGCTTAAGACCTTCAAAGTAGAGCCGAAGATGATCGAGGGGCAGCACACAGAGTGCAGAGGTGCTGTTATAAGCAAGAATGCCGATGCTCCATGGCCCAAGGGCTCTTTTCAAGAGGTGTTCAACTTATGGCAACAAGAGTGGTTTTATATCACAGCTCCCAGGGGCACCAAATGGGTGGCGCCACCTGCCTTTCGCTCGGGTCCCCCACCACAGCTGGCGTCATGGGTCAATAAAGGGCTTAACTGGGGGCCGTCCAAGGACGTGCCCTTGTTGCAGGGCCGTGTTCGAGATCTCCTAGAAAGAGATATCAATCTGGCTGTAGTGACGCAGGTTATGTTGATTCGCCGCATCCTGCCCTGCAAACGCCGCCCCCTCCACCTGTGGGAGTTTAATCCGGAAGGACCGTGAGCCCTCCAACATTTTATGGGCGCGACGCCCATGGAGATGTACAAATTGTTCTTCGGATCACGAGCAATGTGTCCGGACTCGTCTGAGGATGCAGGTCTGAGCTGCAATCGCCCGGATACTCAAGTAAGTAGCCCTGTACCCAGACACGCCATCCATATATTTATCATAAAATTGCCCTTTAAAAGAGCCGTCCTTTAAACAGGAGTGGATAGCGAAGGCAAAGCTAATCAGGTGTCCGACCCCCCTCCCTGAGACCACACCGGATCCCATATTAACCAGGATGCTGGAGGTTGCGCCTTTGGAAGAAGGCGAAGAGGGGAACAAGGAAGCTACCGCCTCCCCGAAGGAGGCTATCAGGAAAGGAGGAATCAAGAATTCCTCTAACCAGGGGAAGAAAAGGACCACCTCTGAAGACCCGGAGACAATGGCCTCAAAGCAGGGGAAGAAATCTTCGTCAGAGGGTCCAGCGCCGGGTGGTGCCTCGGTCGCATTGCACACCCAAGGGGATCAGCTCTCCACCGAGCTGTAAGTAAAGAGGGGGGTTTTAAAATGAGAGACATCCCTATTTTAATTCTGAGGAAGATAACTGAAGTTTTACCTTGCAGTTCGGATCTCAGCCCTTCTCAGCAGAGCTCATCTTCAGGGGATCTTCATCCGGAGATGATGGAGAGTGGAAAGCCTCCCCCTGCCGTACCGCTTTGCGAGGCAGGCGACCCCGAGGTGTCGTCACAGAGAGTTTCTCCGAATCCGGCAGGGCCGGGAGGCAGTCGTAGGGCACCCCAAGGCCCTCCGTGTCCGGCCTCCAAAAAAGGCCATCAGACGAGTCCAGCACCGTCTGGTGCATGGTCGGAGGAGCTGAAGGATCTGCTTGGGCGAGCGTCTATCTCAGTAGAACACCGTGCGTTGATGGATACGGTGATTAGAAGGATTTCATCCGCGGAGAGCGGGTTGTACGAGGCCGTCAGGAGTTTACTGACATGTTTTGAGGTACGCGAAATGAGGTACCTTTTGACAGATCCACATATATAAAATGCGCCCTGTATAGATAGTAGCCCCTGAGACTCGGTGTGTTGTCAAAAATGACGGTGCACCGAGGATCGTAATCCCAGGTATGATATGCCGCCTTTCCTATGTAGGTGGCGAAGTGTCCGGTGGCTAGCCGGACTGATGAATTTGCCGAACTAAAGCGGCAACTTGACGTGGCAGATGCCGACATCGCGCTTGTCAACAAGCGGCTGGACGAGGCACAAGGTATGTAATTTCTCCAAAGTCACCGGGTAAGAGGATCTTGATGCCCGTACCTTACAACATGTGTGCTTGATGCATATGGTGCCGCTGCCATGGAGAACCTTCGGGCAGAACTTGCCCGAGCCAAGGAGCAGGCCAGGAAAAGTGATGCGGCTGCCTTAAAGGCGGCTGAAGAGCTGAAAGCCGAACAGGCTGCTCACTGTCAAAGCAAGAAGGAAATGGCCGAGATGGCTGTAAAGTTGAAGGATGCTACCGACCGCCGCAAGCTTCTTGAAAAAGAAGATCGGATGTCACGGAAGGACCTAGAGAAGGTCACTACCGAAGCCAAGGATACTCGCTCTGCGATGAGAGTTATGAAGGAGGAGCTACATCAGGCCGGAGATATCATGGCTGGGAAGCCCTTTATGCTGCGGATGAAGTTCGGGGATCCTAAATACGCTCCGTTGGACTGGCAGTGGAGTGCGGCGAACACTTATCTGGACTTGGCGGCGAGTGCCGCGGATGCGGCCGAACACTTCCGCGATCAAAGGGACCATGAAGTTGACAAGCTTTTTTGGTTGCAGTTCCACAATCCAGAGCGCCCACTTCCATTAACCGATCGTTTGGCCGCATGGGCGGAGCTGAATAGGTTATCCGGACTCGCCATGAAGTATGTCGTGAGTCATCTGTGGCCGAAAAGGCCTGAGCCGAAGAGTTATTTTAGCTTGGTGTAGCAGCTCCTTGGTGCGGTGCCACATATTAATGCAATGAAGAGGTCGGCGTGCATAGAGGGTGCGCAGATGGCTCTTGCCCATGTCAAGACATACTGGGCGGAGATGGAGGCCAGTGCTGTTGCATCCCAAGATTCGGACGAAAGCCGAGTACCTGCCAAGCACTATTTTCATGAAGTTCTGCAGGGCGCTCGTTTAATAGAGACGCAGTGCTCGAGGATGTTATGTTCAAATAACGTGTATTATTGTAAAACAATGTTTCAATAGAATATAGAAGCTTTTTATACTTGTGCTTTCAAGAATTAGAATACCTCCTGTGCGGCCGTTAACGTATATGTGTATATAACCTGAAAGATGGCAGTCTTCGGCTTCAGCCCCCATGCATATAATGCGGGGGTGTTCGCAAAAGGCGCATTTTCACACTTGATCCAACGTCTTGGTCCTATAAAGGAGGTGATAGCGCAGCAAACTAGGCAACTGGACTATAATGCTTTATCACTTTCACTTAGCCATAGGAGTTTGACAATGGGGCTACTATATAGCCCCTAGGGGCACCGCGCTCACCCGAATTCGGGGCGTGTGTGTGCCTGACCGAGAAGCGGCCCTTCGTTAATGCGGAGGAATCCTAAAGATTCCGGCGGGTCATCGAGTGGTTGACCAGTCTCACGCTATATCATGACAGTCAGTTTTCGGCTTTCTCTACTGAGGTGCTCGCCTGGCCGAACCGGGGCACAATCGCAGTAGTTCTCCTGGTGCTGCCTTAGCCGATGGAGCGGAACGTAAGGCAGCAAAACACAAGAGCCGGGCAAACCCAACATTTGACCAAAGACATGATTCAGAGCTAATGCATATAAGGCCAAACTCGCGACGCCGAACACTCCCTAAGGTATTCGGTCTTTATGAAAACGGGCTGGACAACGCCCTTGGTAAGAAGCCCCTGGTGTCTAGGTACGCGCAAAATTCTGACGTGGCCACATGCCAAGACGCCAACCTCCTTCTTGGTTATAATAAGAAACCGGGGGATGTGTATCAACAAGAGACAGTGAGAAAGGTTTACGCAGGGTCTTAATCTGAAAAGAATCCTTGGAACGGGTCCCTACTGCACATCTGCGCCCGTGTCTCCGTTGTGCCATATCCTGGACGAGTGTAGCACGGTGTTCATCTGTAAAAAGAGAGGAACTTAGTTGAAAACAATCGTGCGAAAATCTATGTTATATTAAATAAACAAAGTATAATTCAGAAAATGGGTAGAATTGAGCTTTATTGTCTCTTGTTGTATACGCGCGGAGCCCCTTGTACGGGAGTATGCAGCTAGTAAGCCTTTGTATGTTTACGCCGGACTCGTCTAGCCATGTCTGGGGTCTGAATGACCTGTTTAGGTGCTTTGACTAGTAAAGATGGTTTAGTGTGTGGCTATCAAGGCAGCCGCACAGTCTTCCACTCTCGAGAAACACTCGATATTTCCCTTTAATGAGATGATGCCTCATGGACCGGGCATTTTAAGCGTAAGGGATGCATAATGCGGTATTGCGTTAAAGTGGGCGAAAGCTTCGTGTCCCAGTAGTGCTTGATAGCTACTTGCAAATGGGGCGATGTGAAAGGTTAGCTTTTCGCGGCGGAAGTTGTCGGGGAAGCCGAACACAACTTCTAGCAGGAGAGAACCCGTACAATGGGTATTTGGGCCTGGCGTTACCCCTTGAAAGGAAGTGTTTCCATGGTGAATGTTTGTTGGGTTTATCCCCATTTTGCGGATTGTGTCCTGGTATAGCAGGTTTAGATCACTGCCGCCGTCCATTAGGACTTGTGTAAAGTGGAGTCCGTCAATTATCAGATCTAACACCAAGGTAGTCCAGCCTGCGTTCCGGATACTTCTAGAGTAATCCTGATGGCCGAAGGTGATTGGTTGTAACAACCAGTGGCGGGACTCCTCTGGGACAGGCCGTATGGCGCGTATCTCCATAGGCTCCACTCTGTTTTTCCCTTTTGTCACCTGAAGTGAGTTTACTATTTTGACTTCTTGTGGGAACTTCTTTTGTTCTCCAATGCTCTGCTTGTGGGGTTCGTCGTCATCCTCGCTTGGTATGTCGAGCCCCTTGTGTTCGGCGTTGAGTTTACCGGATTGCTTGAATACCCAACAATCTCTGTGGGTATGGTGTGCAGCCTTCCCGGGAGTACTGTGGATTTGGCATATTTTGTCCAAGATTTTGTTTAGGTTAGATAGCTCGTCCCTGTTATCCTTGAGGGGCAGCTTTTTCTGATTCTACCAAGAGCTTTTGAATCCGGCGTTGACTGCCATACTCTTCGGGCTGTTTCCCTTGGTCCGACGCTGGTCCTTGCTACGTCGCGGTTTCCCATTTCCATCCCGAACTTTGGATGTACTTGGGTCGCTGGTGCTGCTTCTTGCCAACTAGCTATCCTCTCCTGCGCAAAAGTGGGTCATGAGGCTTGTTAATGCGGCCATTGTTCTTGGCTTTTCTTGGCCGAGGTGTCTGGCGAGCCATTCGTCTCGAACGCTGTGTTTGAAAGCTGCTAAGGCTTCGGCGTTCGGACAGTCGACTATCTGGTTCTTTTTAGTAAGAAATATGTTCCAAAGTTTCCGGGCTGACTCTCCGGGTTGTTGAGTTATATGACTTAGATCGTCTGCATCCGGAGGTCGGACATAGGTCCCTTGAAAATTTGCCCGAAAAGCATCCTCGGGCTCTTCCCAACTTCCGATGGTGTTTTCGGGAAGGCTTTTAAGCCAATGCCGGGCTGGCCCTTTGAGCTTGAGGGGTAAGTATTTTATGGCGTGGAGGTCATCTGCTCTAGCCATCTGTATGTGGAGGATTTAGTCCTCAATCCAGACTCCAGGGTCTATTGTTCCGTCATATGCCTCTATGTTGACGGGCTTGAATCCCGCTGGAAATTCATGGTCCAGCACCTCATCGGTGAAACATAGGGGGTGTGCGGCACCCCTGTTTTTGGGTGTGCCATGATGTTCGGATACTTGTTGCATTGTATTGCTTACTAGAGCTTGCTTTCTTGGCCCGTAGATAGATCTGGCTGGGCCGTCTTTTTGATGCGAATCCTTGCGGATCGCGTGCCAGCTTGAGTGCGACGCCCTTTGCCGCTCTATGTTGGCCATGGGGTTGTTTATCTGACCGGGTGTCTTCCTTATTTTTTGATTGCGGGGGCTCTAAGGCCTCCTCATCAAATTCTGGTAGTAATTTTCGCCTCGGATAGCTCTTTGTGTGGCGACTGTCGCCGTATTTGTCTGCGGTGTTGAGTACTTTGCCCCATCTAATTCTGAGTGCATCTTCCGCTGTTTTGAGCTTCTGCTTCTGCTTTTTCAGGCTACTCGTAGTGGCGACGAGCCTTTTGTGGAGGTTCTTCTGCTCCAGCAACTTGTCCGGCGTGAGGTCGTCCAGACTATTATCTTCGTCGGGGACGGGTTGTTCGGTTTGTCTACCCAAGTTGCCCTATTCGGACGGTTGCTCAATGGCATGTTCGTCATCCGCCGGTTCGCCCTGCTCTGTGGCTGCGTCTCTGTCGAGGTGGGGTTTGGCGCGGCGCTTACGCCGCCCCTTTGATTGCTTTTCGAGGGAACAATCCCTCGTTGCGTCCATTTGTTCCTCGTCGTCGTTTCTTTTAGGTGTGTCCACCATGTATACATCGTGAGATGAGGTGGTTGTCCAGTGCCCTATAGACGCTGATTCCTGTTCGTCTCCTGCATCGTCGTCCATACCACCAATGTCTTCGGAGTCGAAGTCGAGCATGTCGGTTAAATCATCAACAGTGGCTACGAAGTGGGTGGTGGGTGGGCTTTGAATTTCTTCGTCATCCGCATCCCATCCTTGCTGACCATAGTCCGGCCAGGGCTCTCCTGATAAAGAGAGAGACTTTAGTGAATTCAGAATGTCGCCGAAGGGCAAGTGCTGAAAGATGTCCGCGGCGGCGAACTCCATGATCGGCGCCCAATCGGGTTCGATCGACAGGGGCGCGGAAGGTTCAGAGTCCGAAAAGGAGTCCGGCACCTTGGAGTCATGAGCTTCGCAAAGGACAGGTCTGGTGTTCGGCTCGATCGCCGTAGAGATTGCAGCCCTCGAGGCGGTGTCCAGCCACCCGTCCTCGATTGACGCAGTCGGCTCCGAGCAAAGGGTCGGAGCGGACACTGGGGCGGCCTCCTGGGCACTGTTCGGCGGCAGAGCTAGATCATGCCCATCGTGACAGTGCAGCGCACTCGACTGTGGCTCGAATTCGTCGAAGATCAAGTCTCCGCAGATGTCAGGCGTGTAGTTCAAACTTCCAAATCTGACCTGATGGCCAGGGGCATAGCTTTCGATCTGCTCCAGATGGCTAAGCGAATTGGTCCGCAGTGCAAATCCGCCGAATACGAAGATCTGTCCGGGGAGAAAAGTCTCACCCCGGACCGCTTCGTTGTTGATGATCAGAGGAGCCATCGGGCCTAAAGGTGACAGCACAGAGGAACTCTCAATGAAGGCACCAATGTCGGTGTCAAAACCGGCGGATCTCGGGTAGGGGGTCCCGAACTGTGCGTCTAGGAGGATGGTAACAGGAGACAAGGGACACGATGTTTTTACCCAGGTTCGGGCCCTCTCGATGGAGGTAAAACCCTACTCATGCTTGATTAATATTGATGATATGGGTAGTACAATATTAGATCTACCGCGAGATCAGAAAGGCTAAACCCTAGAAGCTAGCCTATGGTATGATTGTTCTTCGTCCTACGGACTAAAACCCTCCGGTTTATATAGACACCGGAGAGGGCTAGGGTTACACAGAGTCGGTTACAATGGGGGAGATCTACATATCCGTATCACCAAGCTTGCCTTCCACGCTAAGGAAAGTCCCATCCGGACACGGGACGAAGTCTTCAATCTTGTATCTTCATAGTCTAGGAGTCCGGCCAAAGGTTATAGTCCGGTCATCCGGACACCCCCTAATCCGGGACTCCCTCACCAAGTATCTCAATGTTAGCGGCCGAGCGACGGTGGCAAGGTGTTTGACAGTCATTCTCATTTCTTGCATGGGACTTAAGCATGTAACAAATGACACACATTCCAATTCTGAACAACTTTATATGCACTGGAGCATGTGCATGTAGGTCAAATTTGAATTATGCACATGAATGCATAGAAAACTCAGTTAATGTATAAAAATGTCCAAGCGAACCACGAAAACTCCCAAAAGATGACACACCACTCGTGTTGTTCTACGTTGATAGGAGAAAAATTTAGAAAGTAAGAAGAGGAAACATATATCGTTTGTCCCCGAAGATGGCACCAAAACCATCTGGCTTGTTGTGAGAGAAGCTCCGGTTTGCGAGAAGCTTATACCCAAACCTGCCCCAAATGGGAAAATATTTTTACCACGGCATGTCGATGTCGTTCCATGATATCATGTCAAGTTTCATGAATTTAAGCCAAGTTTTCGATTTACTATAATTTGAAAACCATGTATCTCAATGTTAGCAGCTGAGCGACAATGTCAAGGTGTTTGACATTCATTCTCATTTCTTGCACGTGACCTAAGCTTGCAACCAAGGACAAACATTTGATTTTGCAACCCATTTTTAGGGATTGGAGCATGTGCTTTCGTTTTGAATTGTGCACCTGAAATTTCTACAAAACCAATTTAATGTATAAAATTTCCAAATGAACCCTGAATAATTCTAAATTTTTATGACACACATATAGTTGCATGTTCACTGCTGATAAAAGGTCTCGCAATTCAAGCACTGTCAATTGCCGCTGTGACCTCATTATGTAATTCAAATCAAAATGAAAAATCAAGTAGATCCCACATGGTTATTATCACCAACCGTGTGAGATGCAGTACAAAATATCCTGGAGCACCGTAGGTGTATAGTACGCCTATGGCTTACGCGAGAAGGTGCATCAGCTACAGTCCACAGTCGGCGTGTCAAGCACACTAGCTCGCTCCCCAAATACTCCCGCCTCTGCATCCCTCGCAATCTCAAAAATATCTGCTCGCCCTTGATCCAAATTTTCAGTAACCCCGCCTTGTTACTCCCGCCTAGTAAAATTTTCAGTAGCCGCGATATTTCCTCAAACACCACCTTAGCCCCCCCCTCTATACACATCACACACTCCACAAAATCTGCACTCACTGACACTCACCACCCCCGTAACCATTGGTAGGTCGCCGCCACTGCCACCGCCTCCATCCTCAACCTCTGCCTCTGTGCCGGGGAGCTCGAGGAGCCAATGGCCCAAGAGAGGTTTATCGCGATCTTTTCGTCCAACGCCGGCGAGGTGGCCGCCAAGGTGTCCCCGTCGTCCTCCGTGGGCTCTTTATCGATCCACCATCGCCGGTCCCCCGATCCGCCAGCCGCCGCGCCCCTACGCCGGTCCGAGGACTTCCCCGTCCTTCCTCGGACCCGGCAGCCGACGAGGTCCTACCTCGGGGTCTGGCAACAGCGGTGGGGCACGTGGGTCGCCAAGATTACAAATCGGGAGACCCACACCCGCCGATGGCTCGGTAGCTTCCACACGGCCGAGATTGCAGCCATGGAGTAAGACCACTGGCAGGTCCTCTACCACGGCGCGGTGGCTAGGCTCAATTTCCCCTTCGACACACGTCTGGTCCACCCCGTTCTGCCGGAGCCAGGGGTGGTGAGCTCGGCTATGGAGCGGGAGGACCACAAGGCATGGGAGCACCTCGAGGTCGAGGCCGTCGACGAGGCCAACATGCAAGAGCTACGCCAGCAGCACCCAGAGCTCGTGGAGGCAGAGCGGGCGATCTTTGCCGGTGCGAAGGGCGGTAAGGTTATCACGCTCTCCTCTGACGACGAGGTCGAAGGCGGTGATGATGGCGGTGCAGAGGGCATCCAGGTGGGCAGCAAGGACGAGGAGATTGACATCTACGAGTGGAGGAGTGCCTTCCCCAACGACCCTGATGAAGGCACCGGCCTGAACCCGGCTCATGGCACACCGTACCTGACGAGGAAGGATTGGCTTGTCCTCTACTTCGACTGAAAGTAGTTTAGCTTAGTTTAAATTTATGTTTTATTTTCGGTTATGCAAAACTATCTATGTTTATATTTGAATGCATGCTACTTTCGGTTGAACCTGCTTTGAACTTGATCAAATTGAAGTTTACAACATTAAGTTTAAATGCACAATATATATATATATATATATATATATATATATATATATATATATCCACTAATTGTTTTAGTCCTTTAACTTTTAAAGAATCGGCTAGAGATGGCCTTATGCCTTGTTTACTCTAGTTCTTCACAATGTGATGCTCTATATGTGCAACTATTTGCCGTGCAATTCAATTTCATCAATAATAGTTTCAACAATACCACTATGAATTATGATATTTGGTTGTTGTTTAGGATATTGTAGTTAACATGCCTTTTCGTTTTTTAACAATAACTAATGTACTTTAGACCTGCACAATACCAGTTTGAATGACTATTTGCTTGTTTATAAATGTTATGCCTGATGTAGTTAACACACCTTTCCACTTCTTGTTTTGCTTAACTAGCATACTTAAGCCTGCACACTGAAGCTATCATTTGTAGATTATGTTGTCTACCATGGATATATTTGGTTGATGTTTAGCCTGTTGTGCTTAACATGCCTTTATATGTACTCATACATGACAATATTGAGAGCAATGTTGTTTTTTCCATCGAGGTTAGTTTCACTGCATTGCTTATATGTACTCACTGTTTAGGATCTCAGTAGCTGGTACCATATAGCATGGGGGATGATAAGGGATTAATCGTTGAATCAGACATTTCACTGAATATATCTGTAACCCATTTATCAGTAGGTTAACTAGGGCCATATTTAATATATCTGAGGCTACATAGCAACATGCGTTGTACTGAATGACTAAATATGCAATCCCAGGCTACATAGCAACAAGGAAGAGTGTTACCTTAATGTTCGTGTTACCTCAATGTTCTGATGATGCCTAGATATACGTGTATAAAATCTTATATAATGGGATGGAGGGAGTGTTGTACTACATCATTTTGCAATTGTTGTTTAGCTTATAATATTAACTTGGTGCTTTTAGGTACACATGTCATTGCCGAAGATCCACACTTCGACCCTTTCTCCGTATGGGGCAATGAGATATTCATGAACCAGCATCAAGTGAGGAAACTGATAAACATTGTTATTAAAATGGGTCAAACGATGTCAATCAAACTATATGTTTACACTTTATCCAAGACAACAGTGAACTGCAGGATGGTAAGTAAGAATCCTGTAGCCTTCTTTTTACTGCCTGTAATGAGTTGTGTTAGATGACAATGTCAGAATCTTTTTTCCTTTGCAGTGGATCCTGAAGAAGTTTACTCAAGATTACCTCTCAAACTACATGATTGGCGGCCGACCATTACAAGGGGTTGGACTAGAGTAGTGCGTGCCTTATGCATCTAGAAGAGCACAATAGGGCCATTCCACTTCACCTTGTTCAGCAACCAGAATGTTTGTCGCCTCTTTATTTACCATCTGTAATAGTACAAGTATAGAACCCTGGTTCATCATTCTTTATTTGGTGCTTATGTAATTCTTTAACATATGTACCTATGAATTGAATAATGCATTTGGTTGTTTGAACCTCATGGATATGAATAAAGCTATAGCCTACTTTCAAGTTTAAATTAGGTACAATTTTAAATAGCAGCAATTAAATTAGGGTGTGCAGGTCATTACGGCACACACGGTTAATAAAGCAGAACGTGTGTGATAGACATCATAATCCTACATGGTTCACGGAGTGGAAACGTGTGTAACAATGCACACAGTTGTTGTTTGCAAAGCGTGCGTGATGTCAGACACTATCACATACGGTGTGGGAAAACTAAATGTGTGTGAATGTCTACCTATCATACACGGTTTATAATCATGAACTGTTTGTGATGTGCTAAGCATTGTAAACGTAGAGCCAGTTTGGTACATGCCTAGAAAACTCCCATGCCTAGAATCTGCCTGGGCCTAAAATCTGCTTGGGTTTAGGTAAAACCACAAAACTCCGACTGCGATGGCAATGCAAACACAAACAAGTAGCAAGGATGAAGCGTTTCGGTATGCGAGACACCCGAAATGGCTATAGAGGGGCAACTATATGCATCAAGGCTCCCTATCCCCGATGGTTTCCGGGTCGTGTGGGAAGGACCCCCTATCGCCCACACTCACTAGGTGACAGTTTCGAGCGCCATCGCGGAAAGGGGTTAAAAACCGTTTGTATAACACCAATGTGTACCAGTGATTATATGCACACTCACCCTTCAACCATTGCTAGCCTCTCTAGTACCATGCAACTTTCGCTGGTACCATACACCCACCATATACCTTCCTCAAAACAGCCACCATACCTACCTATTATGGCATTTCCATAGCCATTCTAAGATATATTGTCATGCAACTTTCCACCGTTATGTTCATTATGACACGCTTCATCATTGTCATATTGCTTTGCATGATCATGTAGTTGACATAGTATTTGTGCCAAAGCCACTATTCATAATTTTCATACATGTCACTCTTTAGTCATTGCACATCCCGGTACACTGCCGGAGGCATTCATATAGAGTCATATTTTGTTCTAAGTATTGAGTTGTAATTCTTGAGTTGTAAGTAAATAAAAGTGTGATGATCATCATTATTACAACATTGTCCCATGTGAGGAAATAAGAAAGAAAAATAGGAGAGGCCAATGAAGCCTAAAGGAGGCCAAAGAAGCCATTGAAAAAAATGAGAGAAGGGGCAATGTTACTATCCTTTTTCCACACTTCTGCTTCATAGTAACACCATGATCTTCATGATAGAGAGTCGCTTATTTTGTCACTTTATGTACTAATGGGATTTTTTCATTATAAAACTTGACTTGTATATTCCAACGATGGGCTTCCTCAAATGCCCTAGGTCTTCATGAGCAAGCAAGTTGGATGCACACCCACTTAGTTTCATTTTGATCATTCATAAACTTATAGTTCTAGTGCATCCATTGCATGGGAATCCCTACTCACTCACATTGATATCTATTGATGGGCATCTCCATAGCCCGTTGTTACACCTAGTTGATGTGAGACTAGCTCCTTCTTTTTTGTCTTCTCCACAACCACCATATTCTATTCCACCTATAGTGCTATGTCCATGGCTCACACTTATGTATTGCGTGAAAGTTGAAAAGGTTTGAGAACATTAAAACTATGAAACAATTGCTTGGCTTGTCATCGGGGTTGTGCATGATTTGAATATTTTGTGTGATGAAGATGGAGAATAGCCAGTCTATATGATTTTGTAGGGATAGCTTTCTTTGGCCATGTTATTTTGAGAAGACATGATTCCTTTATTAGTATGCTTGAAGTATTATTGTTTTTATGTCAATATTAAACTCTTCTTTTGAATCTTATGGATCTAAACATTCATGCCACAATAAATAAAATTACATATATAAATATATTATGTAGCATTCCACATCAAAAATTCTGTTTTTATCATTTACCTACTCGAGGACGAAAATGAATTAAGCTTGGGGATGCTTGATACGTCTCCAAAGTATCTATAATGTTTGATTGTTCCATGCTATTATATTATCTGTTTTGGATGTTTTATATGCATTAATATTCTATTTTATATTATTTTTTGGGACTAAGCTATTAACCTAGAGTCCAGTGCCAGTTTCTGGGTTTTTTCCTTGTTTTTGAGCCTCACAGAAAAAGAATACCAAACAGAGTCCAAACGGAATAAAACCTTCGCGATGATTTTTCTTGGACCAGAAGACACCCAGGAGACTTGGAGTGCAAGTTAGAAGAGCCACGAGGCGGCGACAAGAGGGTACGGTGCGCCCCCTACCTTGTGGGCCCCTCGGTGACCCCATGACCTAGATCTTCCTCCTATATATTCACATATGTTCCCAAACCACCAGAGGCATCCACGAAAACACTTTTCCATTGCCACAACCTTGTGTTCCCGTGAGATCCCATCTAGGGGCCTTCTCTGATATTCTGCTGGAGGGGGATTCGATCACGGAGGGCTTCTACATCAACTCTATTGCCCTTCCGATGAAGCGTCAGTAGTTTACCACAGACCTATGGGTCCATAGCTAGTAGCTAGATGGGGTTTACATCATATTGATTGAGTTTATTCATCTACATCATGTCATCTTACTTAAAGCGCCAGTCTGTTCTTCACAAACTTAATACTCTAGATGCGGGCAGGAGTCGGTCGATGTGTGGAGTAATAGTAGTAGATGCAGGCAGGAGTTGGTCTACTTGACACAGACGTGATGCCTATATTTCATAATCATTGCCTTGGATATCGTCATAACTTTGCGCTTTTCTATCTATTGCTCGAGAGTAATTTGTTCACCCACCGTATTATTTGCCTTCATGAGAGAAGCCTCTAGTGAAACCTATGGCCCCTGGGTCTATTTTCCATCATATTAGTTTCCAATCTACTATTTTCCATCATATTAGTTTTTGATCTACTATTTTGCAATCTTTTACTTTCAGATCTATAAACCAAAAAGCCAAAAATATTTTATCTTTTGTTTATCTATCTCTATCAGATCTCACTTTTGCAAGTGACCGTGAAGGGATTGACAACCCCTTTATCGCGTTGGGTGCAAGTTGTTTGATTGTTTGTGTAGGTACTGGTGGCTTTTGTGTTGTCTCCTACTGGATTGATACCTTGGTTCTCTAACTGAGGGAAATACTTATCTCTACTTTTCTGCATCACCCTTTCCTCTTAAAGGGAAAAACCAATGAGACTCAAGAAGTAGCACCTGCATGTTTATCATTAAACTCTATGTAATGCTTTAATTTATTGCTAAGCGGTACCAATAGTAGTAGAAGCATGGTTGGCGTGACAACCCCGATGGTGACACGATGATGGAGATCATGGTGTCATCCAGTGACGATCATGCTGGTGCTTTGGAGATGGACATCAAAAGCACAAGTTGATGGCCATAACATGTCACTTATGATTTGCATGTGATGTTAATCCCTTTATGCATCTTATTTTGCTTAGGACGACGGTAGGATTATAAGGTGATCCCTCACTAAAATTTGAAGATAAAATTGTGTTCTCCCCAAGTGTGCACCGTTACGAGTTCGTCATTTTGAAGAACCACATGATGATCGGGTGTGATAGACTCTATGTTCACATACAATGGATCCAAGTCAGTTTTGCACATGCGGAACACTTGGGTTAAACTTGACGAGCCTATCATGTACAGACATGGCCTCGGAACACAAGAGACCAAAAAGTCAAACACGAGTTATATAGTATATATGATCAACATGAAGATGTTCACCATTGAAACCACCTCATCTCACGTGATGATCAGACTTGGGTTGGTGAATTTGGATCGTGTTACACTCGAACTACTAGGGATGTCAATTTGAGTGGGAGTTCTTAGGTAATATGATTAATTGAACTCATTATCATGAACATAGTCTAAATTGTCTTTGCAAATTATGTTGTAGGTCAATAGCCTGCGCTATAGCTCCCTGTTTTAATATGTTCCTAGAGAAAGACTAAGTTGAAAGATATTGTAAGCAATTATGCGACTAGATCCATAGTATGAGGATTGTCCTCACTGCTACATAGAAGGATTATATCCTTGATGCACCGCCTGGTGTGCCAACCCCTCTAGCATCGTCTATGGATGTTGTGAACATCTAGCAATCACGTTATGATGACTACTTGATAGTTTAGTGGGCCATGCTTTACAACTTATAATCGGGGCTCCAAAGGCATTTTGAACGCCATGAAACATATGAGATGTTCAAAGAGTTGAAATTGGTATTTCAGGCTCATTCCCATGTTGAGAGGTATTAGACCTCTAACAAGTTCTTTTCCTAAAGATGGATGAGAATAGCTCAGCCAGTGAGCATGTGCTCAGAATGTCTGGGAGCTATAATCGCTTGAATCAACGGGGAGTTAATCTACCAGATAAGATAGTGATTGACAGAGTTCTCCAGTCACTATCACCAAGATACTAGAGCTTCATGATGAACTATGACATGCAAGGGATGGAGATGATCCCGGAGCTGTTCGCGGTGCTTAAGGACGTGATGGTAGAAATCAAGAAGGAGCATCAAGTGTTGATGGTTAATTAGACCACTGGTTTCAAGAAGGGCAAGGGCAAGAAGGGAAACTTCATGGATGGCAAGCCAGTTACCGCTCCAGTGAAGAAACCCAAGGTTGAAACGAAACCCGAGACTAAGTGCTCCTATTGTAAGGGGAACAGTCACTGGTAGCGGAACTGCCCCAAATACTTGGTAGATAAGAAGGCTGGCAACTTGGACAAAATTATATTTTATATATGTGTTATTAATGTTTACCTTACTAGTACTCCTAGTAGCACCTGGGTATTAGATACTGTTTCAGTTGCTAATATCGGTAACTCAAAACAAAAGCTGCGGAATAAATGGAGACTAGCAAAGGGCAAGGTGACGATGTGTGTTGGAATGTTTTCCAAGGTTGATGTGATCACCATCGCACTCTCCCTCTAACTTCGAGAGTAGTGTTGAACCTAGACAAATGTTATTTGGTGTCTGCATTGAGCATGAACATGATTAGATCATGTTTATTGCAATATGGTTATTCATTTAAAAATAATGATTATTCTGTTTACATGAATAATACCTTCTATGGTCATGCACCCAATGTGAATGGTTTATTGAATCTCGATCGTAGTGATACATATGTTCATAATTTGATGCCAAAAGATGTGAAGTTAATAATGATAGTACCACATACTTGTGGCACTGTTGCTTAAGTCATATTGGTGTAAAGCGCATGAAGAAACTCCATGCTGATGGCCTTTTGGAGTTACTTGATTTTGAATTACTTGACACATCTATTCGATGTAATCACTTTTTGCGGTGTGTTTGTTGGGATCCGATGAATTGTGAAATTATGATCAGACCATGAATATTATATGAGTCTTCTCTAAACTCTTTTATGCATGATTATTATGGCTTGGTATTTCTCTCCGATCTATTGATTTGGTTTGGCCAACTAGATTGTTTTATCTTGCAATGGGAGAGGTGCTTTGTGATGGGTTGAATCTTGTAGTGATCTATATCCCAGTGACAGAAGGGGACAAGACATGTATTTGTATCGTTTCCATTAAGGATAAAATGATGGGGTTTATTTATATTGCTTGAGTTTACTTTGTCTACATCATGTCATCCTGCTTAAGGCGTTATTCCATTCTTTACGAACTTAATACTATAGATGCATGTTGGATAGGCGGTCGATGTGTGGAGTAATAGTAGTATATGCAGGAAGGAGTCGGTCTACTTGTCTCGGACATGATGCCTATATACATGATCATTGCATTGGATATTGTCATGATTATTCGCTTTTCTATCACTTGCCCAATAGTAATTTGTTTACCCGCCGTATGCTATTTTCAAGAGAGAAGCCTCTAGTGAAACCTATGCCCCCCGGGTCTATTTTTATCATATATTAAAATCCAAAAATACCTTGTTGTAATTTTTTACTTTATTTTATTTTGTGTTTTATTTATCTATCTATCACTATGAGATTTGATCCTTGCCATTAACCACCGAGGGATTGACAACCCCTTGTTTGCGTTGGGTGCGAGTATTTGTTATGTGTGCTGGTACCGCTAACGAGATGTTGCTTGGTTCTCCTACTGGATTGATAACCTTGATTCTTAACTGAGGGAAATACTTATCTCTACTGTACTGCATCATCCTCTCCTCTTCACGGAAATCCGAACGCAGCTCACAAGTAGCACATATCCCCAAAATGATAAAGGAAGATCGGTAAATGACATCATTGACCCACCATATCTAACAAAGCTCGGTTATGCCTTTCAGACACTCCATTTCTTCGTGGATTTCAGGAGGAGTAAGTGGTGAAATAATTCCACAATCACTTAGATGTTTGCTAAACACATGACTTAGATATTCTCCACCATGATTGGATCATAGAAACTTTATGTTTTTGCCATGATGATTCTCCACTTCGTTCTGAAATTCTTTGAACTTCTCAAATGTTTCATACTTATGTTTCATCAGTTAGATATAATCGTATCTACTTAAATCTTCAGTGAAGGTTACGAAGTATAAGTATCCACCGTGCGCTGGTATACTCATCGGACCACATACATGACTATGTATTATATCCAACAATTCAAGCACCCGTTCAGGATGACCAGTGAATGATTTTTTAGTCATTTTACCCATCAGACAAGCTTCTCATTGTTCTAATGATTCAAAATCAAACGATGTTAATACCCCATCTTAATGATGTTTTTGCATACGGTTCTTTCTGATATGACCAAGACGGCAGTGCCACATGTAAGTGGTATTATCAGCCTTCTTAAAAAGTTTAGGATTAATGTTATAGACATCTTTTTCACATTCAAGATCCATTATGAATAATCCTCTAGCGATGGGTGCAAATCCATAAAACATATCCTTATACTATATCGAACAACCATTGTTTTCTGATTTATAAGAATAACCCTGACTTATCAAACATAATCCAGAGATAAGTTCTTACATAACTTCAAAATAGAATAATTATTATTTAGTTCTAAGATAAATCCTAAAGGTAAACTTAAAGACATAACACCGACAGCTTGAGCAGCAATCCCATCACCATTCTTGACATGCGTCACGACTTCATTTCTACTCATCTTGTGAATCTTCTGTAGTCCCTGCATCATGTTGCAAATGTCAGCAACAGATCCAGTATCAAATACCCATGACTTGGTATTTTCAGCAATTAGAATATCAATAACATTAACTTGTATAACTTATATACCTTTACTAGAAGACGAGTTCTTCTAATCTGCCAGATACTTCAAGCAATTTCTTAATTTCTTTTCCAGTGTCCTTTCTCTCTATGGTAGAAACATATAGTCTCACAAGAAGCTCCACCCTTGCTCCTCTTGGTCTTGCATTTCTTTTTGAAACTTTTTGTTGTGTTCATGAGTAACTTTTGCTTGTTCTGCATCCCGATCTCATTGGCTTTGAGCACCGCCTCATAAAGCGAAGTAAGGATCAAATCATTCTCTGGTGTCTTGGGAAAATCATTTTTTCCATTGAATTAATACTATCATAATAGTCTACAAGCGTGACACCTTTCTCACCAACTTCAGCTATCTTGCACTCATCCAATGCTTCAATCATCTCATGAACTGGAGCTGGTTCTTTGTGGTACAGAACTTCCAATGCCTCAACAATCTCGATGATACTGAGTTGTTGATAACGTTTCTATAACACTTGATCCATGCAGGATAGCATTATACTTTTGACAACACCAAAACCATTTTGGCGAGATAAGTACACGTTGATGATATCTTGAGATGCTCCAGGCGCGGGGTAATCACCAAGTGGTTGATCCAACACATATTCTTTCTTAGCACTTCTAAGAACACATCTCAGAGTGTGGATCCAAACCTCATAGTTTCCAGTATTTGCAGCTAACTTTCCTTTCTCAAACGGAGGTGCTAAACTGAAACTATTACGAGCCATTGATCTACAATAATAACCACAAGATTCACTTTAGACATAATTAACTTTTGCACTAGTGTTTAAACAAATTTAAATTTAGAGTGCACTCCCACTCAAATTAATACCTCTCATAATTTATAGTAAGTTATTTAAGATCCTAATATTATTCTTAGCCATTGCTGTGGACATCACTGATGACAAGAATTTTGACCGGTAGGTAACTTTTGCCGATCATATCTCAGTATGACTCTTGTTCATCTCTTGATGCTTCATGCTCCGAGCTCAAAACGATTCTGCCAGAACCTCCAGACAACTGAGTGCCATCCGCTCACATGGTCTAACTATCCACCTATCTTACACCTCACAACCCGTTTATACTCATGTGGACATGACCCACTCCAGAATGTTATGTGTTATAGACGATAGCAACACCAGGAAGAGCGCCTTCTATGCAATCAAAGGATGCAAAAAACAAAAGGGATAAAAATATCAAGAAATTCATAATAGCATGATATGGTATAGCTCTGGGTGTCAGGATCGTCTCCATGGTCCTCCAAGGTCTTCATGAAGTTTTTTCTAGAATCATTCTCATGGTGACAATTTTTAAAATTACCGCCATGAGTCCGATTTTGTTCTCATGCGCCTGCTGAAGCTCTGGGTCTTTTGTGTAACCTGTAGGCTATCTCTACATCTATTACTTTAAGGTGGCAATCCCATGGCTCCAGGAATCATGTCGTGACGTATATGCCACATAACATTACAACATATAACCATCTCATACATAAACTCATTATCATGGAAAAGGCTATACCACATCATATGCAACCCTGCAAAACCAAGTTAGACATCCTCTAATCGGTTTGGAAAATTTTAATTGTGTGGCCTCTAGGGTTTTCGGATAACACTAGCTACCTACGCACACCATCAAGGCCATAATTCTTATTGCTAGATTAACTTTTGGGTTGTGTGACAGAAGAGACTTAATTAAATATCTCATCCCCCACACTAAACTTTGTCAAATACGCGTGACCCCTAGAATATCATTCATCTTCATTGCCCTATTGCGTATGCGATGGTTCACTATTCTTGACTATGAGGAAGCCCAAGGAACTGTTAGCAGATAGTCGACAGCCAAAGTCGATCGATGTCAGAACCTTGTAAACGTGAAATCATGTCGTCAATGAACTGAACCCAAGCAACACTCGAAGGAAGCATAGCAAGAATATCAAACCCTCACATCCACATTTGATCTAGATCGAAACCTGCATCTACTAATAGAACCGCTCATGATGCCACTACCAGGAAACATAGTAGAAAACACAAAATATCGCCCTACCATAAACCAGGAACAATATGAAGATGCATATAGGGTTTGGAGCAATGATCGTTACTGACTTTGGAGTGCAACGGAAGTAGACAAGTCACTGTATATCATATTTGGAGTCCCTGGAACCATCCTCGAATGATCCCTCGAACAGAAGATCGAAAGCACGACCTCTCTACTTGGTTGCAAGTGTACGGTCTTCACGATCCGGCAGCGCTTCGCCATCCAGAGCTAATCGTCCCTAGAGAATTAGAGGGAGGTGATATGTCTCCAATGTATCTATAATTTTTTATTGTTCCATGCTATTATAGTATCTGTTTTGGATGTTTTCTATGCATTAATATGCTCTTTTATATTATTTTTGGGACTAACCTATTAACCTAGAGCCTAGTGCCAGTTCCTATTTTTTCCTTGTTTTTGAGTTTCGCAGAAAAGGTATACCAAACGAAGTCCAACTGGAATGAAACCTTCGCGATGATTTTTCTTGGACCAGAAGACAACCAGGAGACTTGGAGATGAAGTCGGAGGAGCCACGAGGTGGCCACAAGGATGGAGGACGTACCCCCCACCCTTGTGGGCCCCTCGTGCACCTCCTGACCTAATTCTTTCGCATATGTATTCCCATATATCCCCAAACCAGCAGGGGCATCCACAAAAACACTTTTCCGCTGTCGCAACCTTTTGTACCCATGAGATCCCATCTAGAGGCCTTTTTCGGCATCCTGCCAGAGGGGGATTAGACCACGGACGACTTCTACATCAACTCTATTGCCCTTCCGATGAAGCATGAGTAGTTTACCATAGACCTACGGGTCCATAGCTAGTAGCTAGATGGCTTCTTCTCTCTCTTTGATTTTCAATACCATGTTCTCCTCAATGTTCTTGGATATCTATTCAATGTAATACTTTTTTGCGGTGTGCTTGCCGAGATCCGATGAATTGTGGATTTATGATCAGCTTATCTATGAATATTAATTGAATCTTATCTGAATTATTATATGCATGATTTGATATCTTTGTAATTCTCTTCGAACTATCAGTTTGGTTTGGCCAATTAGATTGTTTTTTCTTGCAATGGGAGAAGTGCTTAGCTTTGGGTTCAATCTTGCGGTGTCCTTTCCCAGTGATAGTAGGGGAAGCAAGGCATGTATTGTATTGTTGCCATCGAGGATGTAAAGATGGGGTTTTCATCATATTGCTTGAGTTAATTCCTCTACATCATGTCATCTTACTCAATGAATTACTCCGTTCTTTATGAACTTAAATACTCTAGATGCATGCTGGATAGCGGTTGAGGTGTGGATTAATTGTAGTAGATGCAGACACAAACATCATGCCTATATTCACGATCATTGCCTTAGATATCGTCATAACTTTGCGCTTTTATATCAATTGCTCGGAAGTAATTTGTTCACCCACCGTATTATTTTCTATCTTGAGAGAAGGCTCTAGTGAAACCTATGGCCCCTAGGTCTATTTTCCATCATACAAGTTTCCAATCTACAATATTAGTTTCTGATCTACTATTCTTGCAATCTTTTACTTTCCGACCTATAAACCAAAAATACTAAAAATATTTACTTTATCTTTTATCTATCTCTGTCAGATCTCACTTTTGCAAGTAACTGTGAAGGGATTGACAACCCCTTTATCACGTTGGGTGCAAGTTTATTTGATTGTTTGTGCAGGTATTTGGTGATTTGTGCATTGTCTCCTACTGGATTGATATCTTGGTTCTCAAACTGAGGGAAATACTTATATCTACTTTGCTGCATCACCCTTTCCTCTTCAAGGGAAAAACCAAGGCAAGCTCAAGAAGTAGCAGGAGGATATTGCAACCACACTGGGCTTCTAATTATGAGGATTAGAGGAGCTAGGTCTACCTCTTATTAGTCAACTAGGACCAACTAGAACTAGATGGACCAGAGGAGGCTCCAAAACTTGCGTATTAATTGTGGACAATACCTCATCTATATATAGGTTAGAGGGGAGAGGAGGGGCTGCCACCAAGGAGGGAAATCCCCTCCTTGGTGCGCCGGCCAAGGGGGAGGATTAGGATTCCTCCTCCCGCTCCAATTCGGCCTCCCCACTTGGAAAACTGGGGAGCCTTCCTATTGGGCCATGGTGGCCCAATATTCCTTCCACCACTTGGCCTTTTAAGGCTGTTGATATTAAATTAATTATAAAGCCCTATAATAATTACTAGATCATGGAATATATAATTTAACATCACCAAAAACATCTTCCACCTATATATTATTTATCGATAATACCCGGTATTGCCCGATAGACTCCGAAACCCTTCCGGTGACCCCAAAACGCTTCCGGTTCCCCTCAAAAATATTCTGAACATTAATAAAAAATTCCACAAATAAATACTCGATACTCTCATCCTACTAAGACTAAGTAGATCATGATTACCTTAATCTTGTGACCCTGTAGGTTAAGTAAATCACAGACATGAACGAAAACCCCTACGTTTTTATGACCGATAGCGGGACCGTGGACATCCATATCGATCCCTATGATTGCACAAATGACATTAGAGCGAACCTTTGGTTATAATGTGATGTTACCTTTGCTTCATGATACTTTACAAAACCCGAGATGCATCATTCTCTGCCCGAGTCATAAACATGCTCACTATACTATTGATATCATTGCTCATTTTGTTCTTCTTTCTCGTTGAAGTGTTCTGGCATCCCCGTGACATAGTCACCTGTGTCTGGCTAGACAATGATGGATGCCGTCACACTGATCCTAAGAATGTCTCTCCATCATCGGAGTAGCAAATCCCCGTATCGAGCTATCCTGTCCCTTGTCAAACTTTCCGATGAACCTGTAAGTTGACGTTATGATCTCCGGGTTACAGATGATGTATGAGCAACCCCAAGGTCCACCGTACAGTGGGAAGTCATTACGATACTCTCATGGTTTGAGGAACTAAAACACATGCTAACACTCCGTGTTATAACTATTGATTTTAGGCGATACTATCTCAAAGTATAACAAAGAAGTTGGGTCGATTAAATATGATCGTTGTTCTAACATCATACTCTCAATGTTGTTTTACGACTATCGTTACACTTAACTATATCTTAAGATCCGAAAAACATGATCACCAGCAACACTTGAGCCAGTCTTAGTGGCAAGATGCGGAACCTATATTTTACCGTTTATCATTCCACGCGTGCATATGAGTTTTCCACTGAATCGGACATTCCATAACCATAATAGTTATAGAATGAAATATAAACTCTTACTTAAGAAAATAAAAATATAATAATACCATGTTATTACCTCTAGGGCATATTTCCAATAATTCATTACTTCGAAGGGAATTATCCTGGATGGTCAGGTTAGCACAGACAGATAGATTCTTAATTATGCATTTCTTCACCCGAATTTGCTTCTTGGGTGAACCTGTTCTGCAGTTAGTTCTCACATACCAGGCGAATAACTTAATGTTTTCTTGCTTGAAGAATTTGTAGTTTGAGTCATCAGACTCATCAATATCAACGAGAATGAGACAGTCGTATCTAGATAATAAAGCAGGTTCGAGAGTTTTACTCTTTGCAAGAACCCAACTTGTTTGAGGATATTGCTTGCAGGTCTAGTAGGTTCCATTAACATTGAGTTTTCTTTTGAAACCCAATCCTTCTTTACTAGGTTTTTTTGTGCAGAATTGATTTCTTGAGCACATAACATAGTGTTTGATGTTCCTTGAGGCTTTTTAGCATACATGTCTCAAGTAAGTCCTTTAACCTGGAATTTTCATGAGAGACAACAACAAATTCCACGAGGAGGGGTTAGAGATAACATTTGTAACAATTTCAAGATTCTCGATGGTAGCGGTAGATATTTCTGCAGTGGAATCATCATTGCTATGCTTTAAAAAGTTCAAGCATGGAGGCGCAAAATCATCAGGAAGTTTTCCAGTTTGCTCATTGAAGAGGGAAGGCTTTTCTTTTGCAAGCTCATACGTCTCCAACATATCTATAATTTTTTATTATTCCATGATATTATATTATCTGTTTTGTATGTTTTATATGCATTAATATGCTATTCAATACTATTTTTGGGACTAACCTATTAACCTAGAGCCCAGTGCCAGTTTATGCTTTTTCCTTGTTTTTGAGCTATGTAGAAAAGGGATACCAAATGGAATAAAACCTTCGCGATGATTTTTCTTGGACCAAAAGACACCCAGGAGACTTGGAGATCAAGTCGGAAGAGCCACGAGGCGGCCACAAGGGGGGAGGGCGTTCCCATGAGGTAGGGCGTGCCCCCTGCGTTGTGGGCCCACATGACTCCACCGACCTACTTCTTCGTCCTATGTATTCACATATATCCCCAAACCACGAGAAGCATCCACGAAAACACTTTTCCACCACCACAACCTTCTGTTCCCATGAGATCCCATCTAGGGGTGTTTTCCGGCATCCTGTCGGAGGGGGATTCGATCACAGAGGGCTTCTACATCAACTCTATTGCCCTTCCGATGAAGCGTGAGTAGTTTACCTCAGACCTACGGGTCCATAGCTAGTAGCTAGATGGCTTCTTCTCTCTCTTTGATTCTCAATACCATGTTCTCCTTGATGTTCTCGGAGATCTATCCGTTGTAATCTTCTTTTGCGGTGTGTTTGTCGAGATTCGATGAATTGTGGATTTACAATCAATTTATCCATGAATATTATTTGAATCTTCTCTGAATTCTTATATGCATGGTTTGATATCTTTGTAATTCTCTTTGAACTATCGATTTATTTTGGCCAACTAGATTGGTTTCTCTTGCAATGAGAGAAGTGCTTAGCTTTGGGTTCAATCTTGCAATGTCCTTTCATAGTGACAGTAGGGGCAGCAAGGCACGTATTGTATTGTTGCCATCGAGGATAAAAATATGGGGTTTACATCATATTGCTTGATTTTATTCCTCTACATCATGTCATCTTACTTAATGTGTTACTCTGTTCTTCATGAACTTAATACTCTAGATGCAGGCAGGAGTCGGTCGATGTGTGGAGTAATAGTACTAAATGCAGGCAGGAGTTGGTCTACTTGACACAGACGTGATGCCTATATTTCATAATCGTTGCCTTGGATTGCTCGACGGTGCCATAATCGTGAGTGTGTAGGGATTGCCAACCCCTTTAGCGCGTTGTGTGCAAGTTGTTTGACTATTTGTGCAGGTATTGGTGATTTGTATGTCATCTCCTACTGGGTTGATACCTTGGTTCTTAAACTGAGGGAAATACTTATCTCTACTTTGCTGCATCACCCTTTCCTCTTCAAGGGAAAAACCAATGCAAGCTAAAGAAGTAGCAGGAAGAATTTTTGGCGCCGTTGCCGGGGACATCTACGCCAAGTCAATACATACCGATTACCCATCATAGAACTCTCAGCTCTTGCATTACATTATTTGCCATTTTCCTCTTGTTTTCCTCTCCCCCATTTCTAAAACGATTTTAAAAAAGATTCGCCCTTTTCTTTGCCTTTTTCTTCGCCCTTCTTCCGTTCGTCTCTCCGTGTGTTTCCCCCATCTTTGCCTTTTCTCTAGGACTGGCACTTTTACCCCTCCTTTGTCTCCTAAATTTGAAGTTCTTCACTTCAAACAGAAACAAGGAGAAAATTTAAAGGATGCTTGGTATAGGATAATAGAATCCTATTGCAGTTGCACTATAGAGGGGGATTTTAAAATTTTACTCCGTAATTTTATGTTGGGTTGACCACACCCTATAGGCAACCTTTGGGTTTTGCTGCTAAAGGGAATTTTATTGAAATTGATCCCAATATTGCTTATGAAATAATAGAAGGAGTAGTTGGAATATCACCCCCACAAAAGGGATTACCTCACACTCAAGAGGGAACTCAAGTTTCGAGAAACTATGTGAAGTGACATTTTTTTTGCAAAAATCTCTTGAACCCCTCAAAAGTGTTAGTGGGAACATCCATCACACGAATATGTTAATTATTGTTTGCAATAAGCGGTTGGATGCTCTAGACTTAAAGATTTCTAAATATGAGGAGAAACGCAAAGAACCTCCTCGATTTGAACAAAACAACATTAAAAGGACAAAGACCAAAGATGACAATACCTAGATCTATGCGCATTAAACAATAGCACTTGTTTGGAGGCAACCCAATTTTATTTTTTGTTTTTGCTTTTTGCTCTTGTTTTTCTTTGAATAATTCATCTAGCCTCTGGTTAGATGTGGTTTTGTGTTTTAATTAGTGTTCGTGCTAAGTAAGACCTTTGGTATGGCTTACAGTGACAGTTGTTTTGATCTTGCTAAAAACAGAAACTTTTGTGCCCAGAAATTAATTTTCATAATTCACAGAAGCGTGATTTTTGATCAGATTCATTCTTAACAAGATTGGTACACAAATTTGCTAGGTCATCCTAATATTTTAGAATTTTTGTAGTTACAGAAGTATTCGAATTTTCTAGATTGCTACAGGTTGTTCTATTTTTGTCAGTTTCTGTTTTCTATGTGTTGTTTGCTTGATTTGATGAATCTATGGGTAGTATCGGGGGGTATGAACCATGGAAAAGTTGGAATATAGTAGATATTACACCAATATAAATAAAGAATGAGTTCACAACAGTACCAAAAGTGGTGATTTATGTTTTATACTAACGGAGCTTATGAGATTTTCTGTTGAGTTTTGTGTTGTGAAGTTTTCAAGTTTGGGTAAGGATTTGATGGACTATTGAATAAGGAGTGGAAAGAGCCTAAGCTTGGGTATTCCCAAGGCACCCCAAGGTAATATTCAAGGACAAAGGAAAGGGGTTCCGGGCACACCCGACAAAGATATGGGCCAAGAGAGGGACAGACCAACCCACAAGGGGCTGGTGCGCCCCCATATAGGCCGAAATAGGAGGAGAAGGAAAGGAGGGAAGGGAGAAGGAAATGAGAGGATTTGTCCTCCCCCTTTCCTTCTCTCCCCCTCTCTTTCCTTCCCCCTCCGATACTTATGGAAGGGGGAGGCCGACTAGGAGGAGGCGCCCAAGTAGGATCCCTCCTACTTGGGACGCCCCTTGTGGCTCCCCTCCCTCTCCCACCTATATATATAGGGGGGCACCGCTAGAACACACAACATTGTTTCCTAGTCATGTGCAGCGCCCCCCTCCATAGTTTACGCCTCCGGTCATATTTACGTAGTGCTTAGGCGAGGCCCTGCGTGGATCACTTCACCATCAACCTCACCATGCTATCATGCTGACGCAACTCTCCCTCGGCACTTTGCTAGATCAAGAGTTTGAGGGACGTCATTGAGCTTAACGTGTGCAGAACACGGAGGTGTCGTATGTTCGGTACTTGATAGGTCAGAATGAGAAGAAGTTCGACTACATCAACCGTGTTGTCAAATGCTTTCGCTTTCAGTCTACAAGGGTACATGGGCACACTCGCACCCTCTCGTTGCTATACATCTCCTAGATAGATCTTGCGTGAGCGTAGAAATATGAAATTGAATGCTAAGTTCCCCAATAGTGGCATCCGAGCCAGGTCTACGCGTAGATGATATGCATGAGCAGAACACAAAGAGTTGTGGGCGGTGATCGTCATAATGCTTACCACCAATGTCTTATTTTGATTCGGCGATATTGTTGGATGAAGCGGCCCGAACCAACCTTACATGACCATGTTCATGAGACTGGTTCCACTGACAGACATTCAACTAGTTTTGCATAAAGGTGGCTGGCGGTGTCTGTTTCTCGAACTTTAGTTGAATCGAATTTGGTTGCAGCCGATCCTTGTTGAAGGTTAAAACAACAAACTTGATAAATCACCATTGTGGTTTTGTGCCGTAGGTAAGAACGCTTCTTGCTAGAACCCCGTAGCAGCCACGTAAAACTTGCAACAACAAAGTAGAGGACGTCTAACTTTTTTTTTGCAGGGCATGTTGTGATGTGATATGGTCAAGGTACGATATGATATATGTTGTTGTATGAGATGGTCATGTCTTGTATAAGTTATCGGCAACTGGCAGGAGCCATATGGTTGTCGCTTTATTGTATGAAATGCAAATGCCATGTAATTTCTTTACTTTATCACTAAGCGGTAGTGATAGTTGTAGAAGCAATAGTTGGCGATACGACCACGATGCAATGATGGAGATCAAGGCGTCGAGCCGGTGACAATGGAGATCATGACGTTGCTTTGGAGATGGAGATCAAAAGCACAAGATGATGATGGATATGATCAACATAGAGATGTTCACCATTGATGACTACTCCATCTCATGTGATGATCGGACATGGTTTAGTTGATTTGGATCACGTATCATTTAGATGACTTGAAGGATGTCTATCTAAGTGGGAGTTCTTAAGTAATATGATTAATTGAACGTAATTTATCATGGACTTAGTCCTGATAGTTTTTACATAACTATGTTGTAGATCAATGGCCCGTGCTACCGTTCCCTTGAATTTTAATGCGTTCCTAGAGAAAACTAAGTTGAAAGATGATAGTAGCAATGATGCAGACTGGATCCGTGATCTGAGGATTCACTGGTACGCGTTGGTGCTATACAAACGTTTTTTAACCCCTTTCCGCGACGACATTTGGAACCATCGCCAAGTGAGTGTGGGTAATAGTGGGGGTCCTTCCCACACGACCTAGAAACCGTCAGTGATAGGGAGCCAAGATGCATGTACAGTACTCCTACTCGTTTGTGCTCGCATTGCCATCACAGTCAGTATTCGGTGGTGCTACGTTTATGATGCGCGGTCGATCACAAACGGTTCACTATTATAGAACGTGTATGATAAGCATACAATCAGACACATTTGCTTTTCACAAACCATATGCGGTAACTAATTAAGAAGATTAGCTAATTGTCGTATGAGTGTCGGATAGGATTACGAAAATGTTGGACTGTCGTACCATCATCGTACACGACAACTATCCCACACGCTATTCTATGGTGCAACGCTTACGATGCATACTTCATCAGAAACAGTTCATGGTTGCGAATCGTGTAAGATAAGGAAACTATCGCACACGCTATTCTGTGGTGCAACGTTTACAACGCATACTTCATCAGAATTAGTTCATGGTTGCGGATCGTGTATGATATGGCAACTATCGCAAACGGTTAGTTTGCCAGCACTGTTTGTGATACTGTCTGACATCGCACACGCTTTGCAAACCGCAATTGTGTGCACACTTGCACACGTTTCCTCTCTGTGAACTATCGACTATGTATATCGCAAACGTTTGTGCTTTACCAACCGTGTGTGCTATAACAACCTGGAGAACAGAATTTCACTGCAATTTAATTGCTGCGATATCAAATTGAAATTGAAATTGAATTTGAATTTGAATTTGAATGTATGTTATAGCTTTATTCATATCCATCAGGTTCAGACAACCAATGCATTATTCGATTCATAGATACACATGAAGAATTACATAAGAACCAAATAAAGAATGATGAACCACAGTTGTATACTTGTACTATTAAAGACAGTAAAGAAAGAGGCGGAATACATTCTAGTTGTTGAACAAGGTGAAGCGGAATGCCCATATTGTGCCCTCGTCCATGCAGAAGGCAAGCACGACTCTAGTCCAACCCCTTGTGATGGCCAACCGCCCATCCTTCACGGTCTTCATGAAAACATCTAGATAATTGTCATGTTCTGGTATGAATACTTTAACCTTTGCATGCCCACCAATCATGTAGTTTGAGAGGTAATCTTTTGTAAACTTCTTTGGGAACCACTACAAAGGAAAAAAGATTCAGACATTGTCATCTAACACAACTCATTATGGGTAGTAAAAAGAAGGCTGCAGAGTTCTTACTTACCATCCTGCAGTTCACTGTTGTATTGGATAAAGTCTAAACAAATAGTTTAATTGCCATCTTTTGAGCCATTTTACTAACAATCTTTATCATCATCCTCACTTGATGATGGTTCATCGATATCTCATTTACCCATACGCAGAAAGGGTCAAAGCGCGGATCTTTACCAATGACATATGTACCAAAAAGCACCAAGTTAATATTAGAAGCTAAACACCAATTGCACAATGATGTAGTACAACACTCTTTTATAATATCTTATAACATCCAATATACTCACATATTAGATGAATTAACATCTTATATTATGGACCGGAAGGAGTTTATTGCATTCTTACAAATTATCGGCTGATTAACTACTGCCATATCCATGGGTTAGAGTTAGTTTGAGCTAGTTCGGGCTCAAATAGCCCTAAAGTATATCTAAACATGAGGGCTAGTTTGAGCTAGTTGCATCTATAACCCACCCAAAAAAACTATCCAACCCAAGAGGTGCTAATTGGAGCTAGTTCTCCTAGTGCATTTATTGTCAATCTAAGTATCTAACCCTGTCATCCAAACACCTCTTTGGATGGAGTTAGTTCAGGGTTAGTCATGAGCTAGAAACTAACTCTAACCTCTAAGCTAAGTTTAGTATCCAAACATGGCTGTGTTGTTGTTGTTGCTGCTGATATTCTACGTGTATCTAAACATCATCAGAACATTAAGGTAACACTCTTCCTTGTTGGTATGTATCCTAGGATTGCATATGTAGACATTAAGTACAGTGCATGTTGCCATGTAGCCTCAGATATATTACATATGGCCCTAGTTAACCTAACGATAAATGGGTTGCAGATATATTGAGTTAATGTCCGATTCACCAGTTAATCCCTTAGCAGCCCCCGACCTATATGGTACCAGCTACCAATATCCTGAACAGTCAGCATATATAAGCCATGGGATGAAACTAACCTCGATGGAAAACAACAGTCATTCCCAAAATTGTCCTATGTAGGTACATCGAGAAGCATGTTAAGCACAATAGGCTAAACATCAACCAAAATTATCCATGGCAGACAAAATAATCTCCAAAGATAGCTTTAGTGTGCAGGTTTAAGCACACTAGTAAAGCAAAACAAGTGAAAAGGTGTGTTAACTGCAACATGCCTAACATTTAACAACAAGCAAACATAGTCATTCAAACTGGTATTGTACCGGTCTAAGTACACTAGTTATTGTCAAATAAAAATGGAAAGGCGTGTTTAACTACAAGATGCAGCAACCAAATGTAGTCATTCATGCCCTGTTTGTTTCACGTTCGCTTGGATTTTAATCACCTATGGATTCGCTCCAGTGGTGAAGCTGTTTCTGTGAATCAGCTTCACCACCAAAGTACACTTTGAGGTGCTTCAGGAAATTGCACTAAAAATGACCCAAATCTAGATTCAGCTTCACTAGCAAAGCTGATTCCAAATAGCTGTTTGTTCCGAATTCCAGATTCGGCTTCACTGGAAAAGTTGAATCTGGTCCCAGAATCCGAAACAAACAGGGCCATAGTGGTATTGTTGAAACTGGTACTGATGAAATTGAACTACATAGTTCATACTTGCACATATAAAACATCACATTGTGAATAACTGGAATAAACAAGGCATAGTACGAACAACCAAAGATAGCATTTGAAACTGGACATATGCTAACTACAAACAACATAACAATCAAAAAACTTTAAAAGAGGCATATGCTAGCTATAATAGGCTTAACAACAAAGCAAATATATGCATTCCTATCGGTATGTTTAAAACTGGATTGATGAAATGTACTGCACAGTAAATAATTGCACATACAGAGCATCACATTGTGAACAACTGAAACAAACAAGGCATACTGCAAACAACCAGATATAGCAATTAAAACTGGACATATTCTCAGTACACTACAAAAGGGACTCGACAAAACAAATCATGGGTTTCCCCTTGTGAAGAGGCACGACAAAACGAATCATGGGTTTTCTCACTTGTGACAGATGGGCTCGTTCCCGTGGGAAGAGCATGGACCCTGGATGTGCTCCATGTTGTCGCAGATGGGCTCCTTCCCCTTGGAAGAGCATGGCTGTAGGGTGCCCTCCCTGATGTCGCAGACGGGCTCTTTCCCCTTGGAAGAGCAGATGGGCTATTTACCCTTGGAAGAGCCGGAGAGGGTGCCCTCCTCATGGTCGCCGTCGATGAGGTCTGACTTGGAAGCTGTGGATCCCAAGCCAGTGTCGCAGAACGTGTCCTTCAGAAATGACAAAAGGGGCTCGATGGCGATGTAGGATGGCAAGTTGTTGATAACGAGCCAGAGGAGATCAACAGCGGGGCCATGGATGAGATCAACGGCGGTTGAACCCGAGGGGTTGGGGTGGGCCACTTAACCTATGACATAGCCCACCTCAGGCTGTCGCTGTCGATGGCATTGATGTCGTAGCCAGCGGCCGAGACATGCCCACATACTCTAGCCCGCTGCTTGAGTGCCTGCCACCGATAATGGTCGTGAGCTTCCTCGGCGACTTCCGGCGAAGAGACCGTGATACACCTCTTTTGGGCCAATCGCTCCTCGAGCTCCATGGGAAGTGTAGCCGGGCTTAGGTTACAAAGCTTTAGAGTGGGGGATGGGGATGGGTATATGTATCTATGGGAAAAGGGGCATTTCTTGGGGAACGTAGTAATTTCAAAATTTTCCTACGCACACGCAAGATCATGGTGATGTATAGCAACGAGAGGGGGAGTGTATCTTCATACCATTGAAGATCACAAAGCGGAAGCATTTATCAACGCGGTTGATGTAGTCGTACACCTTCACGATCCGTCCCGATCAAGTATCGAACGTACAGCACCTCCGTGTTCAGCACACGTTCAGCTTGATGACGTCCTCACCTTCTTGATCCAGCAAGATGAGCGAAGTAGTAGATGAGTTCCAGCAGCACGATGGCGTGATGACGGAGTTGGTGAAGAACAATCTCCGCAGGGCTTCGCCTAAGCACTACGAAAACTATCACTACAAAAAAAAGACACATTCGTGACATTTTGGGCCGAACGAATTTTTTTCCTGTCATACATATGACACTTCTATGACGATAATTGTGACAAAACCCGGTATCATCATAGATGTGGTGGGCTCCTACTTCTATGACAAAAAATCATGACAGAAAATGGGCTTTTCGTCCTGGGCGGGCCAGAGACGCAGCTGCATGACATTCTTTGGGTCGTCCATGACGGAAAAAACCGTGGTAGAAGCGAGGGCGAGGAAAATTTTGGGGAGTTCCCGGTTACGGTGGGTGGTCGGGGGCCGAGCAATGTGCATTTCTCTTGTACACGTACGCGCGTGTGTGCGAGGCATTGGCTCTAACTGAACCCGAGCGAGGCGTTGGGCTCTAACTGAACCCGAGTGATTGCACTACAGGCTACGCGTTACTGAACCCGAGCGATCGATTCCTTCGCTACTGCTGCTAACTGAAGCCGATCAATGCTGCCTCTCTGGATGAGCAGTGAGCGTT
>NC_041393.1:120498076-120536734 GCF_002162155.2 Triticum dicoccoides | reverse complement strand
TGGATGAACAGTGAGCGGTGGGAGTGGATGAAGAGGACCCGTGGCGTTGCCTCTGGATGAACTGGACCCCGATCGATCGAGACGGTTGGGGCTGGATGAACAGGACGACCCCGTGGAGGGCTGGATGAAAAGTAGATGGTGGAGGGGCGGATGAACAGTAGCCCGTGGAGGGGTGGTTGAACAAGAGCCCGTGGAGAGGGGTGGTTGAACAGTAGCCGGTGGAGTAGCGCGTGGTGGAGGCTGGATGAACAGGAGCCCGCGGATGAACAGTCGCAGGTGCAGGCCGGAGGAGGTCAACGGTGGATGAAAAGTAGCCCGTGGAGGCTGGAGGAAGTCGACGGTGGAGATGATAAGTATCCCGTGGAGTCCCGTTTTGCGGTACGCCACACCCCTCCCGATGAACAGGACCCCCATTTCGACCGTAGAGCTCCAACACAAGTCCGTTTCGTCCGTTTTGCGGTACGCCACACCCCTCCCGATCAACAGGACCCCTGTTTCAACCATAGCGCTCCAACACAAGACCGTTTCGTCCGTTTTGCGGTACGCCACACCCCTCCCGATCAACAGGACCCCCATTTTGATCGTAGGAGGTCTGTTTCCTCCGTTTTGCAGTACGCCAGACCCCTCCTGATGAACAGGATCCCGTTTCGAACATGGCCGGTCGAACACAAGGCCATTTCCTCCTGCGGTACGCCAGGCCTCGTTTCCATCGCTTGTTCCATCCAAGCTCTCCCGATGAACACGACGACGCATTCCGTTCCGACCCAGCCGGTTGGCTCCCCATGAACACGACGACGACGATGTTTCTCCATTCCGACCCAGCCATGTACACGAGCCCTGGCCATACGTATGCGCGAGTAGGCGTTCGAGACCCCGCCCATATGTACATATATGTGGCCGTATATTCTTTCTTGCACCCTGGCCATTGTACGTACGTGTACATGCTACATGCGGGCCTCTACTACGGCACGTGCGCGCCTTTACTACGACACATGCGCGCCTCTACATCCACCAGTATGTACGTACACGTTCGCGACCATAATGACAACGCTACGTACGCTTCGACCAGGTGGGTCCCGATTGTCAGGCACTTCCTTGTGTGCGAAGATGTAGTTGGTGGGTCCCAGCAGTCAGGGGGGCGAATCGTTTTTTTTTCAGACGCACTTCCTTGTGTGCGAAGATGTAGCTGGTGGGTCCCAACAGTGAGGGGGAAACGTTTTTTTGCGAAATACAATAGTCCGTCCGGTGGGTCCCAGCTGTCAGGTGGAGGAATCATTATTTTCCGCGTAATAAGGAGGCACTTCCTTGCTGCGGCCGTGGACCCAGCTGTCAGCCTCTCCACGTACAGTCCACGTCCGATGGAAGACGTACCTTGACCACGTTGACCACGCCGCGCCGAGAGCACCACGGCGGTGGACGACAGCGAGGCCTAGGAAGGGGATGATGGGGAGCCAGGAAGATGCGGCAGTGGAAGCCCACGCGGAGAGGAGTACGAGGGTTCACTGGTTCGACTGCGGTGTGAGGCCGCCGTCGCTGCATGGCCTAGCCAGCGGTGGGAATAGTAGGGGGCGGTGAGGCCTCCACGGCAGCACAGCCGGCCATGGGAGGCAGGAGCATGCGGTACGACCGGCGCTGCTTTGGGCGGCTGGAGCAAGAAGACCAGAGGTTGAAGAAGCACTACGGCCGTTGGATGGACATCGTACGATCACTGCAGCTAGAATCGTTTATATTGACTAAGTTGACAAAGCCCTTGGCTTTTTTTAGCAAAGACAAAGCCCTTGGTACGCGTCAACTTAGTAGGCCCACAGCTCGGACTTGGCAGAGAACATATAGCCCATTGGTGATTTGTAAGAATGTACATCCCATTTTTTAATTCTTATGGAATTTACTACAGCCCATTTACAGTTTATTAAAAGTACAGCCCAACTTCTATCTAGGACAACGATTAATAATTTCAAACAACCGCTCAAAACAGAATTCAAAAAAAATTCCCACATTTTGATGGGATCCGAAATATTTTTATCCGAAATTTCTAGTCAGGTTAAATATAATTTCAAAATAAAGTTGTATTACGTTAAAATCCAATGAAATATTGCACGCGCAACAAGTAATGAAATTAAAATTTTCAAATTCCAATAATAATATGTTTTTTAAACTAATTACGTGTTTGGTGCATAGTTACTTCCGAGTTATTATAATTACATCCCATTTATTATTTCTTAAAGTCCATTTTCTTGTTAAGCCTAATGCATACCTCCTAGGAAAGTTTGCAGCCCAGCGGGGCGGAGAATAACAAGTTGACCCGGATATTGTGTACAACTGGCGGCCCAGTCGCATTGCTGATGTTCCGAAAAAAGGCTTGTGTAGTACAGTACAACCTAACATGGTTACTAAGCCCACATTCAGCGACGCCGGAAAGGCCCAAACAAGGCTTCTGTACAACTTTTTGAAGTCACTGAGCTCAATTAATAACTTAAGAAGAAAGTTAGATTACAGTGGAACCTAATTAAAAGCAGTCACGAGCAAATAAATAATTCAACGGGTCCCACTTGTTCGTGCGCGCGCGCGCGCGTGTGTGTGTGTGTGTGAGAGAGAGAGAGAGAGAGACCCATCGGTCGATGCTCGTAAATACATCTTTCAGCCATATGCATTGCTGATGCTCAGTAAAAACTTATATAGTTGACACAATCATATAGAACATCATAGCACACAGAACTTGCATACAAAAATTTCACGCAGGCGACACAATCAGGATGGAAGCAGTGGATCGCTACGGGAAGGGCTATGTTGAAACTAACAAAGTCGTACATAATGGTTCATTGTCTTTATCAATGACGGGGAAATATCTTAAATGTTGTGCAAAGAAAATAGACAGACAACACAATAAGTTCTGCTAGCACATTAAGTTGACGTACAACCCTTTCTAAAAAAGTTAAGGTACAACATTAGAACAGGTCACAATCAAATGTACTGGCATATCAGTGCTTCACACCCATAGCTCGGATTAAACTAGTATCTGACAAGATTCAGTTGTTACCTCAAATTAGAGCACATCCAGGCAGCCAGCCCTGCCTCTTCGCCCAAAGAAGCAGTGGCCTCCGCCGCGCGATGGAGTAGGCCCTGTGCCATCCATTGTTCCGACCAACACGAGGAAAGTCTGACGTTGACTCCTGTAATGGACGTCGTCGATGGACCCTGGCACCAGCGGCGGCGGCAGGACTTCGATTGATGGATTGACCACTTCTTCGACATGCACGAACACTCGATATAGGTACATCCCTAACGTGGTCCGCGGCGGCCTTGGTGGCGACGAATAGTGCAACCTCGATTCCTGCACCGGTATCTCTACACCAATCACCTTCGGTATGGTGGACGGCTTCTTCATCCATGCCATAACCATCAGAGCCCAGCTGTCTGGAGGAACAAACATACTTATGAGCTCACCTCCAAGGTCGTTGATAAGCTCGTTCAAGGACTCGCTGTTCCAAGCACGTCGAGGCATGCCGTGGAAGGTAAGCTTTGTTAAAAACTCAAGCTCAGAGGACACCGAGGCCCATCCTGGGTGCCACCGAGCAAAGCTCACCTGCGCGCCATTGCAGAACAAACGCCGGGAAGATTCAAACACACGACTGCAGTCGAAAGTTATCCGGAACCTGACGAAGAAATCAGCCGGTGGCGGTCAGACTTCGACGAGCAAGTCACTTATTTGGATGCCGTGCGCAATGCCAAGAGCTTTGACAAGGTCGTCCGGCGAGACGGGAGGCCGGTCGCCGTTGATGGTTACCATCAGCACTTTGCCGGCAAACTAGTCGTCAAGCGCCGCCATGCCACTGTTGAGCGACAGCACGCAGCGACCGAAGGCAGGACGGACCTCAGGATCTCTGGCTCGGAGATCCACGTTGACCGGTGACATGATAGTGTGCTTGAGTACAGGGAGTAATGGAGGGGGATTTGGGGGAACTGGAGTAGGAATCGAGATTCCAGAGGTGGGGGAGGGGCAGGAGACTGGGGATGAAAAGGTATTATGAATTTCGAGCACGCACCAATATGCTCTCGGCGCACAAGCACACGAAAACACCGGTCGCGCCCACATGTCGGCCTTAGAGTCCTTATTCTTTATTTGTTGGAGAGCCCAGCCATTTTTTCAGGATCTTTTGAGAGCCCGGCCTGAGATTCATAATTGACCTATTTGGCATTGCGTTACTACTCGGCCCATATTCAACGACACCTCACTGGCCCAAACAAGTGTACATCATCGAAAAGACACTGAGCTCAAATTATATAACTTGAAAAAAGGAGATATACTATGAACACTAGAGAATGGTGACGCCCTCATTTAGCCCACCAGTAGTTCGAGACAATAAACAGTTCGGAACAACGATATATACAACATTCAAACACTGACTAGTGACTACTACTGACATAAACAGCAAGACATGATAGTTCATAAGAAGTCTTGCTACACCACCAAAACACACCCATCTGCAGCGCTCAGCCTCTCGTGATCCAGGCAAGAATGAAATTCTAAACAGAAGCAACTATTACATAGTAAGAGTGACATAGACGAGGATGACCAAATGAAAAGGAATATGCATAACAAAAGAAAGAACTACCCATCCAGAACCAGCAGCAAAGACAACAAAGTCATTCGAAGGGATGATCCAACACCATCATAATTTGCAGCCCCACTTCAGCGACCAGTAATCCGAAGACACCAGTACTCCACCCTTTCGATGCAACAGCCCAATTACCTATCAACCTGAAGGCTTGAACCACATCACTGCCTGTCATAATTGAGACATCCAAGGATCAAAGTTAATCCGGATGCCTTTGTCATTCTCACCTTCTTTTGGCTACAGGCTATATCATTGACAATCAAGGGAGTTTGCTCCCGAACTCCTAGGGCTCGCCGTGTAGACACAGTTTTCCATAGCCAACAGAGCCTCTCTTCCATCAAGGTCCTTGCCAACGGTGATCTCCTCGTTAATAGGATAATTGAGTCCAAGAAACAGAGAGTGTGAACCAAGGCTGTTTACCCGCCTCCAACTAAAAAATCCTAAAGGCCCCAACAAGCTGGTATCCTGCTCATAGACATAACAACCACTGTCCGGATACTCACGTATTACACGGTGCTTGTATACAGTGGGGTTTTTGCAATATAACTTTTCCGGCTCATGTGTCCGAATGATCATCAGTCTTTTGTCGTCGTCTGATCGAGCGAGGAACTAGTTGTGCTTCCCTGTTATTGCCAAAGGTGGTGTGATTACAAAGGGCAGTAACTGTAGGGACACTGCATCATATCAAAAAGGACAGGCATTGTTAATGTAAGATCAGCATTGTTCAGAGTATGAGTAGGATAATGCAAGAAACATCATTGATATGTCTCTGTTGGAACTGGGAGGAAAATACAGGGAAATGTATACTGGGTTCGAAAATATAGAAGTGCCATGCATGGTTATACTCATGTTATCTCGCAATCGATTCTTCACAGGAAACTACCATGTCATGCATGTTATGTAATCATGTTCTGTCCTCACAAACAAATTTTTCAAGGTAACTAACAGACCATGCATTGTTATATACTCGTGTTCTGTGGGCAAAAAAATTGTGAGGATATTATTCTAGTCATTGATTGTTGAAAGGTGAATATAGGTATGTACACATGGTAAGCATTGCAGGATTTCACTACTTCCCAATATAGAGTTCTCCATATGCACATTTACTTCCCTAATGTATGGTTAGATGAAACCAACCGTGTGGTGCATGTTTCTACATTATGAAAATGAGGAAACTAACATGACCATTGATACACACTCATATTTAGTATTAGTATATAGATTATTGTAAAATAAGGATAATATCCATATATTGCTAACCGTTTGATTATTCAGGGTACAAATTGGCTGTAATGACATGGTCACAATCGCATGAATTAACTCATTCCAAATATAGCTGATTTACAGCGTCTCTAATACATTGCCATAGTTCTACTCAAATTCTGCTCAAACAGGGATATGCCAATCATCACAAAAAGTTCAAATAGTGTCATGGCATCATCATTAACATGAGATGGAAACAACTTACACGCGCCGTCCCAGCAATACGTGGTGCCATCTGCTTTGTCGATCGCGTAGATGATGCCATTGTGTTCAATAGCATTATAGAAGTGTGTATCAGCTTTGACGATGATCCACTACGAGCTCGGTTCTCTCCAGCTAAAGAAGGCACCGGCGTAAAGATAGGCGAATCCACGGTCGAACAAGGCAATTAGCTTGAAGTCTGCATAATTCGCATGTCGTGTGGGCACTTGGCAGATTACAATCTTCTGCAAAACAAGGTCTGTCTAACTGACGTGGTAATCTAGATGGCTTGGACCGCGATGGTAATACTCTATATAATCCAAGGGAGGGAGGATAATCTCATGGGAGGTCTGGAAGTTCACGAGCACCAACTTTTTATCGTCTTCTCTAAAGGCAGCCATCCAGTGGGAGTTCATGCCGACCCAGTACATACCTGCCAAGAAGTTTCAGGCGATGGTGATCGGATAGATGTCGAGGGAAATGATGTACGGCGACCCACTACATAACTGCAAAGAAGTTTCGGCTAATGGAGATCAGATTGAAGTCGAGGGGCATCATGTACGCCTCCGTATCAAGGTGAGCCAATCTTGCAAGACCAGATAGCAGCAAGCAGGGTGTCTTAAAAATCTTAGGTCTCGCTTCGATGATGGCCGTGTGCATGTCCCTCGAGCATGCAGCCAGCCACAGGGCGCTCAACATATCCATACACGAACAACAGAGGTCGAGGAAGTCACTGGGGAGATTGCTCCAATCGCGGCTCATATGGATGCTGTGCGGTTCGCGTTCGGCCATGGTGGAGTTTGGAAGGCGGGGTTTTTGGGGGGCTTGATTTACGGGGGAGAAGGCTGCCGGTGCTAGAGCGGCTAGCGAGGGAATAGTGGTACTGGGGAGGTGAGTGAGGCGACGGTACACGGGGGCACAGTGAGATGGAGATGGAGACGGAGAAGGAGATGGAGATGGAATGGTGCTATGGGAGCGGAGAAGGAGACGAGGCGAGGCGCCAATGTGCTGTACAGCGGTGGTGACAGACTGCACAGTGCATAAGGTGAGGCTGACTTTGGTAACCCAAACACACCACCCGTACTAGTGTCAGGCGCAGGGTGTTGTCACTTCACTGTGAGGACCGGATGAATAGTATTTTGACCATCAAGTGTACCATAGTAGTAGTACTACTACTACTACTAGTAGTAGGAACATGAGTACTCCAGTATTGTATAGCGGAAATAGGTCTCCCGTGCTAGCATGCCTGTTCACTTCATCGTTCAGGTATCATCCATATTGCGAGCAGAACCAAATTCTCGTGCATGCCCAATCAACACCCTACCGCGATGCATGCAGTGATCGTTCTGGTGCATCAAGGACGGCATGCAGATCATTCCACACTTGAGAAGAGGAAAAATGGAAAGGTAGAACACAGCAGCAGAGGAAGAGAACGCTGGCTAACGAGGCTGGGAGGGGATAGAGCAGGAAGTTAATGCTCCACGCCTAAAGGTTTTGAGAAAACCTGATTTTCATAAGGTGACTTATACTCACCTAAACGGAGGGAGTATTCCTTAACCAGAGAATGTTGTGTCTCCCACTCACGCGCTCAAAAAAAAGTAAAAAACAAGCTACAACACATTTTTTTATCTGTTTGCGTAGGTCCTACCTATCAGGAAGGATGGGCACGTACACGAACAGGTACGACTCATCAGTCTACCCGCCTAGCCTTTTCGTTTAGTCTACCTAGCCGTCTAATCAACTGCCTGCACGCCACTTCTCCCATTTACTTCTCCATCGGGAGCCGTTTCTCCTTGGATTCTTCACCTCCCCTTCATCTTCATTTGCATCCAAACCCCACTGCGTTCACATTGTTTTAACCTCTTTAAATAATCATCTACTACTTCAGTTAGACTAGCCATCTAATCCTAATTCTCCAAACTATAGCCCTCCGTTCCAGCGGTTCCAAATGGCGAAAGAGATCGAGATGTAGGTTTTTAGCGTCCAACATGTCCTCGTCGAAGGATCAATGCACATAGTTGCCACCTTCACCGTCCACCCAAGGGTTGTTCGGCAGTGGATCAACAATGTATCCAACTCCCTCGAAAAGGTAGAGACGAGGGTCATCGGTCTTGACGCAGAGTACACGGAGCCCTGGGAAGATCCTGCGCGCCGCCGTCCTTCAGCTGTGCCTCGAAGATGATGTTTTGGTGTACCACATCATACACGCGCCCTCCATACCACGTGAGCTTCATGATTTCTTGTCTCGGGAGGACGTATACTTCTGTGGGGCAGCCATTGAAGGGGACAAACAGAAGTTGGAGCCGTACAACCTTGATTTGAAAAGCATCGCTGACCTACAAACCAGAATCAATATTCCTGTAGAAGATTATGATAAAACAGACACCATCCCTATTCGACGTAGCAAAATTTGTGCTCGGTACAAATCTTCAGAAGGGTGATGAGATGGTGGCATTAAGGTCGTCTGGATGGGAGAATTGTCCCTTGATGTACGAGCAGATAAAATATGCTGCCCTCGATGCCCGTGCGAGTTTCGAGATAGCTGCAAGGTCCAAAGAGCTTGTTGCGAATCCGTCTCCCACGGAGAATGAGAAGAAGAAGAAGAAGAAGAAGAAGAAGAAGAAGAAGAAGAAGAAGAGGAAGAAGAAAAGGCGGCACCAGCAGGAGGGCATTATGGATGGATGAACTATTTCCTCTCTTGTAAAAAATGTTTCCCTCTCGGTGTATATTGATATAGATGGACTATTTCGATGGTGTGCATGTATTTGGAACAGAGTAGTAGCGTGGGCCTGCTTGAATATAAGGAACTATTTATCCACATATATAGCTTTCTCTGCCACTCCTTCCAGTGATCGGTATGCAGTGCATGTGTCCGTAGACATGACATCTTGTCCATGGAAGTTCAACTACGGCGACCATGATGTTTCATCTCGCGATTCCCACGACGCCTCTCCAACCCACGGCATCACGCCCCACGACGTGCGCCTCACCCCTCTCGGCGCCATCGCCCCTCTGCCTTTGTGTGCATGACATGTAGGCCACCTAAAATGCGGCGAGCATTAAGTTTCTACCACAGCCACATGTGATTCCCACGACGCCGCTCAAACCCATGACACCACAGGTCCCCCGACCGGCGGCTCACCCCTCTTGGCCCCACTGCCCCTCTGCCTTCGGGAGCATTACATGTGGACCAGTCACCTATAGGGTCCACATGTTATTGACTCAAAGGCGCTGAAGCTCAGTCCCGACGGCCCTGAGAGGGAAATTTAACTCCCGCGCCAGGGCTTGTGGTGCTCTCGCAGCACGAACTCGTGCCAAACTCGAGATTTGTTTCTTTACTATACATGCACGCAATGATTTAATGGACATTGTAATCTCAACATGTGATGGGGAGCTCTAAATTTAAATTTTAAACTAATAAAATGAAAAGATTCAAAACAAATAAACTGGGAGAGAGGGAGTATATCGTAGGATGTGCCCCTACAAAATAAGTCCCCTGGTTTGTCACCGCGAAGAGGCGGTTAGAAAGGAGCACAGCGTCTTCCTACTCGTACGGCAACAAATTGGCCGCAGACAACATGGCCCACCTTTGACCGCCATGTGCAAGGTTCGTGCTATCTTATTCAATCTCACCGTGGTTCCATCGTACCAATTCATGCGATGGCCCGTTGCATGGCTGATCCCAATGCTGGACAAAGGTTCTACGGGAACGGTGTCACCATTGTAAATGTTTTGCAAATTGATGTTGGTACCCTCCCGTACACATGCAAGCCAATCTCCACTCGCACCGAGCCTAACCTGTGAAACAGTGGGCAGGGGGAGAATTTGGAAATGGACACGGAAGTAGTCTTTAGAATGCATTTACTACGTGATCAAACTCATCTTACCTGCTCATCGGAGGAAATCCGAGTGCCCCTCAAAGTCGGCATCTCAAGGGGCGTCAACTTGCAACTACGGCCACGCCGCGCTGGAGAGACCCCCAGCTGGAGTACTTATGTACTACAGGTAGTACCCGCCGGTGTGGCCATCTACGCCTCGTAACACCCCGACACCCAGCTGTGGCACCCTTGCCACGGCCACGCCACCATAGGCCGGTTCATCTCGAACGAGTGAGCCGCGAACCACGCCACCACCATCAGAATGACATGTGGGCCAGCCGCGTTTAAGGTCCGCATGTCATTGACTCATAGGCCGGGCACTAAGCCACTGAAGTTCGGTCCTGTGGGCCCTAAGAGGGAAATGTAACTCCTGCCACAGGCCTTGTGGTGCTCTTGCGGTACAAGCTCGTGCCAAAACTGGAATTTGTTTCTTACTACTACCAACTAGTACTAGTAAGGTACACGTGCATTGCACGCATGAGATTCTGGTGGTTTCTGCATTATGATTCTACATGTGGAGTTTTCTGGATTCTAACATGTGGCAAAATCTGGTGGAATGTAAGGTTAGGCAAGTTTGATTAACTTAGGTGAGTGTTTGGTTCAAGCCACACCTTAGGCAAGCCACACTAAGGCCTCCACATGACATACACACAAAAAATGTGGCAAGATTCCCTTAGGCTTGCCAACTTGTGGCTCTCATTTTGAAGAATTAATAACTTTGCCTAAGCTTAGTTGTGGCAAAGTTAGTCATGAATTAAGGGGTTGTTTGGTTCCTAGCCACACCTTGCCACACTTTGCCACACCTAACCTTAGGCAAGTTTGACCAAGTTAGGTAGGTGTTTGATTCTAGCCACACCTAAGGCAAGGATTTTTTTATGAGCAGTGAGCCCCACATGTCATAGACATAAAAAGTGTGGAAAGATTCCCTTAGGCAAGCCAAAGTGTGGCTAACAATTCGAGCAACTCAACTAAGGCAAGTGTGGCAAAAATCATGTGCCAATATATGGCAAAGATAGTCACAATCCAAACAACCCCTAAGTTCAACCATGGAGTCTTCTAGATTATACATGTGGCAGAATCTGGTGGATGATATCCAACGGCCAGTAGTGCTCGGATTTGTCATCTTTGTACCGTCGGATTGGCTTCATGCAACGACCAACTTTCAAAGTTTTTCACACGCTATATAGGGGGTATAGACATAGATGTGTCGGTCCGTTGCAATGGATCCAAAGTATATCTATTTAGTGGAGTGCACTCTAAACACATTATCTATTTACTTTTCTCTAACCTTTTATAGCCATGCAACCAAGACACATAAGCTTCATGGGTTCCCCCCACATCATATTATTCATACTATGTTGATTAAAAAAAGGATAAATCACCCAAAACAAGATCTTCCCGTTTTTTGTTCCTACGATGTTGTGCCGTGCACGTACCTACAAGTTGTATAGTGGTAGTACTAGTAATATAGTTAGGAGTACAAACTTGGTACTAGTAGGAGTAGTACTATTACGGAATGCTCCTACTCTATCAACGATCCCCATCTGACACCAAATTTCTTGGCTTCCATGTAACAGCTAGATCTTCCCCTCGTTTCTGTTTTCCAACCCGGCGGCGGGAGGGGTATCGGTTTGCTCAATGATGGTCCCACATGAAAGTGAAAATGCTAGGCAACACGCCTTCCCTAAGCTATGTGTCGTGCCGGACGGGCCGTGGAGTACTCCCGATTCCTGGGCGTGTGGGGGTGCGACGCGAACGCGGGTTACGTGGCAGGCCTTTCCTTTTACGAGCAATGTGCACGTGCATTGTGACGGATCCAAAGTAGTAGAATAGTAGTATTTGTTCACAAACTTGAAAGAAATCACTATTGTTTTGATATACTCCTAATATATTACTCCCTCCGTACCTAAATTTTTGTCTTTTTTGAGATTTCAAATGGACTATCACATATGGATTATATAGACATATTCTAGTGTTTCTAGCAAGATGCCCGCGCGTTGCATGAAGTTGATGGAAAAGGTAAGCACAAGTTATAAATTGACGGATGGAGTACTAGTTACAGTGATGCATATAATTAAGCAAAGGGATCGCACATGTCGGTATTGACTGGAACGAGAATGCAACATCGCAATAAGAATTAAGGCCACGATGATGTGATCGTAGTGGTGGTTACAGAAGGCAAGAAGAAAGATGGATCCATTAACGTATGACCTACTCCTCCTCAACTTAGTGCGCCGGGCCACCGACCGGCGGCTAAGGAGCAGCGGCTTTTGTGGTGAGGTCGAGGTGCTTCTCAGCAAAGGCATCCAAGTCTTCCAGCCAGTTGAGGAAGGCCAACGTCGTAGCGTCCTCACTGGCCTTGTAGATACCTATGTACACGATTTGCTCGTACACGTGGATGTGTAGGTCGATGAATTCTTGCAGGGCGAGGCGCCTCGCAGCGAGCGCGACCTCCAGGTGGACATTCTTCGTGGCGTCGGCGGGCAGTCGCAGGGCCACCAGTGCTTGAAAGAGGTTCTAGCCATGGAGGCCGGGCGCGCGCTGGAGGAGTACGACGATGTCGTACGCGAGCTTCTTGAGGACGGTGAACTTGTTGCTGGTGGCTATGATCATCTGGTCCAACTGAGAGTCGTAGTTGGCATCGACGGCAGCCATCCACCAGCCGGTATCCAACACCGTCTGGAGACGATCCTTGGTGCCATGCCGCAAGCCGGCGTCGTGGACCATCTGGCACAGCCGCTGGCCGCTCACGCGCATCGCAGCCATGGGTCTGCAGTGAGCTCTTTTGCGCTTAGTATAGGTGCCTACGCAAATGCTTAGGTGCGTACGATGTGGTAGATGCATTGGAATGGAGGGGCGCCTTTATATGAGGGCAATGAGGGCAAACTGCGTTTCATTCACATCATGCAACCTAATTTCCCGGACCTCCTCCCATTACTTCCCTCATGCATTAATTGAAGGAGGATGCATTGGCCGTTCAACATATCGGGAACCGCTACTCCCTCCCTCGTCTGCATTATAGCCGTATCAGGAACTGTGCCGCCCGCTGTCAAATCGAATACTCCCTCCGTCTAGGTGAGTATTAAGTCATCTTACGAAAACCAAATACTAAACACATAGGCGTGGTGCATTAACTCTCACGTTGTTTCTTATTTTTTGACATAAATAGAGGAATCAACCAATAAGAGATGTGGGGCTTGTATGCTTTTAATGACTTGAGACTATCAAACATGACATGCAGTGGTCAGTTCGTTGCACAAGAACAAATACAACCCACGTCAACGCACACGCATCTTATAGCATCACATCCAATGGCTATAAAAGATGAATGAGACCAAATTATATCTCATCTAGATGAGATCTAGCAAAATTGTATTAATAATACTTAGTACTCCTGCGCCATGTATCATATATTAGTATCATGTAGTACTTTATTTATTGCCATGTATGACACATAGTACTCAACTCTCTTTCTTTCTTCATTGAATTCTATGACACCTCATCAAAATTGCTAAGGCTAGTACCATTACAACCAGCCTTAGCAAATACTCCCTAAACATTAAGTTCTCTCGTTTTCCTCTCCACCTTGGTCACCTAGACGGAGGGAGTATACTGCATGGGCTTTTCCTGCACGGTAGGAGGCGGGGCAGTTCTGCCTAGTTGGTTCAACAGAGACGCGAGAAGACGAGGGAGTAGGCTGCTGCAAATGTAGGGCTGTGTGATTTGACATCGAGTTACTGCTGGACAGGTGGGGCCCCGTGATTTGACTTGCCATTATCATTTTAACTGCGGCGCTATGATCGGCGTGAGTCTCCCGATTCCTGACCACCTCCATACAGGTGCCTCTCCCAATGCTCCACCATGTAGTAGAGGCTAGCTCTTGCATGAGAGCCCACTTCTCTACTTTTTCCTTGCCTCTCTTTCCTCCACATATGCAAAAATGCCATGTAAAGCACACTATTGTACTTAGGTTGGTCGTAATGGAGAGTATCATATACTAGTATCATGCATATGATACTTTTGTATGATACTACATCTGTAATGCCTAGTATCATGTGTTGGTATCATAGGATAGTTTATTTATTGTCATGCATGCCACATAGTAGCACATCATTTAATATGATACTACAGTATCATATTATGATACTCAACTCTCTCTTTTCTTCATTTAATTCGACGTCACCTCATCAAGATTGCGTAGTTGGCATGCATGATACTACTCCCATTACAAGCAGCCTTACTTGCTCCTACAGATGCTAAGCTTGCCACATAGGCATAAAGTCTAATGTGGCAAGTTAATCAAGAAGAGAGAGACTAGTTTGGTGACCCAAGAAAGAAACGGTGCTAAGCGCGTGTACCTAGGTGAAAAGATAATTTTGAGTCTATAGCTAATTAAATGAAGCAAACTTATCAACACCATTTCATTGGAAGAGGTCACTCCTTGGCAAATGCAATAAATACTAGTACTCCCTGTGTCCTAGTGTCAAAAACGGTCTTATATTATGGGACGGAGGGAGTACGAAGAAAGAGATAGAGAGGAGTAAAAAAATAAATACACTTATAGCCATCCTTATAGCTAACCTTGTTGTAGTATGAGTGACTAAGTGATGATTATGTATGACATGCCAACATCAGATAGCCTAACACACCGTGTTAAATCTCCAAGGGCGCGAGCGACGCGACGGTCTTGGTAGGCGCGACCATGATACGGGCTGCTGGCAGCCCTTGGATTTGAGATCAAACGGTCGCATGCTAAGTTGTTGAAAATTTGCAGAATAACCCTCCAGGATAGGATATTCACCCATAGGTCTAGAATCACGCCATGCAACCATTCGATCTCAGATCCAAGGGCTCTCGGAAGCCCGTATCATGGGAGAATGGAAAGCCACTACCCTGCCGTTCGCACGCTGGCAGTTCGCTCCTACTCGTCCTCGCGCATCCTTCAATACTACGGCAGTTCGCTCCTAGTCGTCCCGTCCATTGACATTACGGCAGTTCCACTAATCCTAACCCTCCTCCCAAATCCATGGCATCCCAAATCTCCACCATCGGCGGTGAGTACAAGGATAGAACCATCACCGGCGATGAGTTCGACGTCATCTACACTTGTTCTTCCGCGACGGTGAAAGGATGCCTTTCTCGCTTCAGACGCATGTTCGAAGACTCAGATGATGAGCGGGTCGCTGGGCTAGATGTTGAGTACACCACAGTCCTGGGACGAGAGAAGGATCTAAAGGGCAAAGAGAGGAAGAAGCCTGTCGTGATCCAGGTTTGCATGCATGACTTATGCTTGGTCTACCACATATGCCATGCCGACATTGAATGCCTGGATTTTAAGGACTTTCTCAAGAGCAACCTAGTCAAATTCGTTACTGTAGACTTTGGTAACGACAAAGAAGTCATGGGTCGGATAGGCCTCGTTGTAGGCAACACCTTCGACATCTAGAAGAATCGGCTGGTGTCCTCTCGTCAGCCTTCAATGCTGACCCTGGCAGGAGCCATGGTTCATCCTTCGTACGGTAAACTAGAGAAACCTCCATACACATTTCATCATTATGCATGGCAGCGGAATGTACTACATATAGACCACATCCACTACGCTGCAATGTATGGATACCTTTGTTTCAATATCTACAAGGGTTGGATGAAGAGCAAGAGCCAATTGTGCGGTTCAAGCAAAGAAGTATCGGCCAAGAGGAAGAGGGACAAGGACGAAGTCAAGGACGTGGACGAGGACTCCGAGTAAGGTGGCAGTGTCGTTGCTCATGGTGGTTCTAAGGCTGGTCATACTGGGGAGTAACTGAGACTAGTAACATGCATATGTTACTAGTCTATATTACTACCTCTATAATGCATAGTATCATATATTAGTATCATAGGTGGTCTCATTTATTGCCATGCATGACACATAGTAGCATCACATTTATTATGTTACAGTATCTACCTATGTTACTATAACCATCTCTCTCTTCTTTAATTGCCTACCACATAAGCATGTTTGCGAGTCCCAAGTGCATGATACTACTTATGTTACCCCCACTATGGCCAGCCTAATGCAGTCTCTCCGGAATAGTTGCAAAGTTTAATTTTAGGTGTGCTTAATTTAATTTGAGGGGTGTGTTGTGCTGAGCAACCATGTTATGTTTCTTCTTGTTACTTTAACTCTTCAGTACGTACATACTGGTATTTCTTACATTTCATATTTTAGTTGGTATAGTACTACCACTCGTTTCTTCATATTATATACGTACAATATATATGGCCAGCATCATATAGCCAGCAGTTTAGTTGTCAACGAATTTCAGGGTGCTTAGTTTTGTCAAAGAATTCCAGGATGCTTAGTTTTATTTGAGGGGTGGGTTGTGCTGGACACCATTATTGTGACTAGCCTTTTTAATAGTACTATATGTATAATTTGGCGACGAGCGCTCTCTATATGTACCACCTTTTTTTTAATTTCAAGTTTTGCTCAATGGCGCAATCCATCGATACTACTGCTGTACAAAAGTATACATTTTTTAAAAGGCTAGAGGGCGGGGCAGTCTAGCTCGATCGGTTTCACGAGAGGCGAGGGCCTTTGTGATTTGACGGCTCATTACTGTTGTCAAATCGAATAGTATTGCACCGTCCGCTGCACGCTCGGTGCCTCCATTAAACCCGCATGCAAACTGAGAATCCTACTCCGGACACACGTCCGTTCATGAGCGGTCGGAATTAAACGCAACACCAGCCGAGCTCCTCCCGTCCGCCCTCAGTTTAAATGAGGCCAGACGCCGGCCAAGCTCCTACCGTCCGCCCTCTATTTACACGAGGCCAGACAGACAACGGGCAAGAATCGCACCCCTCCGCCACTCCCCCGTCTCCTCCTTCACCATTTTCTCCACTCTTTTGATGGCTTCCGATGAGCCGTTCTCTGGCATATTACCCGGCTAGGTGGCCCGCCGAGCCCTCCGGATACGGGCGAGGCCGCTCGGTGCTTCACCAACCTTGCTTGGCCCGATGGAGCCAGTTGCCTCCCCAAGCAGGCGCGTGGTTCAACAACTCACCGCTCCAGTTCAGCTTGATGAGGAGTGGCGAGTTGCTCCACGCCGGCACGGCGGCGAGCATGCCGGTACGGGCGCCGTCGCTGCCGCGTCGTACCACGCCACCAATGTCTGCGGTGGCCACGCCTCTCGTGTCTGTGAGCGCGCCTCCTGTGCCTGCGGCAGCGTCATGCAAGAAGAGATAAAAGTTGGGTGCATTGAGAGCGACGAGTCGGTGGACAACTCTCCGTGTCCGCCGCCATCATCGAGGAGAAGTAGAACATGGGAGGCCGCCGCCACTTGGGACCCATGAAGGCCACTGCCGAGGCGACGATCGTGGATTCAAGTGGTTTCTTTTCTGCTCCGTCTCTTCCGAGGACCTTCGTCGACCCCGCAAGTGTCTGACGGACTTGAGGAAGACAAAGGGATCCGCGGCGGCCATTTAGAACTAAAATAAGTCTAGGTACATCCATTTCTAGGACAAGTATTTCCGGACGGAGGGAGTATTAATTATACAAGAGAGCCGGATTTGCACCTCTTAGTTCATGTATATGTAATGAAATCCGTCAGGTTTATATGAACATCTGGGTTTTTATATGAAATCCTTCATGCTTATATGAAATCAGCCCGTGTTTGCACGAATTTCATCTGGTTGGTTAGAGTTGTAAAAATGTATGTCGCTGGCGTTTGATGTCGTCCTCCGTGGAAGGAAGCGGGAGGAAATTTGCCGGCTGCCATTGGAGATGCTCTTTATGCTGGAAATAATAGAGTGACATCCAATCCATTTGAGTTAATTGCATGTATGATTGTCCCTCTATAAAAAGTTAATTGCATGTACAGTGTACCCGTGACTTGCAGGGTGGCTACAGCTTCGTACAGAAAGTTAAAAAGAAACAAGTCCATCCTTAATCTTGTATTCTAAGTACTCTGTGGGTTCCACTGTCAGTACAGTAGCGAAAGAAGTATATATTAAATAAGTAGAGTAATATATAATATAAAAATCTAAAGTTAAAAGACAAAATTCGAACTCATGTCATCGCGTTGCGAGCATCCGACGCTAACCAGCCCAGCACATTTTTGTTGTAGACCACGATGGAGATATATCTCCATGTCTACTCTTATGTATACTCCATTAGTTCCTAAATATTTGTCTTTTTTAGATTTCAAATGGACTACCACATACGGATGTGTATGTAGACATATTTTAGAGTGTAGATTCACTCATTTTGCTCCGTATGTCTTTTTAGGAAGGGGTCAGATTTGTCCTTGATTTATTTATGAGGTATCCAGATGGCACTGCACCGCCAAGAAAAGAGGGTAACATCAAAATTATGGACTACTTTTTTGAGTATGTTGGTAAGGTCCGGTCATAGTCACTTGTTGAAATCTCTAAAAAGACAAATACTCCCTCCATCTGAAAATACTTGACATCAAAATGGATAAAAGGGAATGTATCTAGACGTATTTTAGTTTTAGATACATCTCTTTTTATCCATTTTGATGACAAGTATTTTCGGACGGAGGGAGTAGAAAACAGAGTTGGTGATGATGGTGTGCATGCCATCCTGCAATATAGGCCGTCGGATTTATATCTAACGGATAGGAAAGAAACTATGGCAATTTTGCAAAAATATACCCACACGTCTCTCCACGTTCGCAAATAAGGTATTCCCTCGTTCAACCTTTTCTCTCACAAGATAAACTACTCATACAAATGCATCTTGATGTTCCATGCAACGCACGGGCAACTAGCTAATTTCTTTTAAAATAGTTGCTGCGATAATTGGGTTGAACTGATATATTTTATGTCTTCCCCGAATGATTTCAGATTCACTAGTAGTAACAAAGAAAAGGTTGCCTTGTCAATTAACAGAAAACAAGGTGAAAACTATCACATGAGGCCAGTAAAAACAAGGCACACTGGGTTCAGCATCATCGTCACTACAGCTGTGCGCGCACGAGAAGTCTACATATCAAGGGGGCTACCGAGCGAGGCACCGAGACACAATGTTTGAGAGAGAAACCAATTGACAGATTATGATCAGATCGAGTTGTCACCCCTCTGCTGTCATTGTTGGGGGGGAGAGAGAAAGACATATGAAGAGTGTGCGCGGTAGGCACAGAGGCACAACTAGCGAGTGTGTGTGTGTGTTTGAAAGAGGAGTAGATAGATTATTATCAAGATCGATGTGCCACCCTACTCCTTCAGTGTCGGGTAGTGTGTGTGTGTATGTTTGAGAGAGAAGCCAGTCGATAGATTAGTATCAATATCAAGGTGTCACCCTACTCCTTCGGTGTTGGGATGTGTGGGTGTGTGGGTGTGGGGGGGAGTGACACTCACATATCTCTACTCTTATAAAAAAAATAGAGTTGGTGATGATGGTGTTCCTGCCATCCTGCAATATAGGCCATCCGATTTATATCCGATGGATAGGAAGGAAACTATGGCAATTTTGCAAAAAGATACCCACACCCCTCTCCGCATTTGCAAATAAGGCATTTCGTCGTTCATCCTTTTGTCCCACAAGATAAACTTCTCATACAAATGCATCTTGATTTTCCGTGCAACGCATGGGCACCTTGCTAGTAGGGAGAAGGAGTTTGTGTGACACATATCTAGCTATATTAAGGGATAGGTAGATAGCATATGTGTGAGAGACATTATTATACTTTGAGACATTAGTGGTTGTGGGTGGGCGGAATTAAAGGGGTGGGAGTTTTAGACATGGAGAGCGTGTGTGTTTCATAGTGAGAGACTTGTAGGACGGGGTAGAAAGACGAATTTAACCCTGATGAAGGGAGAGAAATACACGAAGTGCACGTGTGTGATTCCGATGCCCACAGGGAAATGAGATATTTATGCGTGTGAGAGAGATTGCACAATTCATTCATGTATCACTATCTAGCGATCGTGGACGTGCATTGCTTGAACATAAGTCAATATCTACTTCGTATCGTGGCCAAAGGTACAATATCGATTCAACGCTATAAAGATTGGACACTCACATATCACATTTTTTTCTATTTAAATAAACCTTTTCAGTTGTGCATGCCAAAGTTACAGTGATGTTTCTTCAAACAACCAATGTAGCTATCATGTACATGCACCATTGTTACTCTTGCATTCAAATTCATTAGTCTTGGATGATTTAAGTTTCTATTTTGAAGTTATTTATGTAATATTCATATATGAATTCAATGGGTACACAATTTATGAAATGGAGGCTATGTAATAATACGAGGTAACACTTTTGAGTAGCTGACTAAAATACCCATTTCTTTTTGTGCGCCTCTACACTAACACGTCAATGCATTATGTTTAAAGTAAATAACCAATGGCACCAAATTATCTATTTACACGAGAAATACATAGGCTGAGCGTTTGATCCTTTTTTGTGAACGCGCCACTACACCCGTAAGATTGGCCGCGCCAGTGTGAACGTCCAAGCTATCAGCACATCATCCCGAGTTATTGTCTTTTTTTCTGGTGTGGACTTCACACCAGTTATTAACTGCTGACGCATGCCCCGTGTACACAGTCTAGCATGACCTTCCCGCTAGTACGGTCCAAAATTAGTTGAAACCGGATACGAACAATCCCGCGGGCGGCAAAATCTCCCGCCTCCTTCTAAAATTTCCGCCACCTTAGTCTTTAGCATGCGAAATCCCCCTTTTGTCCTTGGTGCACGAAGACCAACAGTTACAATACCGCCCTCATCTACATGATAGGTCGGGGCTGCTTTGGTAACTTCCGGTTCCCCCCACTACACGGAACCCTCATTTCCTCTCCCCCTCCCACAAAAATGACTAACTCCACAGCACCAGAGCATCTTACATCACGCCGTCCGTACTTCATCGCCCTTTTTCCCCTCCCCTCTTGAAACCCTAGACTGCTCATCCACCGGCGTACCATAGCCCATTCACTGCCAGCGGCGTCCACCTCACCGGATCTGCTTCTGCGGCCGCATCTACCCCTCCCACCTCCCCTAGAAACAAGTAGACAGCTCATCCAACACTGTACCATAGCCTTTTCAGTGCCGGCCTTGTCCACGGTGCCGGATCTGCTTCGCCGATACTCTCGTCAACCGCCGCGCATCTGCAGTGGCTCAGTTGTACTCCCCACCGGAGATGCTTCGTCCACACCCCTCGGAGCCGGCCCACCGACGCCCCCATCGACGGCCTCTGATCCTCTTCGCCGACACCTTCCTCAACCCTACCGGAGCCGCTTCACCAACACCTTCGTTAACCCTACCGGAGCCGCTTCGCCAACACCATCGTCAACCCTACCGGAGTAGCTTCGCCTATACCATTCTCAACCCTACAGGGGCCGCTTTGCCAACTCACAAGTCCATGGCCTCAGATCCGCTTCCTCGCACCCTCATCCAACCTACCGGAGCAGCTTCTGACGCCACGTTCACGGCCACAGATCCGCATCATGGACACCACCCTTAACCCAACCACCGGAGCAGCTTCTGACGCCTCGTCCACGGCCGCAGATCCGCATCGTCGACACCATCCTTAACCCAACCACCGGAGCAGCTTCACCTACGCCCTCATCCACGGTCATAGATCCGCTTTGCCCACACCATAGTCCACCCTACTCGACGGTTCTAGATCTCCTTACCGGACCATGACAGCCAGCGCAGTGTCATCACCCTTGACGTTTCTAACCTGATTCCCACCGTCTGGAGAGATGCCAAGCACCCGCCACGGCCTAGGTACTTGTCACCTTTAAACCCGTCCAACATCACCTGCCCGATGCACTTCAAATATACTAACCGGTCGCTGTTACCTGTTATGCAGCTGGCAAAAACTACAAGGACAATGTTTCTTCTGGATCTAACAGCTTGGCCAACCAAGATACTGGACTGAGGCATTGCTATAATCTTGTAAGCACGTCTCTCTCTCTTGTATTGTTCTATGCCTGCCAGCGTGCTTTGCTAGGATTTTTGACCAGTAATCCCTTTGTGCAGACAATGATTTCTACTACTGGCTGCTAAATTAGATATGTAGATTTCATACATGATACTACCTCGTACCTCTGTTCCTAAATATAAGTCTTTCTAGAGATTCCACTATAGGCTACATACGGAGCAAAATGAGTGAATCTACACTCAAAAATGCATCTATATACATCTGTATGTGTTCCATACTGGAATCTGTACAAAGACATATATTTAGGAACAGGGTAGTAGATTACACAAAATCGTAGGTGGCATGTAGGAATTCCAGTGCACTACATTAGGCTCCCTTAGAGTGCCTGCTAGTCCAGCATACAGAGTCACGGCTAGTTTATGGTACGCACACAATCGTTAATTGGTGGTTTAAATATGCGCAAGGGATATGCAATGTAGTATCATGTAGAGATGTCTGAAATTAGCTGTGTCAACTTGCAGATAGGGTTACACAATGAAAAAGTACAAGATGTATGTGGCAATTTCATGGAACATCGCAAAAAAAAGGAGAGGCAGCAGTGAGCCTATACAGTGTGCTATGGTACGTCACTCCTCCATTGCAATCATCGTGACATGTTATTTGTATGCCAGTTCTATTAGCCAAGTTTCTTAGGGACAAATATTACGAGTTATCCTAATAAAATAAGCACCTGTGAATATAAGCTCCATGTAATAAGCCAACCAATTCTTTTCATTGCGTTTTTTAGCTTATCTTTGGTATGATAAGTGGAAAGTCTAGATTGCATTATGTTTTTTTCATTTTTCTGCCCATATGGAAATTAATTTGACTTGCAAACATCACAAATTGAACCCAGTGCATTAATTAATATGATGGGAAAACAGACCATCACTATTTTCTCAAAATGCAAATACAAAGATACCATCTACTTGGCACAATCTACTTTGGTCAATGTTTTCCATAGAGATCCCATTGCCTAATTTAAATGAAGAACGCACGACCCACATTTAAATGAAGAACAATTATTTATTGAAATTCGATGGTCCTAGTGGCTGGTTATTATCATATAGCAGCACCACCTGAAAGCATCATATAGCAGCAGCAGCTCATAGCAACTCATCATACAGCAGCAACAGTCTGCAATTCATCATATACCAGTAGCATCTCATAGCAATTCATCATATAACAACAGCAGGAGCAGCTCATAGCAATTCATCATATAGAAGCAGCAGGAGCATCTCATAGCAATTCATCATATAGCAGCAGCAGGAGCAGCTTATAGCAACTCATCATATAGCAGCAGCAGCAGCTCATAGCAATTCATCATATAGCAGCAGCAGCAGCTCATAGCAACTCATCATACAGCAGCAGCAGCTCATAGCAGTTCATCATAAAGCAGCAGCAGGAGCAGCTCATAGCAATGCATCATATAGCAGCAACAGAAGCAGCTCATAGCAATTCATCATATAGTGGATCAGAATGAAAATTTGGCAAAAAATCAGAGGAGATCCTCACCTTGTTGGATAAGCTCATCCTTCAACAGCACCTGAATGACATGGCCTGGGAGGAGGGGATGGGGAATAAGGTGCCTTCTGCCGCAGTGTGGCATCAATCGTGGTTGTGCAGCGCCTGCTGGAGTAGTGCGTTGGACAAACCACAGTGGAGCAGCTGCTAGAGACCATGAGAATGATGGACGGCGCCAGAGGGAGGAGCAGCCAGGACATTTTCCCCTACCCGCCGGCCATGTAGCCTAGCTGGATATAGCATCATCGAGGACCAGGCCAGATGGGACCAGTGGCAACGGCTTGCTGGAGGAACCCTAGTGCTGCAGGCAGGGGATCGAGGTAGAGGGAAAGGGGAGAGGAGATGCAAGCGGGCAGGCAATGAATGGTTGTGTGTTTGTTTTTACTTGAGGGTCAGGTGTGACACGAGCATCAGCAGTTGCATTTTGAGTCATTTCACTATTCCCCTTCCCTTCAATTTTTAGTGAGGTTCTACCCGAAACACCCCCTCCAAAGAGAAATTAGTTAAGCCCAAGCCCATAACTCAAAAATGACTTCTTTACATCTTTTATGGCTTATTTTGACAATATGCCCTGAAAAGGCGGAATCGAACTGGCCCTTAACCTGCAATTCAATTGTGCGTGCAATGATGAATCACTCTTGCCTGCTATCTGTACATTTAGGCATCATCATACATGGCATAACCTAATACATCTGCATTCTATTGTAGAATCTGGAATATGCAATGTTTATGTTAGTTCAGACGTTGCACATGATGTTTATGCCCCTTAAATCTGGTCAGTCAAGTGATGGTCTTTAGGCCTCTTTCTTTGCTTCTTTTCTTGATATGTAAAATTTTCTCACACATTTGTTCAATTGCTTGTTTGCATCAGCCAGCCATACTAGGACTGTTTGCTTTGATTACTTGATGTTCTTTACCTAACACTCTAACAGAGCTTGTCAATGATTTAAACACTAAGGGCTGCTGTAGTGGGGCCTTGTCTAACTCATAGGCGACATAAAGATTTGGCTGTACACTACAGTAGGCTCTCCAAGAGTACCTGGAGATCCAGTTCGAAGGTATGCCTAGTTTCTACATAGTGCAGACATAGTAAATGCCATTTCATTGTGTGCAAGTGCAAGAGATGCGGCATGTTTCAAAATGTGGTGTTGTTTTGTTATAATTTCATCCTTTTGTGTTCACAGACTGGAAAGTATGCATATTTAGCTTCCAAGGAGATGAGTAACTAGTTTGTGTCACCTTGCAGAGGGGGTGCAATGAAGATAAGATTGAGGATTTCCAAGTACAAGATGTCAGGAAGGAGCCTTGCAAGAGAAGTAGGAGCTGCGCTCAACCTCTTCAACCTACTAAGGTAAGTCACTGTATGCAACTCAACAGTTCAATTCCTTGTTTGTTTCAGGCATAGTTAATTTGCTCTTTTCAATTGCTTTATTTGTCCTCAGTTAATGAGATGCCCAAATAATCATGCCTAATGTTCGGTACTTGTATAAGTATTAGTTGACATAATTAAAGGCCTTACCATTTAATTACTCTACCAAAGTGTGCCTGAAGCTTTGAAGTCTATTAACCAACTATTATTGCATGAGGCTCACAATCTAGCTTATACTACGCTAATGATTGCATAGTTTTGCCTGCTGTAGTATGTTTGTATGAAACCCTCTGCTGTTCATTCCCTAAGACTTTAATTGAGATATGGAATGGCCAACTGCTTACTTATACGCAATGTGTTGTCTAAATTTGTAACTTGTCTGTGTTTTTGATTGGGCCCCAACGTCATGCTCCTCTGGTGAACTAAGAGGGATTTATGTATGCAGGTTGCACAGACTATCTTTCTTATAATTTTTAAAATATCACCTGCTTATGCTTCATGACGTGTAACATTATTGTTAGTCCTGTTTTTCCATGTAGTACAAAATAGTGTCTTGCTCACTTCACTGTTGTAACTATATTTTTTCCCTAGTCATGTGTACTTACAGAAACATTTCAGGATGAAGTGACATCAACACAAAGATCTGCGAGCAGTGCGGCATGGCCGTTACCGAATGATTATGGATTGGAATTGGAATCTGCTGATGTTCTTGAGCATCAATTATAGGTGGCAAGACAACGTGTACATGATTGTCAACATTTAATCAACAAGTTGAGACTGGACATGCAGGTATTAGATGCAGGAGTCAAAAAAATGAAACAGGACACTGAGGTAACCATGAAGGAATTGGAGATTTTGCAGACTGAAATTTGTGCTACCTGAATCCGGCCAATCGATTATAGTTCAAATGGAGTTAAGTTGATGCGCGTCCATGATGTATGATCTGTATTTTCCCAGTGTATGTAATTTGATGTTTGTGTATGCTTTATTAACACCTGTGCCGAACCATAATGCCAGTGGGTATAATCGGCTGTAATTTCTTTATTGTATAGTGTAGGATTATTCTACCTTTCTATGCCTTGATCTCTTTGTTGTATAGTGTATGCTTTTTAGAGGTGATAGTATTGAGTAGGATAATTCTTCTAATATGCTATATCGTTCAAACGGGGGCCAACTCGCCCGACCATGGCCCTTCACGGGCCGTACGATCCATGGGTCATGTACGGGCCGTCGGATCCATGGGCCTTCAATGGGCCAGCGGATCCATGGGCCTTCTACGTCTCGTAGGATCCATGGGCCTTCTACGTCTCGTAGGATCCATGGGCCTTGTAAGGGCTGACTCATTTATGGGTATTGTGCGGGCCTTTAATGGGCCGTAGATGAGCCTTTAATGGAAATCGTACATTTTATGGGCTGACCATAACGGGCCTTTAATAGGCCGTATTTGGTGATGGTATGAAAATGGCCCAACAGATTAACGGTCCACAAACGGGCCGACTATAACGACGGGCTGAATTTGGCCCACAAGCAGAAAATGACAGTAACGAGCCGTAAGTAATCGAATGCTGCAAATGAGCCCAAGAATAAATGGGCCCTCAGAAGGCCGAAAGATAACTTGGGCTAGAAACGGCCCAATGGAATAACGGGCCGTTAATGGGTATAAAGTGATACACTATTCAATACGGGCCAGTTTCACCATGGGCGGTTTATGGGTGTAAAGTGATACACTATTCATTACGGGCCATTTTCACCATGGGTCGTTAATGGGCCAATAGTTACAAAGGGCCTCATATGGGCCGAAAGACGTCATGGGGCATACATGGGCCAGAAGTGAAAACATGCTGGAATCATATTGGATGGCCCAAATGACGCTATTGGGCCTAATTTAGATACGGTGTAACGGGCCTTGGGTTAGCGGGCTGTAAATGGGCTATACGCGAACATGCCGTTAACAGGCTTTCCATGGGCCGGCCCGCCATCTTTTGACCAAGTCAAACGGGCTGGCCTTTTCACAGGAATAGGCCACTGTTGGGCCGTGCCACGTTTCGACGTATCATAGGCGCCTTCTGTCCACTGAGTGGATGACATCTGTCCCAACGATGAGCCGACACGTGTTTCCTCCAGCCAATGATGATTTTACACGTGGAAAATCCCCATTGGTCGGGGCTGTTAATGGGTTATCGGACCCAAAACCCGACCCGATAGCTTAACGGAGTCCCGTTACGGTGGATGCCACGTGTCGGTCACCCTTGACGAAAGCACTTCTGTGACGCGCGATTTATTGTCATGGAAGTGGACACTTCTGTGATGATAATTTTGGTAATGTCATGGAGCACTTCTACGACAGCACAGGTATGACTATCTTGATTCTGTAATAAAATTGTCATGGATGTACATGCATGACAAAAAAAGCGACCTACTGTGACAAACACGTATCATCATGGAAGTGTATTTTTTTTGTAGTGTATGACGGAGGATAAAATAGAGGGGATGGGGTTTCCGGCACATGGCTTGGTGTTTCTTGATGTGTTTTTTGTGCTAGCCCTGCCACTCTATTTATATATTGAGCCCTGGGGTCGAAACTTGGAGTAAAAATCTCTTCCAAGTCAGTTTTGCCGAAAAGGCAAGAGTCCTTCTCGGACTCCAAGGCTAGACGCCAAGGTTCCTGGCGTCTACCCCCTAGACGCCAGGGTTCCTAGCGTCTAGCCTCTGGTCTCCACAAAACTTCCTTTTTGAACTTTCCAAAAGCCTCGTGGGCTTTCCCCTTTGGCCCAAATAAAGTGTTCTCGTATCCAAACATTTCGGGAAACATCTGGAACCCCTTCCGGTGAATTCCGAACCCTTCCGGAGACCAAACACTATTATCCCGTATATCAAACTTTATCTCCGGACCATTCAGGAATTCCTCGTCATGTCCATGATCTCATCCGGGACTACGAACAACATTCAGTTACCATCATACATAACTCATATAGTACTATATCGTCAATGAACCTTAAGCGTGCGGACCCTACGGGTTCGAGAACTATGTAGATGTCACGCCCAATATGCGACCCTATCCAAAAGGAACTCGAAGGGCCCACCAAGGATAGACCCGCATATTGAAATGCTTTGCAAGGTGGATATCATTACATCAACATTACATAATAGATGGGGATACATACAAAAGGCATACAATGCCACATGAATACAACATCACAATACATAAGAGTCACATCAGACTACGGATGAAACACAAACAGAAACTCAAACGACATCCACCCTGCTAGCCCAGGCTGCCAACCTGGAACCTATCCCCTGATCGAAGAAGCAGAAGAAGAACTCAACGCAACCAAGCATCGCTCTCGCGTCAGGACCATCGCATAACCTGTACCTGCAACTGTTGTTGTAGTAATCTGTGAGCCACGAGGACTCAGCAATCCCATTACCATGGGTATCAAGACTAGCAAAGCTTAAAGGGAAAGGAAGGGGTAAAGTGGTGAGGCTGCAACAGCGACTAAGCATATATGGTGGCTAACATATGCAGATAAGAGCGAGAAGAGAGCAAGCGGAACGGTCATCAACTAGTAATGATCAAGAAGTGATCCTGAACTCCTACTTACGTCAAACATAACCCAAAGACCGTGTTGACTTTCCAGACTCCGCCGAAAAGAGACCATCACGGCTACACACGCGGTTGATGCGTTTTAATTCGGATCTGGTGTCAAGTTATCTACAACCGGACATTAACAAATTCCCATCTGCCTATAACCGCAGGCACGGCTTTCGAAAGATTATACCCTGCAGGGGTGTCCCAACTTAGCCCATGATAAGCTCTCGCGATCAACGAAGGATATACCTTCTCCCAGGAAGACCCGATCAGACTCGGAATCCCGGTTTACCAGACATTTCGACAATGGTAAAACAAGACCAGCAAAGCCGCCTGATGCACCGACAAATCCCGATAGGAGCTGCACATATCTCGTTCTCAGGGCACATCGGATGGGTCAGCCTACGAGTAAAACCAGACCTCGAGTTGCCCCGGGGTGGCCCCGCAGTCTGCCCGGTTCGGACCAACACTTAGACAAGCACTGGCCCGGGGGGGCTAAAATAAAGATGACCCTCGGGTTGGCCAACCCAAGGGAAAGGGATAGGTGGTGGTAAGGCAAATGGTAAAACCAATGTTGGGCCTTGCTGGAGGAGTTTTATTCAAAGCGAACTGTCAAGGGGGTCCCATAAATCACCCGACCGCGTAAGGAACGCAAAATCCGGGAACATAACACCGGTATGACGGAAACTAGGGCGGCAAGAGTGGAACAAAACACCAGGCATAAGGCCGAGTCTTCCACCCTTTACCAAGTATATAGATGCATTAATAATATATAAGAGATATTGTGATATCCCAACCAAATCCTGTCCGCCATGGAGCAATCTTCAACTTCACCTGCAACTAGCAACACTATAAGAGGGGCTGAGCAAAGCGGAAACATAGCCAAACAACGGTTTGCATAGGAAAGGTGTCAAAGGTTAGAGGTCCATGGCAATTTGGGATGGCTTGATAAACAGGTGATAGGTAGCGCAGCAAAGCGATAGAACGAAACAACTAGCATAGCAATGATAGTAGTGAGATCCAGGGTAGTGGTCATCTTGCCTGAAATCCCGCTAGGAAGAAGAACGAGTCCATGAAGAAGATGAAGCCACGAAGACGAACCAAGCGTAGACGAACGAATCCTCCCGATCGCAATGAAACGGGAACTATCGAGAAGAAGCACATAACATAGTAAACACACCACACATGAACAAGTCATGATGCACAACCGAGCATGATGCATGACAAGGATACATGAAGCTACTCATGACAAGAGATGATGCAAACAAGAGCAGCACATCAAGGCAAGTTTAAATGAGGCCGGGAACAACATATAACAATTCCGGTAAGTCCTCATATTCAAATTTCGAAGTTGGTCCAGATCTGAATAAACATTATGTTCAAGTTGTTAAACAACAAGTTAAGATGCACCAATATGATCTACACGAGATTCTAGTCAAGTTACATATAAAGTTCATTTAATTCGGAGCTACGGCCTAGAAGATATGAGCAAAACAAGTTAAACATGGCATTGATGCAAAATGCATACAAACATCAAGCAAACACCTCAAAACAAGGATGCAACATGATAATATGAAACTACATGCAACATCAAGCAAGTTTAATATAGAGCACACTCAAAACGGAGCAACGGTTCAACACACACACACTATACAAGTTATAGCAACAATCTGTCCAAAACAGCAACTAGGCATAGTGCAAGCATCAAAACAACATGCTACAGGACCTCAACAAGAAAACAAAAGGCATGGGCATGATGTACAGGTAAAGCATAACAAAACATGAACACTGAGCTATCTCCAGAAATCACTAGAACATGCTCAAACACACATGGCAAGATAGCAAATAATAACAATTCAGACTTTGCAGAAATTAACATCAGGTTGCAATGTTTAGAGCTATCAAACAACATGTTACAGGAACTTATAATGACAAAAAAAGGCATGGAATGATACTACTAAATGCATAGAACAAAAGTCCCTTACTGACCATGAGCCAAAAAGGATCAGAAAATATGATGGCACCCACGTAAACATAGCAAGTTATAATACAGATTCAAACATGGCAGTAACAGAATTATGAAGGCATGTAGATGAGCTTGTACCACTCACCACAGAGAAATATATGGCATGGCAAGGCAACCAACAGTAAGAAGGCATGTTTGTGAAGCTAAGCATGGCAAGAGCAAGTCCATAGGGTGCATGTATCACTAACAACAATCATGGTAACAACTGAACTTAATGTTAACAGGCTGACAGCAACATTATCAAGCAACTTTGAAGCAAGATATGAACAAGCTAAAACAAGCTATAAATGCAACCAGGGGCATGGATGGATAGAGCATGACATGTAGAACAAAACATATTTAGTGAACATCTTCAGATTATGCATAGAATGACTTGTAGCAGCAGGTTTACATAGCATCGCGAAATAACAGATTCAGCCTAGCAAAATAGCAACAGCAAGTACCCTACTTAACAAGTTCGATTCACTCACCACAAGTCATTGCATGACAAGATAAGCATAGCATCAGCAAGAAGACATCTTTATGAAACAAACCAAGGCAAGAACAAGTTCATAGCATGCAAGGATCAACTACAACAACCTTGGCAAAATCGAATAACATGTAAAAATCTGCCAGGAAACATTTTGAAGCAAAAGTAGAGCACGCAAATGACATGCTAGACTACTCCATAATTGCAACTAGGGGCATGAATGGCTAGAGAACAACCATATGTTCAAAACACCCTTACTGAAGTATCTCTAAATATGCATGGATCTCTCTATAGCATCAAGTTTACATGGCATCAAAATAATAGCAGAATAGGGACTAAAATCAGCAACATCACGATGCCAAGTTTGCATGCTTGTGCTAGTCACCACATTGATCACAAAAATACATGGTAAGCACATCTGTAAAGAAGACATAACATATATCAAAACACATGTAGACATCAACCTCATAGGATGCACACATCAATCATGGCAAAAATGACAAAAGTGCATGTTCTGTTAACAGACAGCAGATAACATCATGAAGCACTCTTGCAACGATGATTCAGGCATCAAGATGACCTCAAATGAACATGCTGCGATGGAATGAAATGAAGTACTCGTTTAGTCAAACAATTTGACATATTACACGCACAAAACGGAGCTACAGATGTAGAGTTATGATGCGATGAACATGGCATGATAATGTTAAAAATCTGGGACTTAGAAGTTTTTCAGAAAAAACAGAGTAAGTGGTGGATAGCTATAGCATGCACTGGGCGGGGCTTACACAAACATGAGCTCACCTAGCGGGCCTGCCCATGTCGGTGGAGGAGGCGGCCTGGCAGGGTCGGGCGCTGGCCGCGGCTGCTGGGCTGGGCCGTGGCCCAGGAGGCCGAGGCGCTGGGCTGGAGATGGACCCATGCGAGCGGGCATGCTCGACGGCGACAGAGGTCGGCGGCGGCGCCGGCGCGACTCTGGTAGGCGGAGGAGGCCGCAACCAGGTGGATCTGGTGCGGGGAGCACGGATCCGGACGGCGGCGGGGCGACGGAGCTTGAGGGCGGCGCGTCACGAGCGCGCAAGGGGCGGCGGAGGCGAGGCGCCCGGGCAGCGGCGGGGCTAGATCCGCGGCGGCCGGAGGCGCTGGAGCTCATCGGGCTCCTCCGGTGGCCGGGCGCGGGAGGCGGCGCGGCGCGGGCGGCGAATGCCGGCGAGGCTGGCGGCGGGTTCGGGCGCCATCGGGCGCGGGGGCGAGGCGCGGGCAAGGCGGCGCGGGCCGGGCGGCGGCGGCGACCGGGCCCCGCAGGCATGCAGCGGGTCGCGCGGGCCGGCGGCCGGGTGGAGAGAGAGAGAGGGTGAGGTGGCGCGGTGGGATTGAGCGAGGCGGCGGCGGAGCTGAGGTGGCGAGCCGCGATTGGCCTGGGCGACGTGGCTATGGGGTGGTGGACATGTCCGGCCGCCGGGCGGACATGTCTGGCGGCGCGCAGGGGAAGAGGCTAGGGTTCATCTGCGCGAAAATTCCGGGGGAGACACCTATTTATAGCTAGAGGGAGCTAGGAGAGTCCAAATGGGGAGCGGTTCTCGGCCACGCGATCGTGATCGAACGACCAAGAGCATGGAGGGGGTTTGGATTGGTTTAGTGGGCTGTGGGAGGAGGTGTTGGGCTGCAAAGAGAAAGGGGCTTTACGGTTAACCGGTTAACTGTTGGAGTACCAAACGACCTCCAAATGGCACGAAACTTGACAGGCGGTCTACCGGTGGTATACCGAGGCCGCTTGGCAAGCCTCGGGCCATTCCGAGAAAGTTTAACACCCACTCACAACGAGAGACAAAAGGGGAACGCCGGAGGACATGGGAGCGCCGGATCGCGAAACGGACAACGGGGAAAAAGCTCGGATGCATGAAACGAACACGTATGCAATGCAATGCACATGATGACATGATAAAATGCAACATGCAAGCAAAAGACATGGCAACTACAGCGAATAACTGGAAGACACCTGGCGCATCGAATCCGGGGCGTTACAACACTCCTCCACTAACAAGAGATCTCGTCCCGAGATCTTAGGACCGAGACAGAAGGGAAAAGGGATGAGGTGAAACAAGATTTCAAGAACAAAGAATCGAGAGCACTCGAGAAGGAAAAGAGGAACGACGAGGATGGCGAGAATCGAAAGTTCACGGAATCAGATAGACTATGAAACCACTCCGGTTAGAACGAGATAAGAAACGAATAAGACTGAAAGGATTTAGGCAGCACTCCGGCTGAAAATGGAAGGATTAGAACATGAACTTCACAAGATGGGATGACACTTGACGAGATGAACAACACAATGCCTCCGGAAGAATTGAAAGAATTGGATGAAAAGAACTTAGAAGGAAAGATTGAACGGAGTTGTTGAGAAAATCAACAACGAATGAATAAGCTTGTTGTGGACTTATGGAGAACATCTCAAAATTATGAGCTGATCACCGACCACAAACGGAAATGATTGGATAGCTTAGAAGAACGAAGAAATGCAAAACTCCACTTCAGAAGAAAATGAAGAATTATTTGCGCTTCAAGACGCGAGAAGAAAAGATACTTGAACTCCACCAACAAAATCATGATGAACTCTTGAAGAATGAATGAAATCATTACGAACCACCATGAAGAACTCTGGTAACAAAAGGATGACGAGATAAAATGAAGGATGAAATAATAAGATGAGCATTGCGATGATTTAGATGGAGGTTTCGACGAGATGGCTGAGGAAATTTTGAACTCCAGAAAAGAATAGATGAAAACACTTGCAATCAAGAATTTATTCAACAGGAACAAACTCTGAAGGAAGAGATTACTCACTTGGATGAAATAAGAATAAGATTTATTGTATGCTTATCCTTTATCAAATTAAATTGATGACAAGCAATGGATTTTTGCATACTACTTATTCTTCTTGAAAAGGATTAGGGGGGGTATAGCACAAAACTTGAGAAAGTCTTCATGAACCACCGGTAGGATTGGAAAGATCGAATGAATTAAAATGATAATCAAAGAAAAAAGAATCTTGAACGAACCCCCGTTAGAATTCAAATATGACTGACGAAAGAGAATGAGTCACCGGGAAGAATTAGAAGAAACAATATGCTAGAGGGGATTTAGATGCAAAAGAACAAAGAGACAACGAGCTGATAAAGAATACTTGAATGAAGCGCCGGGATAAATAGAGAACGATAGCTGGAATGATGGCCTCCGGTGAAAAGAAACGGGAAAACAACTTCTGACATACTCCGGATGGGTAAGAAAAGGAATATCTGACAAATGGAATAATTCGAGAGGAAGATATGAAGCTAGAACCACGAATCTTCGGGAGAACGAACAAGATTTACGAGGAACTCTTCTTCGATCTTCAAATGATGACGAGAAACACCACCAAAATTATTGAGATACTCCGGGAGAATGAGGAGCAGAGAGGTTGAGCGAACAATGAAAAGAATTTGAAAGCGATCTTGGAGAAGGCATCTGACTGATGAAATTCATTCTGATGTCACACTTGAAAAGAATTGAGAATAACTCCGGGGGAATTAGAAGAGTCAGGTAAGATCCTGGGAAAAGACCTGTGGATTAGGGCCCACTAAAGAGATAACACCGTTGAAAAGGATTGTTGAACAGATAGATGATGCACCGGAACAATTTAAATATTTGAATGAGATGACAACCTCGAATTAATTGGAACATAGACGAATCTCCTGAGATGTCCTGAGCACTCCGGAAGGATAAACTGGCGAGAGGCAAACGAGCAAGGAGAACACTTGAGCTGAGGGAAAGAATATAATCACTACCGAAAAACTTGAATTGAGTCCACCGGAAAAAAGATGAAGAATGACGAACAAGATGAGAATTCACCGGTTGAAATAATTTACGAAAGACTGAAGAGGCTCCACACGAATGGAATTGATGCTCGACAGAGATTCAAGCTCCGGGAAGAAGAGGGTGGGAGGGCGGGAAAAAACAAAGGCAACTTGGAAGGGGGAATCGACGAACAACTTGAAGAGAAAACACCGGTTGAAATCATTGAGGAAAGAAAGCAAAGACTTCGCACGAGTAGGATGGATACTCGATTATGGACTCCAGTTTCGAGAAGAAGAAGGGTGGGCGGGTGGGAAAGAAAACAACTGAGGATTGAACTTGGCAACGATGAAGAGGCTCGAGTCGACTTGATGAGAAATGCACCGGATGAAAAGAGAAGAGAACCAACGATCAGAAAACCAACTGCGTGAACCTAAAGAAAAATTTGAAGGGGAAGAGGAGTAGTTCAAAACACCTACGTCAAAATTCCTCACCAGAGCGACGAAGGGGCTGAGGAGTAAAAAGAATCCTACTCTCCTATATATATAATCCTAAGACTCAAAATAGTTTTCTTCTAGACTCAACAACGGCCAAACTACACGATCAATCAAGGGGGCTCCTAAGGTCGGTCGAGGCTATGATACCAACTTGTCACGCCCAATATGCGACCCTATCCAAAAGGAACTCGAAGGTCCCACCAAGGATAGACCCGCATATTGAAACGCTTTGCAAGGTTGATATCATTACATCAACATTACAAAATAGATGGGGATACATACAAAAGGCATACAATGCCACATGAATACAACATCACAATACATAAGAGCCACATCCGACTACGGATGAAACACAAACAGAAACTCAAACGACATCCACCCTGCTAGCCCAGGCTGCCAACCTGGAACCTATCCCCTGATCGAAGAAGCAGAAGAAGAACTCAACGCAAGCAAGCATCGCTCTCGCGTCAGGACCATCGCATAACCTGTACCTGCAACTGTTGTTGTAGTAATCTGTGAGCCACGAGGACTCAGCAATCCCATTACCATTGGTATCAAGACTAGCAAAGCTTAAAGGGAAAGGAAGGGGTAAAGTGGTGAGGCTGCAGCAGCGACTAAGCATATATGGTGGCTAACATACGCAGATAAGAGCGAGAAGAGAGCAAGCGGAACGGTCGTCAACTAGTAATGATCAAGAAGTGATCCTGAACTCCTACTTACGTCAAACATAACCCAAAGACCGTGTTCACTTTCCGGACTCCGCCGAAAAGAGACCATCACGGCTACACACGCGGTTGATGCGTTTTAATTCGGATCTGGTGTCAAGTTATCTACAACCGGACATTAACAAATTCCCATCTGCCTATAACCGCAGGCACGGCTTTCAAAAGATTATACCCTGCAGGGGTGTCCCAACTTAGCCCATGATAAGCTCTCGCGATCAACGAAGGATATACCTTCTCCCAGGAAGACCCGATCAGACTCGGAATCCAGGTTTACAAGACATTTCGACAATGGTAAAACAAGACCAGCAAAGCCGCCCGATGCGCCGACAAATCCCGATAGGAGCTGCACATATCGCGTTCTCAGGGCACACCAGATGGGTCAGCCTACGAGTAAAACCAGACCTCGAGTTGCCCCGGGGTGGCCCCGCAGTCTGCCCGGTTCGGACCAACACTTAGACAAGCACTGGACCGGGGGGGCTAAAATAAAGATGACCCTCCGGTTGGCCAACCCAAGGGAAAGGGATAGGTGGTGGTAAGGCAAATGGTAAAACCAATGTTGGGCCTTGCTGGAGGAGTTTTATTCAAAGCGAACTGTCAAGGGGGTCCCATAAATCACCCGACCGCGTAAGGAACGCAAAATCCGGGAACATAACACCGGTATGACGGAAACTAGGGCGTCAAGAGTGGAACAAAACACCAGGCATAAGGCCGAGTCTTCCACCCTTTACCAAGTATATAGATGCATTAATAATATATAAGAGATATTGTGATATCCCAACCAAATCCTGTCCGCCATGGAGCAATCTTCAACTTCACCTGCAACTAGCAACGCTATAAGAGGGGCTGAGCAAAGCGGAAACATAGCCAAACAACGGTTTGCATAGGAAAGGTGTCAAATGTTAGAGGTCCATGGCAATTTGGGATGGCTTGATAAACAGGTGATAGGTAGCGCAGCAAAGCGATAGAACGAAATAACTAGCATAGCAATGATAGTAGTGAGATCCAGGGTAGTGGTCATCTTGCCTGAAATCCCGCTAGGAAGAAGAATGAGTCCATGAAGAAGATGAAGCCACGAAGACGAACCAAGCGTAGACGAACGAATCTTCGCGGATGCAACGAAACGGGAACTATCGAGAAGAAGCACATAACATAGTAAACACACCACACATGAACAAGGCATGATGCACAACCGAGCATGATGCATGACAAGGATACATTAAGCTACTCATGGCAAGAGATGATGCAAACAAGAGCAGCACATCAAGGCAAGTTTAAATGAGGCCGGGAACAACATATAACAATTCCGGTAAGTCCTCATATGCAAATTTCGAAGTTGGTCCAGATCTGAATAAACATTATGTTCAAGTTGTTAAACAGCAAGTTAAGATGCACCAATATGATCTACACGAGATTCTAGTCAAGTTACATATAAAGTTCATTTAATTCGGAGCTACGGCCTAGAAGATATGAGCAAAACAAGTTAAACATGGCATTGATGCAAAATGCATACAAACATCAAGCAAACACCTCAAAACAAGGATGCAACATGATAATATGAAACTACATGCAAAATCAAGCAAGTTTAATATAGAGCACACTCAAAACGGAGCAACGGTTCAACACACACACTATACAAGTTATAGCAACAATCTGTCCAAAACAGCAACTAGGCATAGTGCAAGCATCAAAACAACATGCTACAGGACCTCAACAAGAAAACAAAAGGCATGGGCATGATGTACAGGTAAAGCATAACAAAACATGAACACTGAGCTATCTCCAGAAATCACTAGAACATGCTCAAACACACATGGCAAGATAGCAAATAATAACAATTCAGACTTTGCAGAAATTAACATCAGGTTGCAATGTTTAGAGCTATCAAACAACATGTTACAGGAACTTATAATGACAAAAAAAGGCATGGAATGATACTACTAAATGCATAGAACAAAAGTCCCTTACTGACCATGAGCCAAAAAGGATCGGAAAATATGATGGCACCCACGTAAACATAGCAAGTTATAATACAGATTCAAACATGGCAGTAACAGAATTATGAAGGCATGTAGATGAGCTTGTACCACTCACCACAGAGCAATATATGGCATGGCAAGGCAACCAACAGTAAGAAGGCATGTTTGTGAAGCTAAGCATGGCAAGAGCAAGTCCATAGGGTGCATGTATCACTAACAACAATCATGGTAACAACTGAACTTAATGTTAACAGGCTGACAACAACATTATCAAGCAACTTTGAAGCAAGATATGAACAAGCTAAAACAAGCTATAGATGCAACCAGGGGCATGGATGGATAGAGCATGACATGTAGAACAAAACATATTTAGTGAACATCTCCAGATTATGCATAGAATGACTTGTAGCAGCAGGTTTACATAGCATCGCGAAATAACAGATTCAGCCTAGCAAAACAGCAACAGCAAGTACCCTACTTAACAAGCTCGATTCACTCACCACAAGTCATTGCATGACAAGATAAGCATAGCATCAGCAAGAAGACATGTTTATGAAACAAACCAAGGCAAGAACAAGTTCATAGCATGCAAGGATCAACTACAACAACCTTGGCAAAATTGAATAACATGTAAAAATCTGCCAGGAAACATTTTGAAGAAAAAGTAGAGCACGCAAATGACATGCTAGACTACTCCATAATTGCAAGGGGCGGTGGAGGCGAGGCGCCCGGGCGGCGGCGGGGCTAGATCCGCGGCG
>NC_041393.1:120469752-120497485 GCF_002162155.2 Triticum dicoccoides | reverse complement strand
CGCGGGCAAGGCGGCGCGGGCCGGGCGGCAGCGGCGACCGGGCCCCGCAGGCATGCAGCGGGCCGCGCGGGCCGGCAGCGGGGTGGAGAGAGAGAGAGGGTGAGGTGGCGCGGTGGGATTGGGCGAGGCGGCGGCAGAGCTGAGATGGCGAGCCGCGATTGGCCTGGGCGACGTGGCTACGGGGCAGTGGACATGTCCGGCTGCCGGGCGGACATGTCTGGCGGCGCGCAGGGGAAGAGGCTAGGGTTCATCTGCGCGAAAATTCCGGGGGAGACACCTATTTATAGCTAGAGGGAGCTAGGAGAGTCGAAATGGGGAGCGGTTTTCGGCCACGCGATCGTGATCGAACGACCAAGAGCATGGAGGGGGTTTGGATGGGTTTAGTGGGCTGTGGGAAGAGGTGTTGGGCTGCAAAGAGAAAGGGGCTTTACGGTTACCCGGTTAACCGTTGGAGTACCAAACGACCTCCAAATGGCACGAAACTTGATAGGCGGTCTACCGGTGGTATACCGAGGCCGCTTGGCAAGCCTCGGGCCATTCTGAGAAAGTTTAACACCCACTCACAATGAGAGACAAAAGGGGAACGCCGGAGGACATGGGAGCGCCAGATCGCGAAACGGACAACGGGGAAAAAGCTCGGATGCATGAAACGAACACGTATGCAATGCAATGCACATGATGACATGATAAAATGCAACATGCAAGCAAAAGACATGGCAACTATGGCAACTAACTGGTAGACACCTGGCGCATCGAATCCGGGGCGTTATAGTAGACATGGCCGATACACCTCTCTGGTCAATAACCAATAGCGGAACCTAGATGCCCATATTGGCTCCTACATATTCTATGAAGGTCTTTATCGGTCAAACCACATAACAATATACATTGTTCCCTTTGTCATTGGTATGTTACTTTCCCGAGATTCGATTGTCGGTATCTCAATACCTAGTTCAATCTCGTTACTGGCAAGTCTCTTTACTCGTTCCGTAATGCATCATCCCGCAACTAGTTCATTAGTCACATTGCTTGCAAGGCTTATAGTGATGTGCATTACCGAGAGGGACCAGAGATACCTCTCCGACAATCGGAGTGAAAAATCCTAATCTCGATCTATGCCAACTCAACAAACACCATTGGAGACACATGTAGAGTGATAACCCACAAATATAGGGGGATAGTTGTAGCCTCTTTCGATAAGTAAGAGTGTCAAACCCAACGAGGAGCTAAAGGTAGAACAAATATTCTCTCAAGTCCTATCTAGAACAAGTATGAAACACTACTCTACGCACGCTTAGTGTTCGCTTTACCTAGAACAAGTATGAAACTAGAAGTACTTTGTAGGTGTTGTTGGATAGGTTTGCAAGATAATAAAAAGCACGTAAATAAAAAGTAGGGGCTGTTTAGATAGAGAAGCAATAAAGTAAATATAGCGAGTGTTGAGAAGTGGTGGTAGGAGTTGTGAAATTATCCCTAAGCAATTGACTACTTTACTAGACCGATAGCAAGTTTTATGTGGGAGAGGCCACTGCTAGCATGTCATCCCTGACTTGGAATTCTATGCACTTATGATTGGAACTATTAGCAAGCATCCGCAACTACTAACGTTCATTAAGGTAAAACCCAACCATAGCATTAAGATATATTGGTCCCCCTTCAATCCCGTATGCATCAATTTCTATGCTAGGTTGAAGCTTTTGTCACTCTTGAACTCCAATACATAGTCCTATCCACATACAACTAAACCTATGGTGTGATCCACGCGCGCTCTCATATGATGGGCACCAAAGGATAGCAACATAACCACAAGCAAATTAAACCAATCATAGCAATTCATCAAACACTGATAGGAGAACAAAAATCTACTCAGACATCATAAGATGGCAACACATCATTGGATAATAATATGAAGCATAAAGCACCATGTTCAAGTAGAGGGTACAACGGGTTGCGGGAGAGTGGACCACTGAATATAGATGGGGGAAGGTGATGGAGATGTTGGTGAAGATGACATAGGTGTTGGTGTAGATCACGGTGATGATGATGGCCCCTGGGGGCATTCTGGCGCCACCGGAAGCAAGGGGGAGAGAGCCCCCCTTCTTCTTCTTCTTCCTTGACCTCCTCCCTAGATGGGAGAAGGGTTTCCCCTGTGGTCCTTGGCTCCCACGGCATGGGAGGTTCGAAAGCCCCTCCGAGATTGGATCTATCTCTCTGTTTCTACGCTCTTGGATTCTGCCCTGGCACCGTTTCTTTTATATCCGGAGATCCTAACTCCGATTGGATTGAAACCTTCACCCAGATATTTTTCCAAAAATTAGCTTTCTTGCGGCCAAAGAAGAGCAGCAACCGCCTTACGAGGGGCCCACGAGGGTGGGGGCCGTGCCCACTTAAAGTGGTGGTGTGGGCCACCCTCGTGGCCACCTCGGGCACCGTTTCGCGTTGATTCTTCCTCCCAAAAATCAAATATTCCAAAATAATTCTCCGTCTGTTTTTACCCCGTTTGGACTCCGTTTCATACGGGGTTTCTGCGAAACATAAAGCATGCAACAAACAGGAACATGCACTGGGCACTGGATCAATATGTTAGTCCCAAAATAGTATAAAAAGTTGCCAAAAGTATATGAAATTTGTAGAATATTGGCATGAAACAATAAAAAATTATAGATACGACGGAGACGTATCAGCATCCCCAAACTTAATTCCTGCTCGTCCTTGAGTAGGTAAATGATAAAAAAGATAATTTTTGATGTGGAATGCTACCTAGCATAATCTTGATCACGTATCTAATCATGGCATGAATATTAAGACACGAGTGATTCAAAGAAATAGGCTATCATTTGACATAAAAATAGTAATACTTAGGGCATCCCAACAAACAATCATGTCTTTCAAAATATCAATGCTTTAGAACGTTATCCCTACAAAATCATATAGTACTGTATGCTCCCTTTTCTTAACACAAGGTACCCCTCATGCCTATCCTGGTGTCAGCCAAGCAATTGTTTCATACTTTAGTATTCTCAAACTTTTTCAACCTTCACGCAATACATGAGCGTGAGCCATGGATATAGCACTATGGGTGGAATAGAATATGATGGTGGAGGTTTATGTGGAGAAGACAAAAAGGGAGAAAGTCTCACATTGACGCGGCTAATCAGCGGGCTGTGGAGATGCCCATCAATTGATGTCAATGCGGGGAGTAGGGATTGCCATGCAACAGATGCACTAGAGCTATAAGTGTATGAAATCTCAAACTGAAACTAAGTGGGTGTGCATCCAACTCGCTTGCTCATGAAGACCTCGGGAATTTGAGGAAGCCCATCATCGGAATATACAAGCCAAGTTCTATAATGAAAATTCCCACTAGTATATGAAAGTGAAAGATAGGAGACTCTCTCTATGAAGAACATGGTGCTACTCCGAAGCACAAGTGTGGTAAAAGGATACTAACATTGCACCTTCTCTCTTTTTCTCTCATTTTTTTTATTTTCTTCCCCTTTTTTTGAATAGGCTTCTTTGGTCTCCCTCTTTTTTTTATTTAGGCTTCTTTGGCCTTTTTTTTTAAGTCCGGAGTCTCATCCCGACTTGTGGGGGAATCATAGTCTCCTTCATCCTTTCCTCACTGGGGCAATGCTCTAATAATGATGATCATCACACTTTTATTTACTTACAACTCAATATTACAACTCGATATCTAGAACAAAGATATGACTATATGAATGCCTCCGGTGGTGTACCAGGATGTGCAATGATCTAGTGTAGAAATGACATCAAAAAATGGACAAGCCATGAAAACATCATGCTAGCTATCTTACGATCATGCAAATCAATATGACATTGAATGCTCAAGTCATGTATATGATGATGATGGAAGTTGCATGGCAATATATCTCGGAATGACTATGGAAATGCCATGATAAGTAGGTATGGTGGCTGTTTTGAGGAAGATATAAGGAGGCTTATGTGTGATAGAGCGTATCGTATCATGGGGTTTGGATGCACCGGCGAAGTTTGCACCAACTCTCGAGGTGAGAAAGGTCAATGCACAGTACCGAAGAGGCTAGCAATGATGGAAGGGTGAGAGTGCGTATAATCCATGGAGTCAACATTAGTCATAAAGAACTCACATACTTATTGCAAAAATTTATTAGCCATTGAAACAAAGTACTACACGCATGCTCCTAGGGGGGAGGTTGGTAGGAGTTAACCATTGCGCACCCCCGACCTTCACGCAAAGATAAACAATCAAAATACAATGCACGCCAATTTGGTTACATAGTTAGTAGACCATACGTGCATGCTTCGGGAATCACAAACCTTAACACCAATATCCTTACTAAACACAACCATCTACTAGTACCTCCCACATATTATCATCTCTATATCACAAAACTATTGCAAGGAATCAAACATATCATATTCAGTGATCTACAAGTTTATGTAGGATTTTATGACTAACCATGTGAATGACCAATTCCTGTCATCTCTCTAAATAGATATAAGTGAAGCAAGAGAGTTTAACTCTTTCTACAAAAGATATACCCATGCTCTAACAAATATAAATGAAGCAAAAGAGCATTCCACAAATGGCGGTTTTCTATGTGAAGAGATACAGGCAATCCAAACTTCAAACGATATACGTGAAGCACATGAAGCATTCTATAAAGCCATACTCAAAATATTTAAGTGAAGTTCAATGAGAATTCTATAAATCAACCAAGGACTATCTCATACCAGCATGGTGCATAAAAGAAAAGTGAAAACTAAATGCAAAAGACGCTCCAAGACTTGCACATATCGCATGAACGAAACGAATCCGAAAACATACCAATACTTGTTGAAGAAAGAGGGGATGCCTTCCGGGGCATCCCAAAGCTTATATGCTTGAGTCTCCTTGAATATTTACTTGGGGTGCCTTGGGCATCACCAAGCTTGAGCTCTTACCTCTCCTCCTTTTCCTCATATCGAGACCTTTTCGATCAAACACTTCATCCACACAAAACTTCAACAGAAAACTCGGTAAGATCCGTTAATATAATAAAGAAAATCACTACTCTAAGTACTGTTGCAAACCAATTAATATTTTGTTTTTTCATTGTGTCTACTGTAATATAGCTTTTCCATGGCTCAATCCACTGATATAAATTGATAGATTCATCAAAACAAGCAAACTATGCATCAAAAACAGAATATGTCAAAAACAGAACAGTCCGTAGCAATCTGAAGATTCACCATACTTCTGGTACCCCCAAAATTCTACCAAAATTGGTACAAATATACAATTTGTACGTAAAGACAGTTCAAAAAGAATCAGAACAATTTGACCATCCAGTTAAAAATGTAAAATCGCTCACTACAGCCAAAGTTTCTGTCCTGCACCGTACAAACCAACAAGCATTGTAAACATCCTAAAGGCAAACCTTGACACATTATTTTTATAATACAATGGAATTGTACAAGGGGATAATTATTTTTGTTGAAAAGTTTCTGTAATCAAGATTCATAAAGTTTCCGTGAGCATGAACAAAGTTCAAGGCTAGCTCCCTCTTCAACAATGCTCGTCGCTCTCACTTTCACTTTCCTTTCTGAAAAGTTTTGGGTTCCCCTCTTTATTTATTTTTGTTTTTAAACTATATAAAAGCACTAAACTGAAATAAATGACTCTCTAAAACTTCCGGGTTGTCTCCCTGGCAGCGCTTTCTTTAAAGCCATTAAGCTAGGCATATAGTGCTCAAGTAATGGATTCACCCGGATCCCAAGGTATATCAAAGCCAATTTTAATTAACAATGATTTGTGATTTAGTAGTGAGCACAAAGTAACATATATCATGCAACAATGAAGTCTAAATCTCTTCCTATGCATTGGCATGTCATAAAAGAACAATTCATGCACACGAAGTAAAGGCCAATGCATAGTATAAACAGTTTCTTGCAATTTTATCATATTGGAAACATAGAGAGGTGGAGATATAGTTCCTCTCTCATAATAATTGCAAGTAGGAGCAGCAAGCACATGCATATTATATCTATCAAAATCAGCATGTGCAATGGTAAAATTCAACCCATCAACATAATCCTTAATAAGCACAAACTTCTCCGATATAGTGTAGTAGGGAGAATTCAAAAAGATAATAAGACTATCATGTGTGGGTGCAATATCAACAATTTCATGTTTAACATAAGGAACTATAGCAAGTTCATCTCCATAAGCATAATTCATATTGGCATCTTGGCCACAAGCATAGCAAGCATCACCAAAAAGGGATATTTCATACGAATTAAAGGGATCGTAACAATCATCATAGCAATCATCCTTCGGTGAGCATGAAGGGGAATTAAACAATGTATGAGTTAAAGAGTTACTCTCATTAGAAGGTGGGCACGGGTGATCAATCCGCTCTTCCTCCTTTTGTTCTTTGCTCTCCTCATCATCTTTTTCATCCAAAGAGCTCACAGTTTCATCAATTTCTTCTTCCATAGACTCCTGAAAAATATTAGTCTCTTCTTGGACAGCGGAGACTTTCTCAATAAACGCATCAATATTGGAGTTATATTCATAATTCTCATAGCAATATTTCAATATAGCATAATTTTTAGGCCTATAAACATCATCATCAAAAGCTTCCTACTTTTCAAACAAAGATTCAATTTCATAAGCACCCATAAAAGCAACGAATTCTTCTATTTGTTCCACATCATAGTAATCATATATACCATTAGCATAAGAAGCCAAGGTTTTATTATCATTAAATTTGCATGAAAAGGGAAGGTGTGGAGCCTTCATCCTAGAGCAACAAGTATAATCATATCTCAAGCATAGATCCCGAGCATACCAACACAATATACATTTGATCCCATAATAGTTTCCCTTTTTGAGTCAAGCGATAATCCCTAAAGTATTCACGTTGATCCAACATTACTCCCATTATAAAGTTGAATGGGGTTTTCTCAGGATTATCAAAGTACTATATAATTTCTTTCACATAACAAGCATCGAGGGTTTTAGGAGGTTCCTCATCTCCATGAGTAGCAAGTACACCTAAGTTTTTTGGTATTTTGTGTTCCATATCCATAACTAAAGATAGAGAACAACTAAGAACAGGAAATAAAAATTACTTAGTGATAAAGCAAACATACACACACGAGAATATTCACCCCACGCTATGACTCCCCGGCAACGGCGCCAGAAAAAGGTCTTGATAACCCACAAGTATAGGGGATAGTTGTAGCCTCTTTCGATAAGTAAGAGTGTCAAACCCAACGAGGAGCTAAAGGTAGAACAAATATTCTCTCAAGTCCTATCTGCCACTGATACGACTCTACGCCCGCTTAGTGTTCGCTTTACCTAGAACAAGTATGAAACTAGAAGTACTTTGTAGGTGTTGTTGGATAGGTTTGCAAGATAATAAAAAGCACATAAATAAAAAGTAGGGCCTGTTTAGATAAAGAAGCAATAAAGTAAATATAGCGAGTGTGGAAAAGTGGTGGTAGGAGTTGTGAAATTGTCCCTAAGCAATTGACTACTTTGCTAGACCGATAGCAAGTTTTATGTGGGAGAGGCCACTTCTAGCATGTCATCCCTGACTTGGAATTCTATGCACTTATGATTGGAACTATTAGCAAGCATCTGCAACTACTAACGTTCGTTAAGGTAAAACCCAATCATAGCATTAAGATATATTGGTCCCCCTTCAATCCTGTATGCATCAATTTCTATGCTAGCTTGAAGCTTCTGTCACTCTTGCCCTCCAATACATAGTCCTATCAACATACAACTAACCCTATGGTGTGATCCATGCACGCGCTCATATGATGGGCACCAAAGGACAGCAACATAACCACAAGCAAATTAAACCAATCATAGCAATTCATCAATCACCGATGGGAAAATGAAAATCTACTCAGACATCATAAGATTGCAACGCATCATTGGATAATAATATGAAGCATAAAGCACCACGTTCAAGTAGAGGGTACAGCTGGTTGCGGGAGAGTGGACCGTTGAATATAGATGGGGGAAGCTGATGGACGTGTTGGTGAAGATGACAGAGGTGTTGGTGTAGATCGTTGTGATGATGATGGCCCCCAACGGCATTCCAGCGCCACCGGAAGCAAGGGGGAGAGAGCCCCCCTTCTTCTTCTTCTTCCTTGACCTCATCCCTAGATGGGATAAGCGTTTCCCCTCTGGTCCTTGGCTCCCATGGCGTGGGAGGGGCGAAAGCCCCTCCGAGATTGGATCTATATCTCTGTCTCTCTCTGTTTCTGCGCTCTTGGATTCTGCCCTGGCATCATTTCTTTTATATCCAGAGATCCTAACTCCGATTGGATTGAAACCTTCGCCCAGATATTTGTCCAAAAATTAGCTTTCTTGCAGCCAAAGAAGAGCAGTAACCGCCTTACGAGGGGCCCACGAGGGTGGGGGCCATGACCACTTAAAGTGGTGGTGTGGGCCACCCTCATGTCCACCTCGGGCACCGTCTCGCGTTGATTCTTCCTCCCAAAAATCACAAATATTCCAAAATAATTCTCCATCCATTTTTATCTCGTTTGGACTCTGTTTGGTATGGGGTTTCTGCGAAACATAAAACATGCAACAAACAGGAATTGGCACTGGGCACTGGATCAATATGTTAGTCCCAAAAATAGTATAAAATGTTTCCAAAAGTATATGAAAGTTGTAGAATATTGGCATGAAACAATCAAAAATTATAGATACGACGGATACGTATCATAGAGCACCTTTATAATCACCCAATTACATTGTGACATTTGGTAGCACACAAAGTGTTCCTCCGGTATTCGGGAGTTGCATAATCTCATAGTCATAGGAACATGTATAAGTCATGAAGAAAGCAATATCAAATAAACTAAACGATCAAGTGCTAGGCTAACAGAATGGGTCAAGTCAATCACATCATTCTCTAATGATGTGACCCTGTTAATCAAATGACAACTCATGTCTATGGCTAGGAAACTTAACCATCTTTGATTGAACGAGCTAGTCAAGTAGAGGCATACTAGTGACACTCTGTTTGTCTATGTATTCACACATGTACTAAGTTTCCGGTTAATACAATTCTAGCATGAATAATAAACATTTATCATGATATAAAAAATATAAATAACAACTTTATTATTGCCTCTAGGGCATATTTCCTTCAGTCTCCCACTTGCACTAGAGTCAATAATCTAGTTCACATCGACATGTGATTTAACATCAATAATTCACATCTTTCTGTGATTAGTTTACATCTCCATGCGACTAACACCCAAAGGGTTTACTATAGTCAATAATCTAGTTCACATCGCTATGTTATTAACACCCAAAAGAGTGATCATGTTTTGCTTGTGAGAGAAGTTTAGTCAACGGGTCTGCCATATTCAGAGCCGTATGTGTATTTTGCAAATTTCTATGTCTACAATGCTCTGCACGGAGGTACTCTAACTAATAGCTCCCCCTTTCAATATGTATCTAGATTGAGACTTAGAGTCATCCAGATCAGTGTCAAAGCCTGCATCGACGTAACTCTTTATGACGAACTCTTTATCACCTACATAATCGAGAAATTCCTTATTCCACTAAGGATAATTTTGACCGCTGTCCAGTGATCTACTCCTAGATCACGATTGTACCCTCTTGCCAAACTCCTGGTGAGGTACGCAATAGGTCTAGTACACATCATAGCATAGTTTATAGAACCTATGACTGAGGCATAGGGAATGACTTTTCATTCTCTTTCTATTTTCTGCCATGGTCAGGTTTTGAGTCTTACTCAACTTCACACCTTGCAACACAGGCAAGAACTCCTTCTTTGACTGTTCCATTTTGAAGTACTTCAAAATCTTATCAAGGTATGTACTCATTGAAAAATCTTATCAAGCGTCTTGATCTATCTATATAGATCTTGATGCTCAATGTGTAAGCAGCTTGACCGAGGTCTTTCTTCCTTTCAAACACTCCTTTATGCTTTCCAGAAAATTCTACATCATTTCTGATCAACAATATTTCATTCACATATACTTATCAGAAATGTTGTAGTGATCCCACTCACTTTCCTGTAAATACAGGCTTCAACGCAAGTCTGTATAAAACTATATGCTTTGATCAACTCATCAAAGCGTATATTCCAACTCCAAGATGCTTGCACCGGTCCATAGATGGATCGTTGGAGCTTGCACACCTTGTTAGTACCTTTAGGATTGACAAAACCTTCTGGTTGCATCATATACAACTTTTCTTTAAGAAATATCCATTTAAGGAATGCAGTTTTGACATCCATTTGCCAGATTTCATAAAATATGGCAACTGCTAACATGATTCGGACGGATTTAAGCATCGCTACAGTTGAGAAAATCTCATTGTAGTCAACACCTTGAACTTGTCAAAAACCCTTTTTGCGACAAGTGGAGCTTTGTAGATAGTAACACTACTATCAGTGTCCGTCTTCCTCTTGAAGATCCATTTATTTAATATGGCTTGCCGATCATCGGTCAAGTCCACCAAAGTACACACTTTGTTCTCATACATGGATCCCATCTCAGATTTCATGGCCTCAAGCCATTTTTCGGAATCTGGGCTCATCATCGCTTCCTCATAGTTCGTAGGTTCATCATGGTCTAGTAACATGACTTCCAGAATAGGAATACCGTACCACTCTGGTGCGGATCTTACTCTGGAAGACCTACAAGGTTCGGTAGTAACTTGATCTGAAGCTTCACGATTATCATCATTAGCTTCCTCACTAATTGGTGTAGGAATCACAGGAACTGATTTTTGTGATGAACTACTTTCCAATAAGGGAGCAGGTACAGTTACCTCATCAAGTTCTACTTTCCTCCCACTCACTTCTTTCGAAAGAAACTCCTTCTCTAGAAAGGATCCATTCTTAGCAACAAAGATTTTGCCTTCAGATCTGTGATAGAAGGTGTACCTAACAGTTTCCCTTGGGTATCCTATGAAGACGCACTTCTCCGATTTGGGTTTGAGCTTATCAGGTTGAAATACTTTTTCACATAAGCATTGCAGCTCCAAACTTTAAGAAATGACAACTTTGGTTTCTTACCAAACCATAGTTCATAAGGCGTCGTCTCAACGGATTTTGATGGTGCCCTATTTAAAGTGAATGCAGTTATCTCTAATGCATAACCCTAAAACGATAGTGGTAACCCGGTAAGAGACAACATAGATGCACCATATCCAATAAAGTGCGGTTACGACGTTCGGACACACCATTATGCTGTGGTGTTCCATGTGGCGTGAGCTGTGAAACTATTCCACATTATTTTAAATGATGGCCAAACTCATAACTCAAATATTCTCCTCCACAATCAGATCGTAGAAACGTTTTTTTCTTGTTACAATGATTCTCCACTTTACTCTGAAATTTTTTGAACCTTTCAAATGTTTCAGACTTGTGTTTCATTAAGTAAATATACCCATATCTGCTCAAATCATCTGTGAAGGTCTGGAAATAACGATACCCGCCACGAGCATCAACACTCATTGGACCGCATACATCGGTATGTATTATTTCCAATAAGTTACTAGCTCATTCCATTGTTCTGGAGAACGGAGTTTTTTTCATGTTGCCCATAAGGAACGGTTCGCAAGCATCAAGTGAATCATAATCAAGTGATTCCAAAAATCCATCTTTATGAAGTTTCTTCATGCGCTTTACACCGATATGACCCAAACGACAGTGCCACAAATATGTTGCATTATTATTATCAATTTTGCATCTTTTGGCATCAATATTATGAATATGTGTATCACTACGATCAAGATTCAATAAACTATCAACATTGGGTGTATGACCTCAGAAGGTTTTATTCATGTAAACAGAATAACAATTTATTCTTTGTCTTAGATGAATAATCGTATCGCAATAAACATGATCTAATCATATTTATGCTCAACGCAAACACCAAATAACATTTATTTAGGTTCAACACTAATCTCAAAAGTATAGGGAGTGTGTGATGATGATCATATCAATCTTGGAACCACTTCCAACACACATCGTCACTTCACCCTCCACTAGTCTCTGTTTATTCTGTAACTCCTGTTTCGTGTTACTAATCTTAGCAACTGAACAAGTATCAAATACCCAGGGGCTAATATAAACAATAGTATGGTACACATCAATAACATGTATATCAAATATACCCTTGTTCACTTTGCCATCCTTCTTATCCACCAAATATTCAGGGCATTTCCGCTTCCAGTGACCATTTCCTTTGAAGTAGAAGCACTCAGTTTCAGGCTTTGGTCCAGCTTTGGGCTTCTTCATGGGAGTGACAACTTGCTTGTCATTCTACTTGAAATTCCCTTTCTTTCCTTTTACCCTTTTCTTGAAACTAGTGGTCTTGTTGATCATCAATACTTTGATGCTCTTTCTTGATTTCTACCTTCGTCGATTTCAACATCACAAAGAGCTCGGGAATTGTTTTTGACATCCCTTGCATACTATAGTTCAGCACGAAGTTCCTGTAACTTGGTGATGGTGACTAGAGAACTCTGTCAATCACTATCTTATCTGGAAGATTAACTCCCACTTGATTCAAGTGATTGTAGTTCCTAGACATTCTAAGCACATTCTCACTAGTTGAGCAATTCTCCTCCATCTTTTAGGCAAAGTACTTGTCAAAGGTCTCATACCTCTTGACACGGGCATGAGTGTGATATACTAATTTCATCTCTTGGAACATCTCATATGTTCCGTGACGTTTCAAAAACGTTATTGAAGTCCCGGTTCTAAGTCGTAAAGCATGGTGCACGAAACTATCAAGTAGTCATCATATTGAGCTAGCCAAACGTTCATAACGTCTGCATCTGCTACTACAATAGGTCTGTCACCTAGAGGTGCATCAAGGACATAATTCTTCTGTGCAGCAATGAGGATACACCTCAGATCACGGACCTAGTCCGCATCTTTGCTACTAACATCTTTCAACTTAGTTTTCTCTAGGAACATATAAAAAACATAGGTCCCGCCGAGGTAAAACCGAAGTCCAAGACAACGCCAAAGGCCGAGACCACAGAGAGCAAATGGGCGAAGCAGGTTTCTCCGGCAAGACCCTTCCCGGGACAGCCTCAGCAGCCCCGGCAAGACCCTTGCCGGGGCGGCTCAGCCACACCAGTGGAGTAAGCCACCCTCGAACCCACGGTCTCCAACACCATCAACCACATTGGGCCAGGGCTCGGGAGGCACATCCATGGTGACATGCAGATCTTTGTGAAGACAAAGAACATATGAGATCAGATGAGGATCAGAAGACGGCGATCCTTGGCGGGACCTTAGCCAAGGAAACCCACAAGACCCCCGGCAAGATCCTTGCCGGGGACAGCAGCGCGCCACAGCAAGACCCTTGCCGATCCACCCGGCAAGGCCCTTGCCAAGGGAGTCAGCGGGGCCACAGCCAGGCCCGCACCAACCAAGTCTCCACCGCCGTTCACATGCAGCTGCCAGCTCAACCAGCTGGGAAGGCACCTGCGTGGTAACATGCGGCTTCCAGGCCAACTCAGCACGCGCCTGCGTGGCGGCATGCAGATCTTCGTGAAGGCTCCACCACCATGCTACCTCAGCTGCTTGCCTGCCTACATGGCGCCGCATGCATCGCTGGCCAGGGCGCGTGTCGAAGTGAGGAGGAGCGGCGACGGACGGGACGCGCCTCTCTCCCCTCCCCAATAAAGCAAGAGGACACCTAAGCTACGCATTAAATGTGTCTTATCCTGTAATGCGAGGGATAAGGTCATAGCACTGTAGGCCTTTCCACCTCCTATGTGCCACTGTGGCAGCCCCTTTCGACTATAAAAGGAGGCCCATGGCGTACTGGAGAGGGATTCGGCTCTTTGAACCACACAGCCACCATAGCTAGTTCAAGAACTCAAGAACACTCAATACATCCACCAAAGCAGGACTAGGGTTTTACGCATCCTCACGGCCTGAACCTGGGTAAACGATCCTTGTGGTGATTGATAATCCTGCTCTTCTCGCAACCCTGCGCCCCGGCAACCATAGAAGGGATCCTCGTGATCCCATAGGTGTCGTTTCCCACCGACATCTTTGGTGTGCCAGGAAGGGGGGCCTACAATTGTGAGAACCTGGTCTAGTAGTTGGCCCAACAGTTCTTCATCGCCATGGCTCCTAAGAAGAAGACGACAACGGTGATCGGTTCGTTCGGGACCGGACTACCAGTACTGGTGCGGGCCAGTAGCGGACCAGTCGCGGAGAGAACCCGTGGCACGGCCCGCGAACACCCACATCACCCTGGCGGTCCAGGCCTGGTGAGCGGCGTCGTTCGTACGCCAGGCAACAAGCCACGCGTCGCGAGCTCCAGAGACGGAGTCGGGCCCCCAGCAGGCGGCGCGGGGCCCTCCAGGGGCGTCGTTGTGCCGCCAGATGGCGGCGCGGCGACCTCCAAGACACCAACACTGGCGCCCATGGCGCGCTCTTCTCAGGTCGTGCGTGATGAGCAGCACCGCCCTGCTGGTGACCCTGGGTGCCGCCCTGGGAAGAGTCCCATGCGCCCTTCACATGATGAGGAGGGCCAGCATGTGCGCCGAGGTGCTGGCGGAGGTGGCGGACGGCTGGAGGGCCATGATGGGGCTCCTTCTAACGTGGTTAGAAGTCGAAGTGCACCACGGTCCACACAGCTTTCGCCGCCGCCCACGCCGGCAGAAGCCCTAGCACGCGCGCAGCTGCTCCTCGACTTTCCTCCCGCTGCGGAGAAGCTTGACGAATGGAGGGCCACCGTCCGAAGCCTCGTCGGCATCGCTAACAACAACGAGTTGAGGCCGGAGGGAACCGTAGGCCGTCACTCCGTCGAGCCACCGCATGCCAGCAGAGGTCGGGCCGGAGGCGACGCGGCCATGGTGCACTCCCCTTCTCCACACGGCCACCGCGGGTGTCATCCCATCGCGATGATGCTCGTGATGATATCTCCATAGCATCGTCCGACCCGCGAACCCACCGCGACCAGCATCAAGTTCTTCGGGAGCGAGCTCATGAAGACGCTCGAACCACCATCGAGCGCCAGCGTGACGCGCGCCACTAGTCGGACAGGCGGGCAGGGGCCACTATGGACCACCCAGCACCGGGAGGCTACGGTGGCCTACCCTACGAGGTGGGTTGTCCGGCCTTCACCCGTGAGCTGCGGCAGTTCCAGTGACCCTCCCACTGCATGTTCAAGCCCGGCGTTGGCGAGAAGTATAACGACAAGACTCACCCGTCGGAGTTCCTCAGCATTTACACCATCACGATGCAAGCTGCTGGGGCCCGTGATGATAAGGTGCTTGCAAATTACTTCCCGTTGGCACTCAAGCCCAATGTTATGTCATGGTTGATGCACTTGCCAGTGGACTCCATTTCTTCTTGGGCAGATCTGTGTCATGAGTTTTTTGGTGCCTTTACTGGAGGCGACCAAGCTCATGGCCAGGCGAGCGACTTGCACATCATGCCCCAGAAGGAAGGAGAAAACTTGCGTAAGTACATCCAAAGGTTCAGCCGAGTGCAGTACAACATCCCCGACATTCATCCTGCCGCTGTGATCAGAGCATTCCATCAGAATGTGCGCAATCGCAAGATGCGCGAGGAGCTGGCGATGAACAAGGTCAAGGATGTGGTCGAGCTTTATGTTCTGGCCGATCGGTGCGCTCGCGCTAAAGAGGGAAGGAAATACCCCGGCGAAGACGCCGACACGGAAAATGACTCCACGGATGATACCGCCACCCCGGCGAAGAAGGGCCGGCGCCGCAACAGGAAGCGCAAGGGCAAGACCGTGCTCGCCATCGAGGGGTCCGGCGACACCGGCGCCACCAAGAAGACGAAGGCGAGCGACCCCGGCAAGGAGGTTTCCGGGTGTGTTGCTTGTCGTGCCTTGGCGGTTGCCGACAAGCTAGGGGGCTCCGACGAGCAGTATTGCAAGATCCGCCACACCAAGGGCCATGACCTCCAGAACTGTCGGCAAGTGGAGCTGCTCGCTAAGAAGCAGAAAGCCGAGTATGAGCGGCGGGACAAGGAGAAGGGCCAAGAGGGTGCCGAGGGATCCAGAAAGAAGTGTGGCGGCCAAGGAGGCCGCCGCGGAAAAGATAATCAGCAGGAGAGGCCCACCCGGGGCCGCGACAAGAAGCAGGAAGATGATGATCATGACGAGGATGATGAGTCTGGCGACCACAAGTTCCAAAAGGCCACAGAGGCCATGTGCATCGATGGTGGCACCTTGCTGCATACATCCCACTGCCGGCTCAAGCAGTAGGCGCGTGAGATCACAGCGGTGGAGCCGTCGTTAGATGCACGGAAGCTGCTGAAGTGGTCCAGCACGCCTATCATCTTCGACACCGAGGACCATCCTGACCGCACTACTGCGATTGGGTGCTTGCTGTTGTTGGTTTCACCAACAATCCGCAACCTCAAGGTGACAAAGATGCTGGTTGACGGCGGGCCTGGTCTTAACTTGATCTTGCCTATTGTGATCAAGAGGCTGTAGATCCTTGATGGAGACCTCGAGGAGACGGGCACGTTCCAAGGGGTCAACCCGGGGAGGAGCCAGCCAAAGGGAAAGGTCACGCTGCCCGTGACGTTCGCAGGCAAGCTGAACTACAGGACGGAGAGGATTTTCTTTGATGTAGCCGAGATCTCCTTGCCCTACAATGGGATCCTCGGCCGCCCGGCACTAGCCAAGTTCATGGCGGCTACACATTATGCCTACAACATGCTGAAGATGCCCGGGCTGATGAACATCATCAATGTCCCCTCCGACAAGAAAGATGCGTTGATTTGCACAGACCAACTCTACCGGGAAGCAGTTGCAACAGCTGCTGCCAAGGCACCCGCTCCTGCCGACGAAGTCCCGGGAGGGAAAAAGACCGGCGAGACCCCTCGCACCCACTCCGGCAAGCGCACCTCTTCGGGGTGTTGCGCTCCTGTTGAGGACGTGCCAGAGAGCTCCACCGGCAAGAGCAAGAAGTCCGGAGCTACACCGCCAGAGACCAAGAAGGTGTCCGTCAAGGAGGACGACACGGGGGGGGGGAGCTTTTACCATAAGCTCCACCCTCGACGGCAAATAGGAAAGCAATCTCATCACTTTCCTGCGGGCGAATGTTGATGTGTTTGCATGGCAAGCCGCTAACATCCTCGGCATTCCCAGGGAAGTGATTGGGCACCATCTTGCTGTTTGTCCTCATGCACGGCCCATCAAGCAGAAGGTCAGGAAGCAAGCTCTAGAGAGGCAGGATTTCATCACGGAGGAGATTAGGAAACTAGAGGTGGCGGGATTGGTAAGAGGGGTACTCCATCCGACGTGGTTGGCCAACCCGGTAGTGGTGCGCACGGCAAACGAGAAGTGGAGACTATGTATTGATTACACAGATATCAATAAATCTTGTCCAAAGGATCCCTTCCCGTTACCGCGCATCGACCAGATTGTTGACTCCACGGTTGGGTGTGACCTGTTATCTTTCCTCGATGCCTACTCAGGGTACCACCAGATCTTCATGACCAAAGAAGACGAGGAGAAGACAACATTCATCACCCCATGTGGTGTGTATTGCTTTTTACGGATGCCTTTCGGGTTGAAGAGTGCTGGCTCAACCTTTGCAAGAGCAGTCCAAATTGGTTTTGATCCCCAGCTACATAGAAATATGGAAGCTTATATGGATGACATAGTGGTCAAAACCAAGGACAAAGCAACGCTCGTGCAAGATCTGGAGGAGACATTTGCGAACTTGCACAAGATCAATCTCAAGTTGAACCCTGAGAAGTGTGTCTTTGGTGTCCCGTCCGGCAAGCTTCTCGGGTTCTTTGTGTCGCAGCGTGGGATTGAGGCAAACCCAGATAAGATCAAGGCCATCGAGCAGATTGAGGCACCTAAACGGATTAAAGACGTGCGTCCGCCCACTGGCTGTGTTGCCGCCATGAGCAAATTCATCTCCAAGTCCGCGGAGCGTGCCCTTCCCTTTTTCAAGATCTTGAAGAAGACGGGCCCAATGGAGTGGACCCCAGAGGCCGAGGCAGCGCTACAGTACTTGAAGAAGTACCTCTCCTCTACCCCAGTGCTGGTTGCGCCCAAACCACAAGAACCATTGCTGCTGTACCTAGCAGCAATGAATCAGGTGGTTAGCGCCGCACTGGTGGCGCAGAGAGAGGTTGACAAAGAGGCAGCGGCAGCGGCAGAGTCAACGGATCGTGAGCTGGAACCCTCCCCAGTAGGGCTCGGTCCCGGCAAGACTGAGTCCCCGGCGGAGGCTGACGCCAGTGCGACAGGGCTCGCGCGACTAGGTGAAGTGGTGCACAAGATGAAAATGGTGTAGCACCCAGTTTATTTCATCAGCTCCCTCTTGCAGGGGGCTAGGTCGAGGTACTCAGGTGTGCAAAAGTTGCTCTTCGGCCTCCTTATGGCCTCGAGGAAGCTGCATCATTACTTCCAAGCGCACGAGATCACCATGGTCACCCGCCTCCCATTGCAACGGATATTGCATAATCCAGATGCAACGGGGAGGATCGTGGAATGGGCCCTAGAGCTGCCAAGTTTCGATTTAAAGTTCAAAAGCACTTCGACGATTCAGAGCAGAGTCTTGGCGGAGTTCGTTGTAGAATGGACCTCGACGCCCGACGAAGAGGTACAGGAGACCACTCTCCCCTGCAAGGAAATGAGCCGCAATTGGATCATGTACTTTGATGGGGCCTTTTCGCTGCAAGGCACCGGTGTTGGTGTGCTGCTTGTTGCACCCACCGGAGAGCACCTCAAGTATGTCATCCAAATGCACTTTCCCCGGGAGATGTCAACTAACAACACCTCCGAGTACGAGGGCTTGCTTGCCGGTCTCAGGATCGCGGCGGACCTTGGAGTCAAAAAGCTCATCGTCAGGGGTGATTCGCAGCTCGTCGTCAGGCAGATCAACAAAGATTATCAAAGCCTGTTGATGGAATCTTACGTGGATGAAGTGAGGAAACTGGAGGAGCACTTTGATGGTATACGAGCAGAGCATGTCCCCCGGACGGAAAACGACATCGTCGACTACCTGTCAAAGCGTGATGCCCTCAAGCTACCTATGGAACCAGGTACTTTTGTGCTTCGGTTAACTCAACCATCCATCAAACCATCAACCGGGTAGAACAAGCGGAGGAAGCTAGGCCCCGGCAAGTACTTACACACCTAGCTCCCCGGAGCCACTGGCAAAGATGTTGCCATGGATGCCGATCCTGCCGCGGGGCAACCGACTCCGGTAGGGCCTCAGGCCATGGGCGTAGAGACGGCCGCTCCCGTGGCAGAAGAGATGCCTTTGGTCCTTGCCGTCGAGCCACAGGCTCCGGCATGGGCGCAGCACACCATCCGATTCCTCCAAATAGGAGAGCTTCCTAAGGAGCAGGAAGAGGCAGAGAGAGTAGCCCGCCGGTCTGATCTGTACCAATTCGTTGACAACATCTTGTACAGAAAAAGACCGAATGGGGTGAAATTGAAGTGCATCTCCTGGGAGGAAGGACTAGAGTTGTTGGCAGAGATACATGGAGGCATATGTGGCTCCCACATAGGGTCGAGGGCCCTTGCCGGCAAGGCCTTCCGGCAAGGTTTCTTCTGGCCCACTGCCCTCCAGGATGCAACGACACTAGTAACCAAGTGTGAAGCATGCCAGTACCATTTGAAGAAGCTTCATCAACCACCTTAATCCCTTCAAACCATCCCTCTCTCCTGGCCCTTCTCGGTCTGGGGGCTCGACATATTGGGCCCTTTCCCTCGTGTCGTCGGGGGCTTTGAGTACTTGTATGTTGCAATCGACAAGTTCACAAAGTGGCCAGAGGTGGAAGTAGTGAGGAAGGTGACAGCGCAGCCAGCCATCAAGTTCTTCAAAGGGCTAGTTTGCCGTTTTGGTGTACCCAACTGGATCATCACCAACAATGGCACACAGTTCACGAGCCATGCCTTCATGCAGTACATTGAGGATCTCGGGAGCAAGGTCTGTTTTGCTTCTGTGGCACACCCACAAAGCAATAGCCAAGCAGAGAGAGCAAATGCTGAAGTTCTGCGAGGCTTAAGAACGAAGACCTTTGACAGGCTACGCAAGAGTGGAAGGCGCTGGATTGACAAGTTGTCGGCGGTTCTTTGGTCGATCAGAACGATGCCCTTTGCCCTGGTCTACGGGGCAGAAGTAGTTCTCCCCATGGAAATCATATACGGGTCACCTCAAGTGCTCGCTTATGATGAGCTTGAGCAAGAGCGATTGTGGCAAGATGATGCAATGCTCCTTGAGGAAGATTGTCTCCGAGCGGCTGTGAGAGCAGCATGCTACCAGCAAGCCTTACGCCGCTACCATAGCCGCAAGGTTCATGCTCGGAGCTTTGAGGAAGGCGACCATATTCTTCGGCACGTTCAGTCGGCCAAGAATTCCAACAACTTGACACCAAAGTGGGAAGGCCCTTATCGGGTAACGCGAGTCACCAGGCCTGGCACAGTCCGCCTAGAGACCGAAGATGCCATTCCAATGAGCAACTCCTGGAACATCAAGCATCTTCGTAAGTTTTACCCATAAGGCGCGGCTGCCGGGTCTCCCGGCAAGCCACCTTCTGTACAAGCTTTGCCGGCAAGGCATGTGACCCTTTGTACAAAGCCAGGCGCAAACCCTAAGCATAAATAAACGAAGCGCTGGAGCCCTAAGTCATAGCATGCATGCTAGATTGAGTCTCTCCCTCAGTTAGGGTTGACAGTGCTTAGAGGCAACTAACCCCTAGCATAGAGGTCGAGTTTGTGTCATTTTGTTCCTATCCTTCCTCTTTGGTATGCAGGGTACATGATATGTTTCCGCCAAGCCAAGTGGAAGGAAGAGAACAAGCCAGCACCCCAGGCCCGGCAAGCCGAGCTTGCGGAGGGCAGAAGACACGGAGGTCCACCCACGGCAAGTCAAGGTTGCCGGGGGCTGTAGATTCAGATAAGTTTTCCCATCCCCTATCATGTATTTCCGTATGAAACTTCGGATGGATGGAACCTCGTTTTGTTCCAAGGTTGTCGTGCTCCCCTCGTTCCTATCACCCAAGAGCTTCTTGGTACGGAATATGGTTGTAGCTGTGGCGGCCAGGAAGCAAGCATAGGGCCCACCCCCACTTCGTCCCTACCCCCGCCAAAGGCGTGAATATGGGCGAATGGAGTGGGGGAACGGCGAGGCCTGCTGCCGGGCAACGATGCTTATATTGAAAATAACAAGGCCTTGTTCCTTGGTATGGGCCTTGCTCACACGCATGCACAAGACCCGGCAAGCACCCTTTTCCATTAATACGTTCCATACAGGTACAGTAAGTATGGAACATAAACATGAACAGGGAGGTTACAGGTTTTAGATCTAAATAAGGCCCGTAGGCTTACATGTTTAAAAAAAGATAAGGTGCCCGTGATCCCTTTCTTGTCCCTCTCCTCAGGAAATGAAACAAGAAAGCAAAAGGGCAAAAGAGGCTCCTAGGCGAGGTACGAGCAGCAGAGGGCACCAAGAGAATGTGCTGGTGGTCGCCAAGGAGAGGGTTGGCGGTGGTGGCGCCGAAGGGAGAGCTAGAATATGAGGCAGCGGTCTGTCAATATGCTATGAAGGCGTCGGCGCCATCATACCCTGACTTGACGGCCCGCCACCCGCCTTCTTCGCCTTCTCCGGCCTCCCTATGCTAACCGCCCAAGGAGGCGACCCCGAGAAGTTCAAGGAGCTGGCGACGCGGATGATGGGGTCGCCGTTGTCGCCCCAGAGCAGCGCGCCCGACGCCTAGTCGGACCCGTCATTGTGCCGCCTGCTACCCTCGTCGTCGTTGCCGTTGTCCTCCTCGCCACTCTCGTTCAAGGAGGAATCTTCATCGTCAGAGGAGCTCTCCACACAGCACCTTATGCGAGTCCCAAAGTGCCCAAAGACCTTGACGGAGAGGAGGCCGCTCTCCATTAATTTGAAATGGAGAGTGAGCCCCTCCGTCAGGCTGTGGACGGGGGCAAAGGTCTTCCACCCTCAGCGAAGATACATGACGTGAGCGGCGGGGAACTCGACGTTGGCCCATGTGCCACTGTTCCCGCAACCCCTCATATGCAGCTGCAGCGCCTGCGGAGGGTCTAGTTCCATCTCTCGTGCAAATGGGCCTGGAAGGCGAAGACGACAGCGCGGCGGCTGGCACAGCCTAATGAAGAACTCATAAGGGTTATCCCCGACGTGGCCCTCCACCGGGGGAGGGTCCGCTGGCGGAGGCGAGGCTGGTCTACCGCCACATCCTCCTCTTCCCTGAGCGCCGTGACGGCCTCGACCTCGCCCCTCCCCCTTCCCTCTAACGGCCGGCTCCGCCGCCACGAGCTCTTGGGGACGAGCGATGCGCTTTCGAGCGGAGACCCTCGCCGCCACCGATGAAGCATCACCGCGCCCTCTCGCCATGGTGGAAAAGAGGAAGGAGCAAAGATGAGGAGAGGCGGAGGATGGGGGACTGAGAGGCACCGTTCCTCCCGCTCCCCCTCCTTATAAAGAGACGGGGGCGGGCCTTGGCCGTTCCTCTCGGCCAATCCAGCTCATTGACGGCGGGCAAGGCCGTCGACCGCCCTCCCCGCCCAGTTGAAGGCGCGTGGGAATCGACCCATGCGTGCACGTCTTCCCGTATCTCGCGCGCCTGCCATTCGCTTTGCGTCATGCATGCGACATACGTGGCGTGAGAGACAGGCGTAATGGGACACGTGGAGCGATGGTTCCCAAGTGAGGACGGTAAATGAGTAGCAGCTCTATGGTCTCAAAGGGACACGCAAGCCGCCTCTTTACTATCCATCATAGATGACGCAAGCATGCTTAGATCATCCGCACGCGCAACCCCCACGTCACGCATTTAACGTAGGTCGTGGGAAAGCGCAGCGGACCGAAAAGTTTTACTGCGGTAAAAACCACCCCGCCTGCCCGCGCACCGTTTTACGCCTGGCCCAACAACGTGTCGCGCCTATGTGTGGCCCAGGCCTGGGGGCCCCTGTTGGTGTACAAAAGTAGGGGCACAGCTTTTGTACCCCTTTACTTGTGCGCACGCAGTCAGAGCCACGCGCCACGACTACGAGCGGCAAGGCAGGGGAGGTGAACCAGGGTAAAACCGAAGTCCAAGACAACGCCAAAGGCCGAGACCACAGAGAGCAAATGGGTGAAGCAGGTCTCCCCGGCTAGACCCTTGCTGGGGCGGCTCGCCCACACCAGCGGAGTAAGCCACCCTCGAACCCACGGTCTCCAACACCATCAACCACGTTGGGCCAGGGCTCGGGAGGCACGTCCATGGTGACATGCAGATCTTTGTGAAGACAAAGAACATATGAGATCAGATGAGGATCAGAAGACGGCGATCCTTGGCGGGACCTTAGCCAAGGAAACCCACAAGACGCCCAGCAAGATCCTTGTCGGGATAGCAGCGCGCCACGGCAAGACCCTTGCCGAGCCACCCGGCAAGTCCCTTGCTAAGGGCGTCAGCGGGGCCACAGCCAAGCCCTCACCAAGCAAGTCTCCACCACCGCTCACATGCAGCTGCCAGCTCAACCAGCTGGGCAGGCACCTGCGTGGCAACATGCGGCTTCCAGGCCAACTCAGCACGCGCCTGCGTGGCGGCATGCAGATCTTCGTGAAGGCTCCACCACCGCTCCACCTCAGCTGCTTGCCTACCTACATGGCGTCGCATGCATCGCTGGCCAGGGCGTGTGTCAAAGCGAGGAGGAGCAGCGACAGATGGGACGGGCCTCGCTCCCGTCCCCAATAAAGCAAGAGGACACCTAAGCTACGCATTAAATGCATCTTGTCATGTAATGTGAGCGATAAGCTCATAGCACTGTAGGCCTTTCCAGCTCATGTGTGCCACTGTGGCAGCCCCTTTCGACTATAAAAGGAGGCCCATGGCGTACTGGAGAGGGATTCGGCTCTTTTGAACCATGCAGCCACCATAGCTAGTTCAAGAGCTCAAGAACACTCAATACATCCACCAAAGCAGGACTAGGGTTTTACGTATCCTTGCGGCCCCGAACCTGGGTAAATGATCCTTGTCCTAATTGCTAATCCTGCTCTTCTCACAGCCCTGCACCCCGGCAACCATAGAAGGGATCCTTGTGATCCCATATTTGTCATTTCCACCGACACTATTGCTTCTACGACTATCGCTGCCGATTAGTGATAAAGTAAAGCAATTACATGGCGATTGCATTTCATACAATAAAGCGACAACCATATGGCTCCTGCCAGTTTCCGATAACTCTGTTACAAAACATGATCATCTCATACAATAAAATTTAGCATCATGTCTTGACCATATCACATCACAACATGCCCTGCAAAAACAAGTTAGACATCCTCTACTTTGTTGTTGCAAGTTTTACGTGGCTGCTACGGGCTGAGCAAGAACTGTTCTTACCTACGCATCAAAACCACAAACAATATTTCGTCAAGTATGTGCTATTTTAACCTTCACAAGGACCGGGCGTAGCCACACTCGATTCAACTAAAGTTGGAGAAACTGACACACGCCAGCCACCTGTGTGCGAAGCACATCGGTAGGACCAGTCTCGCGTAAGCGTATGCGTAATGTCAGTCCGGGCCGCTTCATCCAACAATACCTCTGAATCGTAGTACGACATGCTGGTAAGCAGTAGGACTAGTATCGCTCACAACTCACTTGTGTTCTACTCGTGGATATAACATCTACGCATAAACCTGGCTCGGATGCCACTGTTGGGGAACGTAGTAATTTCAAAATTTTCCTACGCACATGCAAGATCATGGTGATATATAGCAACGAGGAGGGGGTTTATCTTCATACCCTTGAACATCGCAAAGTGGAAGCATTTATCAACACGGTTGATGTAGTCATAAATCTTCACGATCCGTCCCGATCAAGTACCGAACATACGGCACCTCCGTGTTCAGCACACTTTCAGCTCGACGACGTCCTCGCCTACTTGATCCAGCAAGACAGGCGAAGTAGTAGATGAGTTCCGGCAGCACGACGGCATGATGACGGAGTTGGTGAAGAACAATCTCTGCAGGGCTTCGCCTAAGCACTACGAAAACTATGACGGAGGATAAACTAGAGGGGACGGGGTTGCCGGCACACGTCTTGGTGTTTCTTGATGTGTCTTTTGTGCTAGCCCTGCCCCTCTATTTATATGTTCAGCCCTGGGGTCGAAACTTGCAGCAAAAGCCTCCTCCAAGTCGGTTTTGCCCGAAAGGCAAGAGTCCTTCTCGGACTCCAAGGCTAGACGCCAGGATTCCCAGCGTCTACCCCCTAGACGCCAGGGTTCCTGGCGTCTAGCCTCTGGTCTCCGCAAAACTTCCTTTTGCACTTTCCAAAAGCCTCGTGGGCTTTCCCCTTTGGCCCAAATAAAGTGTTCTCGTATCCAAACATTTTGGGAAACATCCGGAACCCCTTCCGGTGAATTTCGGAACCCTTCCGGAGACCAAACACTATTATCCCATATATCAAAATTTATCTCCGGACCATTCCGGAGTTCCTCATCACGTCCGTGATCTCATCCGGGACTCCGAACAACATTCGATTACCAACATATATAACTCATATAGTACTATATCGTAAACGAACGTTAAGCATCCGGACCCTACGGGTTCGAGAACTATGTAGACATGACAAAGACACCTCTCTGGTCAATAACCAATAGCGGAACCTGGATGCCCATGTTGGCTCCTACATATTCTATGAAGATCTTTATCGGTCGAACCGCATAACAACATAGGTTGTTCCCTTTGTCATCGGTATGTTACTTGCCCGAGATTCAATTATCGGTATGTCAATACCTAGTTCAATCTCATTACCGGCAAGTCTCTTTACTCGTTCCATAATGCATCATCCCGCAACTAACTCATTGGTCACATTGCTTGCAAGGCTTATAGTGTTGTGTATTACCGAGAGGGCCCAGAGATACCACTCTGACAATCGGAGTTGACAAATCCTAATCTCGATCTATGCCAACTCAACAAACACCATTGGAGACACCTGTAGAGCACCTTTATAATCACCCAGTTACATTCTGACGTTTGGTAGCACACAAAGTGTTCCTCCAGTATTCGGGAGTTGCATAATCTCATAGTCGTAGGAACATGTATAAGTCATGAAGAAAGCAATAGCAAATAAACTAAACAATCAAGTGCTAGGCTAATGGAATGGGTCAAGTCAATCACATCATTCTCTAATGATGTGATCCCGTTAATCAAATGACAACTCATGTCTATGTCTAGGAAACTTAACCATCCTTTATTCAATGAGCTTGTCAAGTAGAGGCATACTAGTGACACTCTGTTTGTCTATGTATTCACACATGTGCTAAGTTTCCGGTTAATACAATTCTAGCATGAATAATAAACATTCATCATGATATAAGGAAATATAAATAACAACTTTATTATTGCCTCTAGGGCATATTTCCTTCAGCATTTGGCAGGCGTCATCTAAGATACTCAGGGCGGCCTTGGTATGGAGATCAGTGGGTAAGCTGCATGGGCAAACTGACAGATGTTGACAATGGAGGTCTCACGGCGGCAGTAGCGACAGGGACCTTGCTAGGGTTTCGAGCAAGGGAGGGTGTGTTTGTATGTGCGCGCGCGCGTGCCTGAGGAGGTTTTGGTGTGTGTGTTTTTGTGTGTGTGGAGGGGGCGGGGTGGGTTTGAGGAAATGATGCGGGTACTGAAAGTTTTACTACGCGGGAGTCAAACGCGGGAGTGAAATGCTGGGGCTATTAAAAAAATTGATGATCGTGCATCGCACACGGTCCGGAGATAACAACCGTGTGTTATGAAACAGAAAAACCCTCTAGGCAGGCAGATATTTTGTAGGGGCAGGCGGGATTGGGAACAAGAAACATCGCACATGGCCCGAAGATAACAACCGTGTGTTATGAAACAGAGAAACCCTCGAGGCGAGCATATATTTTCCAAGGGCAGGCAGGATTGGGAACAAGAAACATCGCACACGGTCCGGAGATAACAACCATGTTTTATGAAACAGAAAACCCCTCCTTGAGGCGGAGATATTTTATAGGGATACAGGTGGGATTAGGAAGAAGAAACATCGCACACGGTCCGGAGATAACAACCGTGTGTTATGAAACAGAAAAACCCTCGAGGCGGGCAGATATTTTTGAGAGGGGGAGCCTCATGGAGCCCAATGTAATGTGCGGATGTGTGTGTGACAGGGGCACTGACGTGGCACACGGTTAGTTTGAGTGAACCGTGTCTGTTGTGTCATCCACCTTGTCTAATGTTCATAAATTTGGCAAAAAATGACGCGGGAGAGGGTCAAAACACGAACACACTTGCATGTGGGCCAAATTTATATGTATGAAAAGGGTGGTTTAATTTTCAAATACCAAATGCAACTTCGATGTCGCACCTATCTCGCAAAGCGCGTGGTATTGCTTTCCCCCCTCGTGCCGACCCTAAGCTATGAATGCATGCCCCTCCCCAACCGAGGCCCACTTAGCAAAGTGCAAAGTAGCTAGCAGCCCTCCTCCCTCCTGTCAACACGAAGGGAATCCTAAGCTATGAATGGATGCCCCCCCAACCGTGGTTCACCTACCAAACTGTGAAGTAGCTAGCAGCCCCCCTCCTGTCGACACGAAGGGAATCCTAAGCTATGAATGCATGCTCCCCCCCCCTAAACCGAGGCTCACTTAGCAAAGTGTGAAGAAGCTAGCAGCCCCCCTCCCTCTTGTCGGCACAAAGGGAATCCTAAGCTATGAATGGATTCCCCCCAACCGTGGT
>NC_041393.1:120455421-120469127 GCF_002162155.2 Triticum dicoccoides | reverse complement strand
CCCACACACACTTTTAGTCAGTGGGCAAGAGAGGCATTTCACCAAGATTGATCGTAAAACGTACCAAGAATAATCCACCTTGGTCGTACAACCTCTCTCTTGTTGCTGGTCATAGTGATGGTCGTCCATGCGACCCCAGATAGGCTAGCTCACCAATAATCACGCAAGTAGCTAGTCCCCGAAGACAACCACTGCATGCGTGTGGCCCAAACATATGTATGGATCAGGTGTGTTTTTTAGTACACAATGGAATAACTTTGATGTGGCACCATGATTTCGAACTAGAAATCCCCACACTAAGTGAGGGTTAGGTTGATGATGCATATGTATGATGCACCACACTTCAAGCCGACGACGGGGATTCATGCATGCATGCATGCATAGTATATGCTCTCAAACGTTAATTAAGTCTGAATCTCACCATGACCTATACTACGATAACACGAACCAAATGAAGAATCCGCCATGGTAACCTATCTTGTTGCCGGTCAAGGTGATCATAGATGTCCACGCGGGCCCATGAATATATAGGCTTGTCGCCGATAACCATGTGAGGGAGTGTATCATTTGAAGACAACCACTACATGCACATGTATGGAGGTGATGTGTGCATGCATGTTTGAATACCATTTTACAATATTAATGTGGCGCGTGCGTCAAAAATCATACACTCTCCACACACAGAGCGAGATCGGTTCATGACGTGTCATTGTACTATCCACTTTGACTCGATGGGAGCGATTCATGCATACACATGCATGCGTGTGTGCTCATATACCGTATTTACAAGCAAAAAATAATCCCTCTCCTAAGTCAAATTAACCACTCTCGTTGTCATGCAAAAAGTAGTGATGGACCAAGCGGGCCCACAAATGGATAGCATTGATATCGCTGATAACCGCTTAAATGGGTGCGAGAGGACAACCACCATTTGCAAGTGGGCCAAACATATGTTGAATATAATACCTAAAATGCACAACTTTGATGTGCCACACATGCCTCAAAAACCATAAACCATGCACCCACACAGAGTGAGGTTCATGAAGTGTACTACATATTATGGTCCCCTTCCCCCTCTTCGACGCATACTATATGCTCCTACTGAGGGAGTCCTGTATTAAGGGGTCCTTGGACGGCCGGACTATGTGACATGGGCCGGACTGACAGGATGTGAAGATACAAGACCGAAGACTCTCTCCCGTGTCCGGATGGGACTCTCCTTAGCGTGGAAGGCAAGCTTGGCGCCCGGATATGAAGATCCCTTTCTCTGTAACCGACTTTGTACAACCCTAGTCCCCTCCGGTGTCTATATAAACTGGAGGGCTTAGTCGATAGAGGCAGAATCATAATCATACAGGCTAGACTTCTAGGGTTTTAGCCATTATGATCTCGTGGTAGATCAACTCTTGTAATACTCATATTCATCAAGATCAATCAAGCAGGAAGTAGGGTATTACCTCCATAGAGAGGGCCTGAACCTGGGTACATATCGTGTCCCCCGCCTCCTATTACGATCGACCTTAGACGCACAGTTAGGGACCCCCTACCCGAGATCCGCCGGTTTTGACACCGACATTGGAGCTGTCATTGAGAGTTCCACTGTGTCGTCACCAAAAGGTTTGATGGCTCCGTCAATCATCTACAACAATGCAGTCCAGGGGAAGGTTTTCCCCCCGGACAGATCTTCGTATTCGGCGGCTTCGCACTATGGGCCAACTCGCCTGGCCATCTAGAGCAGATCGGCAGCTACGCCCCTGGCCATCAGGTCAGGTTTGGAAGCATGAATTACGTTGTCGATATCCGCGGAGACTTGATCTTCGACGGATTCGAGCCTATGGCAGCCGCTCCCTGCCACCACGATGAACATGACCTAAATTTGTCATCGGACCGTGCCCATGAGATGGCGCCTGTAACTGCTCCGACCCTGGATCCGGAGCAGATTGCGTCGTCCGAGGACAAGAAGCTCAACCCCGCTGTAGAGGCCGCAGACTCAGCAGCATTAGAGTCGCACATAGATCGCGGGGCCAGTGTCACCGGAACCTCGGATTCATCTCCAGCCATAGGTTCCAAACCGCGTGCATCCGCGCCCATCGAACCTGATCAGGCGCCGATCGTTGAGTTCAGCTCCACGGACATCTTCCGGCACTCACCTTTAGGCGATGTGCTAAACTCATTGAAAGCCCTCTCCTTATCAGGGGACTCTCAGCCAAACTATATCAGGCTTGGTTTGGAAGCTGATTTTCGCTCCCCACCCACCACCCACTTCATAGCCACTGTCGAGGACTTAACCGGCATGCTCGATTTTGACTCCGAAGACATCGACGGTATGGACAACGATGCCGGAGATGAGCAGGCACAAAAACCACCGCCTACAGGGCGCTGGACAGCCACCTCCTCGTATGATGTATACATGGTGGATACACCCAAAGAGACGACAATAAAAAGGATCCAGTCGAGGATAAGCCTCCTGAGAAACAGCCAAAGCGCTGACGTCAGCGGCGCCGCTCTAGACCACGCCACGGAAAAAACAACAGTACCGGCACAGGAGAAAATAATACTCTGGGCGATGCCGAAGATCACGAAGACCCCGTTGAGCTAACTTCTGAACAGGAGGAACGGGAAGATGGGTGAGTCAGCCCTATTGAACAGGCCGATAACGAAGACTCGGAGGACAGTAATTACCTTCCACCCTCCGAGGACGAGGCTAGCCTCGGCAACAAAGACTTTATCATGCCTGAGGAGCCTGTCGATCAGGAGCGCTTTTAGCACCGGCTAATAGCCACTGCACGAAGCCAGAAAAAGAAGCAGCAGTAGCTTCAAGTTGATCAAGATCTACTCAATGACAGATGGACTAATGTCCTGGGAGCCGAGGAATATGGCCTCGAGCGCCCAACCAAAAGTTACCCGAAGCATAAATTGTTACCCCAATTCGATGACGAGGCGCTGGAGCCCGTCCTACCAGCGCATAATGCGGCTGACTGACCACCACGTGGCCAGGACAAAGCGACAACTCAAGTCGAACACCACCCCGCTCTAATGTGCCATAAAAACAGAGACACAAGAGCTCGGGGATACACATATGACCTGCGGCATGACCTGGAAAACAGAGCGGGTCAGACCAGATCGATCTACGGATCGCAGGGGCGTGCCCCAATGCGCGAGGATGGCCATCCGGCTGGACATGGCAAACATAACCATGCCTGGGCCGAAGACCACAGACGAGCTCCATCTGAGCTATGTCGTGACATGGCCCTCATTAGAGGCGTCGCACATCCCCTCTGCTTCACTGATGAAGTAATGGGACATGAATTCCCAGAAGGGTTTCAACCCGTGAACATCGAATCATATGATGGGACAACAGACAACGCGGTATGGATTGAGGGTTTTCTCCTCCATATTCATATGGCCTGCGGTGATGACCTTCACGCCATCAAATACCTCCCGCTAAAACTGAAGGGACCTACTCGGCACTGGTTGAACAGTTTGCCAGAAAACTCAATTGGCAGCTAGGAAGACTTGGAAGACGCCCTCCTGGACAACTTCCAGGGTACATATGTCCGACCTCCGGATGCCGACGACTTGAGTCCCATAGTTCAACAACCCGGAGAGTCAGCCAGGAAATTCTGGACTAGGTTCTTAACTAAAATGAACCAGATCGTCGACTGTCCGGATGCCGAAGCCCTAGCGGCCTTTAAACATAGCATCCGTGACGAATGGATCGCCCGACACCTCAACCAAGAAAAGCCGAAGTCTATGGCAGCGCTCGCGACGCTTATGACCCGCTTTTGTGCGGGCGAGGATAGTTGGCTAGCCCATAGCAATAACAATACAAACGAACCTGGCGCTTCTGAAGCCAGATATAGCAACGGCAAGCCCCGACGCAACAGACACAAGCGTTAAAGCAACGGTGACAACATCGAGGACATGACAGTCAACACCGGATTCAGTGGCTCTAAGTCCGGTCAGCGGAAGAAGCCATATAAAAGAAACAATCCGGGCTCATCCAACTTGGACTGCATACTCGATCGTCCGTGTCAAATCCACGGCACTCCTGATAAACCCGCCAATCATACCAATAGAGAGTGTTGGGTTTTTAAACAGGCCGGCAAGTTAAATGCCGAGAATAAGGAGAAGGGGTCGCAAAGCAAGGACGATGACGAGGAGCCCCGGCCACCGAACACAGGGGGACAGAAGAAGTCCCCCCCCTAGTTAAAATGGTGAACATGATATACGCTACCCATATCCCCAAGAGGGAGTGCAAGCACGCGCTTAGGGACGCCTACACGATGGAGCCAGTCACCCCAAAGTTCAACCCATGGTCGTCCTGCCCGATCACCTTCGATCGCAGGGACCATCCGACCAATAGCCATCATGGCGGTTCAGCCACGCTGGTCCTCGACTCAATCATTGATGGATTCCATCTTACACGAGTCCTCATGGACGGTGGTAGCAGCCTGAACCTGCTCTATCAGGATACAGTGCGCAAAATGGGTATTGATCTCTCAAAGAATCAAGCACACAAAAACCAACTTTAAAGGTGTCATACCAAGTGTAGAGGCCTGCTGTACGGGCTCAATCACACCGGAAGTGGTCTACGGATCCCCGGATAACTTCCAAAGGGAAGAATTGATCTTTGATATCGTCCCCTTCTGCAGTGGCTATCACGCACTGCTCGGACGAACCGCATTCACTCGCTTCAATGCGGTGCCACACTATGCTTATCTCAAGCTCAAGATGCCCGGACCACGCGGTGTCATTACGGTCAATGGAAACACGGAACGCTCTCTAAGTACCGAGGAGCATACCGTTGCCCTCACAGCAGAAGCAGAAAGTGGCCCTTTCAGGCAGAACCTTAATTCGGTGGCCAAGCTCCCAGGCACTGTCAAACGAGTCCGAACTACTCTGCAGTAGGACAGTCCAGCTCGTCAAGAGCTTGACTAGAAATTCGGCCTTCGTCCTAGTGCTGACCAAATGGCGGCATTCGTACCGTGCGTACATAACTACGCACTCAAAATACCATGGGCATGGATGGAGGCACAACTAGATCGTGGTCCATAATACGACTCAACCTCCCGTGGATCCGCATACTTTCACTTTTCCTTTTCTTTTCAGGTTTTTTTCCAGGCCTTTCCTGGTGCCCTGATTGTCGGTCCTTTCGAAGGACATACACATACCAAGGTGGGAAGCAGTATGGACGTGTGAGGGAATCTCTAGATGTTCTTCTCAATGATCATTCTACCTGTCATAGGGACTCGCACGGGGCTCTCCCCTGATCTTGGCAGGTTAATCAGCTATATTGTTTATCACACTATTTGTAAAAATACACTTTGACGTATTAATCAAATTATAATAAAAAGAGTTTGGCCCAATTTATGTGGCATTAACTTGCTTTTTCCTTTTTTTGTTATTCTTACCAATGGCACCCGTACACTTTTTTACAGTATAGTTCGGCACCCCGAACTTATAGCATTATATGCATCAGCTCCGAATCATGTCTTTGGTCAATAGTTGGGTTGCCCGGCTCCTGTGCTTGCTACCTTACATTCCGCTATATTGGCTAGGGTAGTAAAGGGAGAACTACTGCAATTGTGTCCTGGTTCATCCTGATGAGCACCTCACTAGAGAAAGCTCAAAACTAACTGTCATGATGCAGTGTGAGCCGGTCAGCTATTCGAGAGGTCACAAATCTTTTGCGATTTTTCTCGCATTATGCGATGAATTGGTTTTTATCCGATCAGGTGTTTACAGTACCCCAAGTCCGAACTTACAAATACTAGGGGTTGTGCCTAAATTTTTATTGTCAAACTCCTATGGCTAAGTGAGGGTGATAAAGCCACATAGTCCGATTGCCTGGTTCGTTGCGCTAAACACCTCCTTTAAGGACCAAACTCTGGAGTAAAGAGTGTTTAGATTCATCCCAAACACCCCTGTACTTCCTACGTGGGGGCTGAAGCCGACGACTGGCCAACTCTCAGATTTAACAAAACAGCCGCATAGGAGGTAAATTTTTAAAATAACAGGAACTATATTGCATAACGATTCTATTTCATAGTACAGGACAGGATAACATGAATGTATTCATTCAAAGATAATATCCTTCGTACATTGCTCCGCTACAATGCGGGATCCCTGATGGGGTCATGTACCTAGGGTAGGGTCACACACCTGATCTAAGTACCCTGCCCAAGGACACCCTTAGAAGAGGTCACCTTCCAGTCGACCAACGAGGGACTCACTCGACTGACTTGAAGGACTCGACCACGAAGACTCACTCGACTACCAGGAGGTCAAAAGGCACTCTGCACTGCAACGGCCTGTAGTTAAGTAGACTTTATGATAGTTAAGACACTTTATGTGGGACGTTACCAGCAACGCCCCGGACTAAATACACCTTAAACCCTTCATTACGTGGGCTGGCTGGGGTCCTGGCGCACTCTATATAAGCCACCCCCCTCCACAGGCAGAAGGGTTCGGCATCCTGTAATTCATATACACATAATCCACTCGACCGCCTCCAGGCTCCGAGACGTAGGGCTTTTACTTCCTCCGAGAAGGGCCTGAACTCGTACATCTCTTGTGTTTACAACCTCTCCATAGCTAGGACCTTGCCTCTCCATACCTACCCCCCACTCTACTGTCAGACTTAGAACCACGACAGTTGGCGCCCACCTTGGGGCCGGTGTTTTAGCGCTTTTGTGGAGAAGTTGCGGTTCTTCCGAGTACTTTCATCATGATGACTGCTGGAGTTTTGGTTGAGGGTCGAGAGATCCGTCTCGGTGCTCTCACCTTCGTCGCCAACGACTCCGCCTGGCTCCAGGAGGCTCCACTCGACGTCGATGCGCTCCCCGTCCGCGGTGCGACGCATTTTCGCGCATGTGTCCGCGTTGTTCTGCTGCGGCAACCGTCGACCCCGTATCGGTCGACTCCCCCATCGACCACCCTCCCGGTCTCCCGCCAGCGCAAGCGCTCGGGCCAGTCGAGGCTTCAGCGGTGGGTGAGGCACGCGGTGGCTCGCCAGACGGCCACCACTCAAGTTGCGGCAATCGAGCCCTACGAATCTCTCTACGGCCTGTTCGATCTGTCGACTGGCTCCATAGAGACTGCATCCAAGTGCGATAGCAGTGATCCAGCGGCGGAAATCCTGATGGTCGACGGGCCCCGCAGTCCCCCTGGCTTCGCCCGTGATGGTGGGGCAGGCGACGGAGGCGACCCCGCACGAGACCATGAAGAGTACCAGCCCGAGCCACTCGACTCTCTGCAAAGAGAGGAACTTCGCCGCAGGAACGTGGATGTCCTGCGTACTCCCATCGCAGAAGAAACCCCCGAGGCTCGCGCCTTGGAGGAGGCTCGTTTAGCCAATTTGGCCGAACGCACTCGACTGGAGAATCTTCAGCGAGCACTCGACGAGCGCGCGCGGCAACGAGTTCCCGACACCAGTCGACGTCAACTCTTCCCGCCGACTCAGGTATATCGAACCCCAATCCAGAATTTAGCAGCTGCGACCCATATAGCAGAGTCCATCAGCCCTCTCAGTCGGAAGCTGGCAGAGGCTTGATGCAGATCAGGGATCTGCTCCGGGCAGCAGGAGATCAGAATTCGGCCGTGTCGCAGTCGCGCAACAGAATTCACAGCCGATCCGTCACTGCGAATACGGTTCAGTCGGCTCACAGCCCCAGATCGCCTCCGCGGCGTGAAGGGCGCGAGAATCGGCGAGACCAATATGGTGACCGACTCGACCGAGATGATAGGCGTCGAGTGCCCAATTCCCCTCCGAGGGGTGGGTCTTATGCTCCTCGGCAGCAAGATGACAGACGTCTGCTCAGTGCGGGGCGAAGAGTTCCAGTCGACCCCAGAGAACCAGGCTTTGACGCGCGATCCATTATCATGCAAGGCTTAGTCGACCGGAACAGAGCCCATCGAGGTGGACTCGACAGAGATGCCCCCACAAGCAGTCGAGTGCATGTTTCTGGTCTTGAATGTTTCAGCAGAGCTATCAGAGCTGCAGTTATCCCTCCCAATTTCAGGTTGGCAACAGGAGTCAGCAAGTTCACTGGTGAGTCTAAGCCTGAAACTTGGCTTGAGGACTACCGAGTGGCGGTTCAGATTGGTGGTGGGAACGACGAGGTGGCCATGAAAAATTTGCCCCTCATGCTGGAAGGTTCTGCCAGGGCATGGTTGACTCAATTACCTCCTAGCAGCATTTACACTTGGGAAGATCTGTCCCGAGTGTTCATCAGAACGTTTGATGGAACTTGCAAGCGACTGGCTGGATTGACGGAGCTGCAAGTCTGCGTGCAGAAGAACAATGAGACTCTCAGGGAGTATATTCAGAGATGGATCACTTTGCACCATACTGTGGAGAATGTGTCTGATCATCAGGCAGTCTGCGCCTTTAAGGATGGTGTCAAGAATAGAGAATTGAGTTTGAAATTTGGTCGAACCGGTGACATGACCTTGAGTCGGATGATGGAGATTGCTACCAAGTATGCCAACAGCGAAGAAGAAGACCGACTCCGAAGCGGCAAGCACAAGCCGAGTCAGTCGGAAAAGGGAAACACCAGTCGGAAACAGAAGCGGAAGGCTGAACCGGCAGCTCCTGGAGAGGCTCTGCCCGTGACTCAGGGAAAGTTTAAAGGGAAACCAAAAGGATCCTGGAACCCTAAGAAGGTAAAGGATAAGGAAGGGAACGACGTGATGGATATGCCATGTCACATCCACACGAAGAAAGACGAAGAGGGGAATATCATCTACCCGAAGCATACCACTCGCCAATGTCGACTCCTGATCCAGCAGTTTCAGGGAAAACAGTCTAAGGACAAGGAGAAGGAGTCGGACAAGCCCGCAGACAAGGAGGACAGTGAGGAAGGATATCCACATATCAACTCCACTCTGATGATCTTTGCAGATGTGGAAAGCAAGAGTCGATTGAAAGTCATTAACCGAGAGGTGAACATGGTCGCCCCAGCAAAAGCAAATTATCTGAGATGGTCCCAAACACCCATCACATTCACCAATCTGATCACCCGACTCATATTACCACCCCTGGGAGGCAAGCTTTGGTGGTCTCCAGTTGTCGAAGGCACTCGACTGACAAAAGTGCTGATGGACGGTGGTAGTGGGCTGAATTTGTTGTATGCAGACACGCTGAAAGGAATGGGCATTCCGATGTCCCGACTGAGCACCAGTAACATGAGCTTTCATGGAGTTATACCAGGGAAGAAAGCCGAGTCACTCGGTCAAATAGCTCTAGACGTGGTGTTTGGTGATTCGAAACATTTTCGCAAAGAGAAGTTGACGTTTGAGGTCGTGGATTTTCAGAGTGCATATCATGCCATTTTGGGGAGACCAGCTTATGCACGGTTCATGGCTCGACCATGTTACGTGTACCTCAAATTGAAGATGCCCGGCCCCAAAGGAGTGATCACTGTCACCGGTGATGGGAAAAAGGCAGAAGAGTGCTTTCAGAAGGGCTCAAAGATTGCCGATTCCCAGGTGACAGCGGTCGAGTTCGAAGAATACAAGCAAAACGCAGATCCGAGCGTTTTGCTGCGATCCAAGAAACCCGCCACAGAATCTGCATTTCAGTCGTCCGGTGAGACAAAGCCTGTTCACATTCACCCGACCGACCCCGATGCAGCTCCGACCCACATCTCCACAACACTCGACCCGAAATAGGAAGAAACACTCATCCAGTTCCTCCGTGAGAACTGGGACATTTTTGCATGGAAGCCCGCTGACATGCCAGGTGTTCCCAGGGGACTGGCTGAGCATCGCCTAAGAGTCGACTCATCTGCAAAACCAGTCAAAGAGCATCTTCGGCGGTCTGCCGTCTAGAAGAGAAAAGCCATTGGTGAGGAAGTGGCTCGACTGTTGGCGGCAGGGTTTATCCGAGAGATATACCACTCCGAGTGGCTCGCTAATGTTGTCATGGTTCCTAAGAAGGACAAATCGCTCCGAATGTGCATTGATTTCAAGCACATCAACCGGGCCTGCCCGAAAGATCATTTTCCTCTCCCTCGCATAGATCAAATTGTTGACTCGACCGCGGGATGCGAGAGACTGTCTTTTCTAGACGCCTACTCCGGGTACCACCAGATCCGTCTGTACGGACCCGATGAGGTAAAAACAGCTTTCATCACTCCATTCGGGTGCTTCTGCTATATCACCATGCCATTCGGCCTCAAAAATGCCGGAGCCACATTTATGCGAATGATTCAGAAGTGTCTTCTCACTCAAATCAGTCGGAATGTGGAAGCGTATATGGATGATATCGTCGTCAAGTCACGAAAAGGTTCCGACCTACTCGCTGACCTCGCCGAAACATTTGCCAACCTCAGAAGGTATGATATCCAGCTCAATCCATCAAAGTGCACATTTGGAGTTCCTGGTGGCAAGTTACTCGGTTTTCTCGTTTCCGAGCGAGGAATCGACGCTAATCCAGAGAAGATCGGCACTATTCTCCGAATGAAACGCCCTGTGCGAGTGCACGATGTCCAGAAGCTTACTGGATGCTTGGCCGCATTAAGTCGATTCATCTCACGACTCGGTGAAAAGGCATTGCCTCTTTACCGACTGATGAAGAAGGCAGACAAGTTCGAGTGGACTCCAGAAGTTGATGCAGCGTTTGCCGAGCTAAAAGCTCTGCTCTCCACCCAGCCGGTGCTTGCTGCTCCAATCAGCAAAGAGCCTCTGCTGCTCTATATCGCAGCCACAGGACAAGTCGTCAGTACTGTGCTTACGGTCGAGCGGGAAGAAGAAGGAAAAGCTCTCAAAGTTCAGCGCCCAGTGTATTATTTGTCTGAAGTCTTGACTCCATCCAAGCAGAGATATCCTCATTATCAGAAGCTTGTGTATGGAATATACATGACCACAAAGAAGGTTGCTCATTATTTCTCTGATCATTCCATCACAGTCGTCAGCGACGCTCCACTATCAGAGATTTTGCACAACAAAGATGCAACTGGTCGAGTGGCTAAATGGGCGATTGAACTTCTTCCCCTTGATATCAAGTTTGAGGCAAAGAAAGCCATTAAGTCCCAGGCAATAGCAGATTTCCTCGCCGAGTGGATTGAACAACAGCAGCCGACTGAAGTTCACTCGGAGCATTGGACCATGTTCTTTGATGGCTCTAAGATGTTGAATGGTTCCGGTGCTGGGGTTGTCCTGGTTTCCCCCAGAGGAGATAAGCTCAGATATGTGCTCCAGATTCACTTTGATTCCTCCAACAATGAGGCAGAATATGCGGCCCTCTTATACGGATTGCGCATGGCCATTTCACTCGGCATCCGTCGCCTGATGGTCTATGGCGACTCGGATTTAGTGGTCAACCAAGTGATGAAGGAGTGGGACGTGATAAGCCCAGCCATGACTGGATACTACAGTGCAGTGAGGAAGCTGGAGAAGAAGTTCGAGGGGTTGGAACTTCATCATATACCCCGACTGAAAAATCAAGCAGCTGATGATCTAGCAAAGATAGGTTCCAAGAGAGAAGCCATTCCGAGTGGTGTGTTCTTGGAGCATATACACACTCCGTCAGTCAAAGAAGATCCTTTCACCGAAGAAGCTCCACAGCCCAAGAGTGCCACAGATCCGACTGAGGTTGAAGTCCCAGCAGTGGTCGACTTGGTCATGGAGGTCTTGGTGGTCATTCCCGACTGGACAGTTCCATATATCGCGTATATCCTGAGAAAAGAGCTCCCGGAGGATGAGGAAGAGGCTCGACAGATCGTCCGTCGATCTAAGGCCTTTACCCCGACTGGACAGTTCCATATATCGCGTATATCCTGAGAAAAGAGCTCCCGGAGGATGAGGAAGAGGCTCGACAGATCGTCCGTCGATCTAAGGCCTTTACCGTAATCAAAGGACAATTATACAGAGAAAGCGCGACTGGAGTTGGTCAGAAGTGCATAACACCAGAAGAAGGTCGAATCATCCTCAATGATATCCACTCGGGAACCTGTGGTCATCATGCGTCCTCTCGGACCATCGTGGCCAAAGCATACCGAGCCGGATTTTACTGGCCAAAGGCGAATGAGATGGCAAAGGAAATAGTGGATAAGTGCGAGGGATGTCAGTTCTACTCGAATATGTCGCACAAGCCTGCATAGGCTCTGAAGACCATCCCACTCGTCTGGCCTTTCGCAGTATGGGGGTTGGACATGGTCGGTCCTTTGAGAACAGGGCGAAGTGGCTTCACGCATGTACTGGTGGCAGTCGACAAATTCACCAAGTGGATTGAGGCTAAACCAATCAAGAACCTTGACGTCGGTGCTGCTGTTAGCTTCCTCAGGGAACTAATATTCAGATATGGAGTCCCGCACAGCATCATTACGGATAATGGGTCGAACTTTGACTCGGAGGAATTCAGAGATTTCTGTAACTCTCAAGGCACACGAGTCGACTACGCTTCAGTCGCTCATCCGCGGTCGAATGGACAAGCAGAGCGAGCCAATGGCCTGATTCTCAAGGGATTGAAACCCCGACTGATGCGTGATCTCAAGCATGCAGCTGGAGCTTGGGTCGACGAACTTCCCTCGGTGCTTTGGGGACTGCGGACCACACCTAATCGGTCGACCGGAAGAACTCCATTCTTCTTGGTCTACGGAGCTGAAGCAGTCTTACCGAGTGATCTTCTCCACAATGCTCCTCGAGTTGAAATCTACAACGAAGCAGAAGCTGAACAAGCGCGGCAGGACGCAGTCGACCTTTTAGAGGAAGAAAGGGAGATGGCTCTGATCCGGTCGACCATCTACCAACAAGATTTGCGTCGTTTCCACGCCAGAAATGTGAGGGGTTGAGCCTTCCAGGAAGGAGATTTAGTTCTCCGAGTGGATCAGAAGAAACAACACAAGCTTGCTCCTTCTTGGGAAGGACCCTTCATCGTCACCAAAGTTCTCCACAACGGGGCGTACCGTCTTTACAACATCGAGCATAATATCGACGAGCCCCGAGCTTGGAACGCGGAACTACTCCGCCCATTTTTCACTTAAGTTTAATCACTCGGATGAGTTGCAGTAAAGTACTTCTGTAGTCCATGGACCTCAAGATAATAGTGTCATAGTTCCTCCATAATTTTTGTCACTTTTTATTTTGTCCAATAAAATTTCCCCTCAGTGGATGACTTAGCCGCGAATCCGTTTCGCCTAAGTTTGTAAAAATCCTCCGAGTGGTGAGTCTGAGTCCCACTCGGAGGCTTAGCTGCGAATCCGTTTCGCCTAAGATTAAATAAAATCCTACCGAGTGGTAAGCCAGACTTCCACTCGGAGGCTTAGCTGCAGTCCAAGTACTCACCTAAGTTATGAAAAATCCTACCAAGTGGTAAGCCAGACTTCCACTCGGAGGCTTAGCTGCAGCCCAGTGCTCGCCTAAGATATAAAAATCCTACCGAGTGAAGAGCAAACCTCTCACTCGGAGGCTTAGCTGCAGTCCAAGTACTCGTCTAAGTTATCAAAAATCCTACCGAGTGAAGAGCAAACCTCTCACTTGGAGGCTTAGCTGCAGTCCAAGTACTCGCCTAAGTTATCAAAATTCCTACCGAGTGAAGAGCAAACCTCTCACTCAGGGGCTTAGCTGCAGCCCAGTGCTCGCCTAAGTTGTCAAAAATCCTACCGAGTGAAGAGCAAACCTCTCACTCGGGGGGCTTAGCTGCAGCATAGCGCTCGCCTAAGTTATCAGAAATCCTACCGAGTGAAGAGCAAACCTCTCAC
>NC_041393.1:120358045-120455094 GCF_002162155.2 Triticum dicoccoides | reverse complement strand
GAATAAGTCGATTGCAGTAAGCGCCCCGCTTTGAACCTGCAAAAGGCATTTCGAGCCAAAAGCAATCATATTCAAACACCAAATTCAAGTTCGGATCGATACCTAAAGGAACCGAAAGTGCTCAGGTGCTAAGCCCGTTAAGGTTTATCGGTTACAACTCCACTCGGCATACCGAGGCAAATTTAAAGCGTCGAGTTTAGAAGAAGTTTTTTACCCCTCCTGTGGAGGGCTGGAAGGTGCAACAAACTCATCAAGATCAATTCCATCTGCGATCCGAGTGGCAGCCGCAAGGAAAGTTTCCATAAAGGACCTGAAGTCGTGTTTCTTGGTGTTGGCCACCCGGAGGGCCGCCAGCTTGTCTTCTCGCGCATCTTTGCAGTGGACTCGGGCCAGACACAGAGCAACATCTGCACCGCACCGAGCCGAGGACTTTTTCCACTCCTGCACTCGACCAGGGATCATGTTCAAGCGAGCCATCAGTGACTCGAGGTCGTTCTGAAGTGTCTCCCCGGGCCAGAGCGTCGAGTCGATGCGAGATGTGGCGACCTTCAGCCTTGCAAGATAGTCCACGACAGCTGCAACACGGGACTCCAGTCGGAAAACATTCATGGCAACTTCGTCATCCATCGGAGAATTGACGGGGTCAAGGTTTGGTTCCAGCCGGCTAGTTTCTTCTTCAAAGTTTTGACAAAATTCTGCAAGGACGATCACCGAGTCAAGGCGATGGTCGAATGGAAAAACCACGGTTGGAAATGATCGCCGAGCATAGAGATTTACCTTCAAGCATAAGAAACAGCTTCTTGGCAAGACCATTCAGGAAGGCCTCCAGATCTTTTTTCTTCCCAAGAGCAGCTTTCAGAGTGGCATTTTCTTGCTCAAGCTTGGCGACTGAAGCTAACTTCTCGTCAACAAGCTTGATCTTCTCAGCTAGTTCAAGGTCCTTCTTCCTTTGGGCCTCCCTCACCTTACCTGCAAATTACAGCAAGATCAGATTTTGAAACAAATAAAGAGAAAAAGCAGTCGTCAAGGTCTCACCAAACATACCTTCGGTCTCCTCCTTTGCCTTCGTCAGATTCTCCTGAACCAGCTTCAAATTTAGCTCGAGATGAATGTGCTTGTTTTCCAGCTCAGAGTAGCGAGCCACAAGATCACAGGAGTTCTGCGAAGAACCAATCGACTAAAATGTCAAATATAATTCACTTCCAAGTGAAAAAGGAAAAATCACACGTTTCTAAGACTACAGCCGAATACAAGCATTCGACCGTAGTCTCGGGGACTACACCCAGTGGGTGCACTCAGCGTGCCCCCACTAATCGACCAGTCGAAGACAGAGTCGACCAGTCGACCGGTTTGCGAAATCCAGTCGCCTTAGTCGAATGACGGAAAGACTAAAATTATAAAGCCTAAGGCCGACTGCCCGCAGTCGACCTTAGCCTTGGGGACTACACCCAGTGGGTGCACTCAGCGTGCCCCCACCGGTTTGCGAAATCCATTCGACATAGTCGAATGACGGAAAGACTGAAATTATAAAGCCTAAGGCCGACTGCGCGCAGTCGACCTTAGCCTTGGGGACTACACCCAGTGGGTGCACTCAGCGTGCCCCCACCGGTTTGCGAAATCCATTCGACATAGTCGAATGACGGAAAGACTGAAATTATAAAGCCTAAGGCCGACTGCCCGCAGTCGACCTTAGCCTTGGGGACTACACCCAGTGGGTGCACTCAGCGTGCCCCCACCGGTTTGCGAAATCCATTCGACATAGTCGAATGACGGTAAGACTGAAATTATAAAGCCTAAGGCCGACTGCCCACAGTCGACCTTAGCCTTGGGGACTACACCCAGCGGTGCACTCAGCGTGCCCCCGCTAACACGGAGTTTAACTCGACACACCCAGTGGGTGACTACTATAAATTCTGGAAAGAAAAGTTTCTGATAGCATATCCTAACAGAACAAATGGTGGTCGACTGAGCTGAACATTGCGTTGGAGGGCGGAACTGGCGTCGTAAGCTGCCTGGCTCGCATCCCGGATGGTCTTCAACTGCTCCATCATGATCCCTGCCTGGCGTATTGCCTCCTTCGCTGCGCCAGCTTGGTCCTCTGGGACGTGGTGCATCGTGAAGAGGGAGGGCTGCGGAGCACTCGTTAGTGGATCTGCGAAGGACACGGTGTGTCGAGTGGTGTTCCCCTCCTCCGCGACCAGAGCCTCAGGCACCGTCACATCCTGGGTCACCTTGCTGGCAGACGCTTTCCTACTCCTTCTGTACTTCAGCGGTTCCTCATCTTCATCATCATCAGGGAGAGTGATTACAACATTGGATGGAGCTACAGAAAAGAATCAGGATTAGATCATGAGTCAGTCGACTAAAGACAGTGTTAAGAATATAGTACCAGGTTTTGAGGTTGCTGCGTCCTCCATCTCATGGTCGTCAGCCCGGGCCGAGGTCTCAGAAGTAGTAGCACTGCAACTCCAAAGAGTCAGTCGACTAACTCCAACGCCAACCAGAGATAAAGTTCACACAAAACAAGAAGACTTAAGCAACATGATTACCCTGATATGGTGGGGATGGACACCTTCATCTTCGGCAGGTGCTTGGTCGGCTTCGACGGGGCCGCCCTGGGCTGCTTCGGTGCCTTTTCAGTCGGCGCCGGAGAGTTGGTCCGAGGGCGCTTGGTCGACTGTGTAACAGTCGCGACCCCCTCGCCGCGTTCAGTCGCAGGGTCATGGACAAGTTTCGACCGCCTTTCCGAGCGCGGTGGTGCGACCTCCTCCTCCTCCTCCTCTTCCCCGTCCTCATCGTCATCATCATCATCGTCATCGTCATCATCATCGGCCTCGGCGGCGTCCGAGTCCCACTCCTCCTCCTGGCTCTCACCCCCGCTCGCTTCTCCCTCCTCAGTCGGAGCCTGCGCTCCGTTGGGCATCGAGTACAGTTCAGTGAGGGTCTGAGGGACAACAAGACAAAGATCAGTCGACCGATCGGCAGAGAAAGCAGAAATAAATATGACGAGAATACAACGGGAAGTGGGGCAGACATACCTTGTTTGGGTCGCTGTGGCAGTCGAGTGGAGGAATCCTGCTGGCCCCGCGAGGGTTGTCCTTGTTCCCAGTAACAGCGGCCATCCACCTTTCCAGAGTGGCATCGTCGACTGTTTCTGGATTGACCCGAGTCACATCCTCAGTCCCACAGTACAACCACATGCAATGGCTCCGGAACTGAAGAGGCTGGATTCGGCGCCTAAGGAAAACTTCCAGGAGATCCATGCCCGTCACTCCCTCCCGAACCAACTGAACTACGCGCTCCATCAGCATCTTCACATCAGCTTTCTCCTCCGGAATCAGCTTTAGAGAGGAGGGCTTGTTCACTCGGTCCATGGTAAATGGAGGGAGTCCACTCGACTGCCCCGGTGTCAACTCATCCTGGCAGTAGAACCAGGTCGACTGCCAGCCTCTGACTGACTCGGGAAATGTCATGGCTGGGAAGGTGCTCTTGTTTCTCACCTGGATCCCCAGACCTCCACACATTTGGACCACTCGGGTTCTTTCGTCGCCTGGACTCGCCTTCTTCACAGTTTGAGAGCGACATGTGAATATGTGCTTGAACAAGCCCCAGTGCGGTCGACAGCCCAGAAAACTCTCGCACATGGACACAAACGCGGCAAGATAGGCGATAGAATTCGGGGTGAAGTGGTGGAGTTGCGCTCCAAAAAAGTTCAAGAAACCACGGAAGAAAATGCTCGGCGGCAAAGAGAATCCGCGGTCGACATGGGTAGCCAGAAGCACGCACTCACCCTCTTCCGGCTGGGGCTGCCACTCTTTCCCCGGAAGCCTCGCAGCTCCATGGGGGATCAGGCCCTCGTTGGCCATGTCGAGGAGATCCTTCTCCGTGATGGTCGACTGGATCCAATCTCCCTGGACCCAGCCTTTCGGCAGGCAGGATCTGGACGAAGACCCACCGCGGCTGGTGGATCTCCCCTTTGCCTTCTCCGTCGCCGACGCCTTCTTCGCGCGCTCCAGCGCCGCCGTCTTCTCCTTGACCATGGCTTCCGGCGGGGCGCGTGAGGAGAAGTGGTGCGGAGGCGAGAGCGAGCGCGTTGGGCGGAGACGAAGGAGGCAGAGAGAGAATGCTGAGGCACTGTTCAAAAAACCCTCGCCGGGCGCATTTATAAGATCCCTTCCGAGTGGATGACAGGTGGGCCCGGCAGATCTAATCATATCCTGGAACTGTTACGCGGGCGGGATACGTGGCGAAGGAAGCGGCGCGGGGATCGAGGCGTCTATGTCCCGTCCCATCTGAATGCCGCGGTCCGCTCCGCTTCGCGCGTTTCCCCAAATTTCGCATCCCGCGGAATCCGCGAACGGCAGATCAGTCTGTCAGGCACGGGATTTCCTGCGATCCGTCGCTCGGAAATCGACGAAGCCCGAAAGATCACTCGATGAAAGAAAAGAATGGATCGAGTCGACTGAAGACAAGTTGCTCACTATCAACGAAGAGATTCTCTGGTTCAGAACAACGCACGACCAGTGTGCAAAGGTTAATCGGAAACAGCATCGACTCCTCCGTCACTCAAAGCCTCAATCCATCCGGGGGCTAATGATGGGGTCATGTACCTAGGGTAGGGTCACAGACCTGATCTAAGTACCCTGCCCAAGGACACCCTTAGAAGAGGTCACCTTCCAGTCGACCAACGAGGGACTCACTCGACTGACTTGAAGGACTCGACCACGAAGACTCACTCGACTACCAGGAGGTCAAAAGGCACTCTGCACTGCAACGGCCTGTAGTTAAGTAGACTTTATGATAGTTAAGACACTTTATGTGGGACGTTACCAGTAACGCCCCGGACTAAATACACCTTAAACCCTTCATTACGTGGGCTGGCTGGGGTCCTGGCGCACTCTATATAAGCCACCCCCCTCCACAGGCAGAAGGGTTCGGCATCCTGTAATTCATATACACATAATCCACTCGACCGCCTCCGGGCTACGAGACATAGGGCTTTTACTTCCTCCAAGAAGGGCCTGAACTCGTACATCTCTTGTGTTTACAACCTCTCCATAGCTAGGACCTTGCCTCTCCATACCTACCCCCCACTCTACTGTCAGACTTAGAACCACGACAATCCCTTCAGGACATCTTCAAAATACCGCTCGGGTGTGCGGTGCTCCTTGCCCATGGGCAGTCCCTCGGTCGCAAGCTTCATGGCGTCCATCTACACCCACTGTATCTTGACTCGGGCGAAGGCCATTCGTGCACCTTCAATGCAGACCGACCGCTTGATGGCATCAAGCTGAGGGCAGGCATTGACCAACCGCTTCATGAGCCCGAAGTAGCTGCTGGGTATGGCTTCAACGGGCCATAGTCGGATTATTAAATCCTTCATGGCTAGTTCGGCTACCCTATGTTGTTCGACCAGCTGTTTTAGTTGATCGCTAAAGGGCACCTGATGTTCTGGCGCAAGGTATTGCGACCAAAACAGCTTCTTTGGAGCTCCCCTCTTCGGCTCGGAAGAACTCTGCAGCGTCTGAGACATTGCGCGGTAGATCCGCAAATGCCCATGGAGAACTCCAAATCCGGGTCAGTAAGAGGACCTTTTCTTCACATATTTGCTCTGCATAATAAAGGCCTTACCTGCCATGATTTTTCTACCCTCCTGGACTTCCTGGAGGTGCCCTGGGCTTCAACCCGGGCATCGTGTGCTCTTTGGCGAGCCTTGTTCAGTTCGGTCTCTTGATCCGCAATGTTGCGCTCCAAGGACTCGCATTTCTTCACGGCGTCCTGGAGCTCCTGCTGGACCTCAACGACCCTGGCCTCATGCTTTTCACGGGCGGCTTTTTTCCTTGGCCGCTCTCTCCTCGGCCTTGGCCAGCGCCTTCTTGAGGGTCTCCACCTCAGTAGCAGCTCCTAATAAATATCGTGGCACTTTACTCAGCACAAATCATTCATCCTTCCTGAATATAGACAAGGTTATTGCATTATTGCATACCTTGATTTTCTTCCAACTGTTTCTTCACACGGCCGAGCTCTTCCTTGGTCCGCTCCAGACTCTGCTTCAGTCCGGAGACCTCAGCAGCATGAGAGGTCGCAGTCAGCAGCGACGCCTGCTTATTCATATAGACATGTCAGGTTGGTCTCCTGCGAAAATTATTTGATCCTCTATTCGGCTTTTCTTTCCGAACACCAGACAGAGTCTCAGGGGATACTGTCTGTACTGTGACATTATTTTTACTTAATTGTGTTGCTTACCTCAAGGCCTGTTAGAAGCCTTGTGCATGCTTCGGCCAGTACACTTTTTGCAGACTGAATCCTCTCAACCACCGTACCCATAAGGGTACGATGTTCCTAAACAATGGAAGCACTTCGCGGCGCTTCCATTAGAGTGTCCAGCGCCTCTGGCTGGATAGAGGTCACCAACGGAATTGGTGCACCTCCTCCTTTTGAGGGAGGCTGCTTGCTAGGTTCTGGAGTCGCATAGGTCTCCGGGACCGTATTCGGCTGGGGGCTGAACTAAGTGTGGCCCCCATCGGTAGTCTCCATGGGGATTTTCTCCCCCATGTGTCCGGCGGCTGAGGTTTCATCCTCCGACACTGTCCGGATGGCCTCCTAAGTCTCTCCCTGGCCTGGGATCCTTCGGGACAACACCACGGTGTAATCCACGGCCTTGGGAGAGGAGGCCTCCGGAAGGGACCCGCTATCCATCGCCTTTGGGTCCAGCAAATTCGCCAAAGATGAGGATCGCTCGAGGTCGTTCCTAGGCGGACAGCAAACGCATGATTCAACATGTTACAACAATGAAGTAGAGAGGCCGGGTATATAAATGTGTTCGGGTTTTTGAGTGCTCACGATTTGGCCAGGGGCTTGAATCGGGGGTGCCGCTCTGGGCTGCTGTCGACGTCCCACGTGGAGTTATCCATGAGGGAACCCTCCCCCCTCTTTGACGCCTCTGCATCCAGATTTGTGGAGGCCGCCCTCTTCTTCCTTCCCCCTCAGGGGGAGAGTTTCTTTCCTCCTCCTCTTCGTCCCCGGCAGCGGAGGAGTGAGTCTTGGTGTCTTCAGACGTCATGTCCGAAGCACCCTTGCGAGGAGACCGCTTCTGGTCTCCTTGGTCTCCTTGGCCTTCTTCTTGGCCTTCTTCTCCGATGCTTGATAGGGCGTCAGAACCAGCATCTTCGTAATAAGTGGAATTGCAGTGAATCCGCTCCGCCTTCTTTGTCCAGCCCTGAGAGAATCAGTAGGGAGGCACACCTTCGCCTCTATCACTTAGGCTTCTTCCTCGAATATGCAAGTAAAGGATACACCTTGAAAACATGAAAAAACTTACCGGACTAGCGGGGTGGGCCAATCCATGCCCACGGTCCTCGGCCGTGTCCGACCACGTCTTGCTGGACTTGAAAAGCACCTTCCAGATGTCTTCGTGCATAGTGCTGAAGAATTGCAGAAAGGTCTGGTACTTGGCCGGATTGAACTCCCACAAATGGCAAGTCCGGCTTTGGCTTGGAAGGATCCGACGAACTAGCATCACCTAGATCACGTTCACAAGCTTGATGTTCTTGTCCACCATGATCTTGATGCGCATCTGAAGCGTTGTCAGCTCGTCCAACAAAGACCAGTCCAGGCCCTTCTCTGGCCAGGAGTGAGCCGCATTGGGGTCCAAACCGGAATTCGGGAGCCGCGGCCCAGGTGGTGTTACGCAGCTCTGTGATGTAGAACCATTGTTGTTGCCACCATTTGACGGACTCCATGAAGGTACCTATTGGCCATGTGACATTGGGCATCTTCCTCACCATGGCGCCTCCGCACTCTGCGTGTTTGCCACCCACCACCTTCGGCTTCACATTGAAGATCTTTAACCACACTCCGAAGTGGGGTGGGATGCGGAGGAAAGCCTCACACACGACAATGAATGCCGAGATGTTGAGGAAAGAATTTGGGCCTAGATCATGGAAATCTAGCCCGTAGTAGAACATGAGTCCGCAGACGAATGGGTGGAAAGGAAATCCCAGCCCGCGGACGAAGTGGGAAATGAACACTACCCTCTTGCGGGGCTCCGGAGTGGGGACGATCTGTCCCTGGGCCGAAAGTCGGTGGGCGACTTCCTTGGCCAAATACCCGGCCTCCCGGAGCTTCGTGATGTCCTTCTCCTTGACGGAGGAGACCATCCACTTGCCCTGCGCTCCGGATCCGGACATGGATGGAGTGCTTTCTTGGGGCGGAAAAGATGAGAACTTGGGCACTAGAGCTCGAGAATGGGGGATACAGAGAGAGAAGGCGTGGGTGAAATAGGTGAATCCTTATCTCTTTATAAAGGCAGTGAATATCAAGTGACTCCCCACTCGCCCTAAAAACTTGCTTATCCCCAAGGGTTGTGCAAACGGTACAGTGGGATTACCCATGCCCATATTGATGAGAATCCCGCAATAAGGGGACACGATCTCTGCTTTGACAAGACGTGCCAATAAAACCGCATCTCGAAATATGGAGCGGCAGGCAAAAAACGGTTCGAAATAATGGCCGAGCAGTGACGTGATGTCACACTACAAAAAGTTGTCAGCGGATTGGAGTCGTGAAATATTATACTCTCTACGGTTGTGTGTGGAATTTCTTTTGCAGAGCCAGACACAATTCTTGTGTTCGAAGACTATTTTGGAGTAATCGGAGAAGGAACCCTTCCTGCAATGCCGAAGACGATCTGTGCGCCGGACACCTCGTCGTTGAAGCCTGGTTCAGGGGCTACTGAGGGAGTCCTGGTTAAGGGGTCCTCGGGCGGCCGGACTATGTGACATGGGCCGGACTGATGGGGTGTGAAGATACAAGACCGAAGACTCTCTCCCATGTCCAGATGGGACTCTCCTTAGCGTGGAAGGCAAGCTTGGCGCCCGGATATGAAGATTCCTTTCTCTGTAACCGACTTTGTACAACCCTAGTTCCCTCTGGTGTCTATATAAACTGGAGGGTTTAGCCCATAGAGGAAGAATCATAATCATACAGGCTAGACTTCTAGGGTTTTAGCCATTACGATCCCGTGGTAGATCAACTCTTGTAATACTCATATTCATCAAGATCAATCAAGCAGGAAGTAGGGTATTACCTCCATAGAGAGGGACCGAACCTGGGTAAACATCATGTCCCCTGCCTCCTGTTACCATCGACCTTAGACGCACAGTTCGGGACCCCCTACCCGAGATCCACCGGTTTTGACACCGAAATCTACCGTAATACAACCCAAAAAGAATCCTCATCGATGTTGAAATTAATTAACCTCTCCAGATGTAGGTCAAAGTGATGCACATGCATTGAAGATGGCCTTGTGGGCCCACAGATAGAAGCATCACACGTGAGTGTCCTAGCTAAGATAACCACTGCCTGCATGCATGTGGCGCAAAGAGGTGTTGTGTGATGTTTGAATAGCCATTTTCACAATATTGATGTGGCATGTGTCTCGAAAACCGAAAAGTCCTGACACTGAGTGAGGTGTACTTATTCACAGACGCGTACGTATATATTATATATGCTAGTCCCCTCCCACCTCTTCGACGCGTACTATATACCACCATAACACAAACAAAAAAGATTTTACCTTGCTGGTCAAATTAACCTCACTACCGGTTGTTTGTCAAACTGATGAACGACGACCTCGCGGGCCCACAGAAAGCGTCATACGTGAGTATCGAGTGTCCTGTAGGACAACCATCGACTGCATGTGGCCAAAACATGTATGTATGAAAGGGTTGTGTAATGTTTTAAATTACGAATTCACGACTCTGATGTGGAACCAGCCTGGCTAACAAAAAGGCCAACCCACACGGTGGCTCACAACTTGTAGTGTACTGCGAGCCACTCGCCACCCTAGATGCACACACTCACACACACTGCGAATCCACCGCAACAACGATGCATGTTAAATAAATTATGCCGCAGTGAACATATATATGTTACCAAAGGAGGGACGTTTTAGTTTCAAAAAAATCAGAGATCATTGAGACGTTTTTGTACATTAATTAATTGATTTTCTACGGGTATAATGTGCAAAAATCAAATTTGAGCTACATGCACACGTGACAGTGCACCTAAATGGATTGCAAAAACACATGTGTCTCACTGGATGCATGTTTACTCCTCGTGCAACAAATTTCAAACAATGGGAATCTTGATTTTTAAATTCTAGTACATCCAAAACTTATTTGAAGTTCATGAAACTTATCGTGTTGTCATATGGACACCAATACAAAGTTGCATTGTTCTTTTTTTGGTCAAATTTGAGACCAGTTTTGATGTAAACTTTATCTAATTACAAATGGGAGATTATAAATAAATGGGAACTAATATCCCAAACGGACTGTTTACTCGAACCGTGAGCATTATACCAAGAATGGATACGTGCCATGCTTCGGTTAAGCAAAAAATAAAGCAGCATCATTAATCATCCAAATAGAAAAATAATATGCATGCCGCCACGCGACCTGTGTACCGTGTGAGCAGGCGTGAGTTGACGGGATGCATGCGAGCAGTCCGCCGCGCAGGCAGACCGGGAGGCATGCGTGCAGGTATGTGAATTGGCGGAGGCGTGCTCGCTGCGCAGTGTCATTGGGAGGCATGTGAGTAGCTATGTGAAACAACAGTAGGCATGCCAGCAGTCCGGTGCGTAGGCTCACCGGGAGGCGAGCTAGCGGTTTGACCACCGCCCGCCTCTCTCCCACTACTCCATATTAATGGTGCGCTAGAGTGGCCCCTCATCCTCGCCACACACACAATCCCCTCTATCCGCTTGCATCCTCGACGCCGCTCTCAGTCATCAAAGCCATCAGTGTATGAGGATGCCACCGAAGCGCCCCATCGGAGGGAGTGGTGATGTCGGGGCTGCTAAAGCATGGAATCACAGTGTGGAGATGGAGATAAAGGTTGCCGTCACCGCTGGCGAGTTCTCGCTGCAAATTGACATCGTCGACAGCATCAAGCTTCCACAGCCGGAGGCGGAGTTCCACACCGACTCTGGTGACGACTCGGGCGATGACTCCGACGACCACTCCGACAACGACGGACAACTAGTTAGTCATCTATACCCATTTATGTGTCAAATAGATCCCAGGGTTTCTCTGGTTACTCCTGCCTCCCCCTTTTTGGAATAGAAATCCTAGGGTTATGTTCTCCCAATCCATGAAATCTGAGTAAGTTTTGTTAAATCCGTCTAGTGTATTGATTGTTTCAATGGTACAAGTGATAAGTGATTAGTTGATTCATCTGTGGAAATGATATCTACTAGTAATCCGACTAGGGTTATTGTTCGTGCTAATACTTCCTAGCCAAGACTTGACAATTGATTTTGAATGACCTACACATGTTTGTGCCATTATTTTCTTCAATATTGGTCTATACATAGACGAATGTGCTTAAAAATCGAACCATAATCTCTGGATATGTATAAATAAATAGCCATAAATTCCTGATCCTACTTCACGACATGTAATTGTTGATTTGATGCCAATTTTTGGCAACTGCGAAATGTTCGCTAGAGATTAGTTTGTAACCATTAATTTGACACCATATTTTTTTACTATTTGTATAGGTGTTGTCTAACGATGTGGACAAGGAGGATGAAGATGTCTAGAGGAGGTACAGGAGGCAAATCCCGAGGGAGCTTTATGCGGGAATGCATAATAAACGTATTAGGACCTGGCATGGCAGCTATCGATGCCCATTTTGCAACCACAAGTTTCATGACGCGTATCAAAGTGTTCTGGCGCATGCAAGAGGACGGGCCGTTGGCTCCTTCAAGCAGAAGTATTCTCACAAGGTGGAGCACGGTGCGTACACCGAGTACCTGGAGAAGCTTTAGGATCGTGCCGGCATGTGAGATGAGATGTGGGATCGAACTATGTATGCTTGAGCATGCTTAATGACGATTGAACTATGCTTGTGTATGTGTACGCATATTATCTATGTCTGAGTATGTTTAATCTATGTTTACTTATGTCTAACTGTGGGATATGGATGCAATTAGTTAGGTGGATGGAATCTACCTCCGTCCTCATTTATTGGTCCCCTTTGTAATTTTTGTTAAATGTTGACCAAAGATTTAACTGACAAAATGTTAGTGCAGGTCAGCAAAAATTATATTGTTGGATGCGTATTTGAACATAGTGTTCAATGATATAATTTTTGGTGACATGCATAAACATTTCTTAGTCAAATATTTGGTCGAAATTTGGTACAAATTACAGAGGGGGCCAATAAACCAGGACGGAAGTAGTACGTCAATCACACACGGTTCCCAAAATTGGAACCGTGTGCAATGACTTTCATTTTACCTGTTGCTTCAATCACACACGGTTCCTAAAATTGGAACCGTGTGCAATGACTTTCGTTTTGCTTGTTGCGTCAATCACACACGGTTGGCTATAGCAAACCGTTGCCTCCGAAATTCTTTGTGGGATAGAAAACCGTCACCACCCAATTCAAAGAAGAAAAAAGAAAACCCTCGCCATCCCCATGTCACAAAAACCCTCACCCCTGCCGGCCACCCCATGCCTCTAGTCCCCATTTACACCTGCATAAGCTCCTCCGCGTCTATGCATGGCACCGCCTATCATGGCGATAACCACTTAGCTCGACGCCTACCGCCGCCGCCAGGCTGCCAGCAAACCCCACCGCATTTTGCCACTTCCGCTTGCGCCGCCTAGTGTCATCGACTTTCTCGACGCTACTCGCAGTCGACCCAGCTCCACTCGGTTCAGGAATCTGCCGTACTGAGGATTTTTTCTCATGGACGACAAGGTAACTAATTTAATGAGATATTATCTCATCTCTCATCCTAGTTCATCTGCCTCCTTTAATCACCCAACAGAAATCGCCATGAATTCATTTTTATTCGAGCTGATTTGAGGGTTTTATTTCATTCATAGAGTGTACAGTGCGTTGACACATCAGGACATTGCGACCTCCGCCAGAGATTCCATCTCACTGTACCAGATGACTTGAGCATGTGCGCGGTATGTTTAATCTCACCCTAAATCGGTTGGCATGGCCTACTTTCCTGAAGATATTCTAAATATTGCTACATTTGGATAAAGGTTCCACATGCACCATATACGTCAAAGGGGATTTTTTTCCCCTCTTCTTTCTATATTAGGCAAATTAATGATGTATTCTTCTTTCGATTACTCTCACATTTCCATGACATCATGTTTACCCTATCTGTTTAATTATAGATTTTTGTCCTTCAATTTCAACTGATGTACAATTCTTTCAATTTGGGCTCATATTTGCATGTTTAACAATCCTACCATTTTCTGCAGCGCATCCCTTGCTATGCAACAAATTATGTAGTGCACAAGTTTTCCTTAACATAGATTTACAATCATTGCTACTGTAAGACTTGATGAACATGGTGACTCCTATTTTGGCGCTGGCTTTTGGAAAGAAATTTCTAAGTTTTATGTACTGAAAGCTGGCACTAAAATTGGACTGCACATAAAAGGGCCTGGTCATGAGATATATGCTAACTTCCCCAACAAAATCATCCGTCCTAACTTTGTTTGAAGTTAGTTTTTCTTTAAACTCTCTGCATGTTGACTTACCCAGCAATGTTAAATGAATTGTGTACTATTTAAGCAACCAATTGTTATTCCCTTTTCTTACTATATTCCTACCTAATAACTTCTAGTTACCAATACACTTTTCTATTGCCCTGTTTTAACTAAATATTCCTTGTACTCTCATTTCTATCAGAAAGCGCCGCTGACAAGGAGACTACGGAGGTGGAGAACGGGGCAGCCAACAAGCGGAGGCGGAGCGAGCTAGAACCGCAAGCGACTCCAGCAGGCATATACTTCATCAGCATCCTCCCCGATGATATGTTGACAGTCATCATCTCCCTCCTCCCAACCAAATGTGGGGCGCAGACAATCGTCCTTTCCCGACGGTGGCGCCCCTGATGTCTACTACGCAACTTTATTCTTGTAGACACATGTTGGGCCTCCAAGCGCAGAGTTTTGTAGGACAGTAGCAATTTTCCCTCAAGTGGATGACCTAAGTTTTATCAACCCATGAGAGGTGTAGGATGAAGATGTTCTCTCTCAAACGACCCTGCAACCAAATACAAGAAATCTCTTGTGTCCCGAACGCACCCAATACAATGGCAAATTGTATAGGTGCACTAGTTCGGCGAAGAGATGATGATAAAAGTGTAATATAGATGGTAGACATCTATTTTTATAATGTGAATAAATAAAAACAGCAAGGTAGCAAATAGTAAATGGGCACAAAAACGGTGTTGCAATGCTTAAAACTGAGGTCTAGGGTCCGTAGTTTCGCTAGTGCAACCTCTCAACAATGCTAACATAGTTGGATCATATGATTATCCCTCAAAGTGCAATCAAGAAGCACTCTCGAGTTCCAATTAGCGGACACAAAAGATAGGAATTGCTTGTAGGTCACGAGACCACCTAAAAGCTATTCTTTCCGTTCGATCTGTTCAAGAGTTCGTACTAAAATAACACAAAGCTATTTTTTCCATTCGATCTATCCTAGAGTTGATACTAGAATAAAACCAAAGAAAATTCATATTCATAATACTCAATCCACACAAGGAACTATATAGGGAACCCAAAGTTTCCTCGGAGAAAAACGTGCATCAACCCCTATGAATAGATTACCCCAATATCACCGCGGGAATCCGCGAGCTGAATGCCATAACACATATCAAGTGAATCAATAAGATACCTCATTTTCACCTCAAGCATTCATATTGCAAGACATATATCATGTGTTCTCATCTTTGAATATTCAATCCAACAAGACAAAACTTTGAAGGGTAAAGATTCAATTCATCCTAACAAGAGTATAGAGGGGAGAAACATCATATGATCCGACTATATTAACAAAGCCCATGATATAGATCACGAGAGAGAGAGAGAGAGATCAAACACATAGCTACTGGTACAAACCCTCATCCCCGAGCGTGGACTACTCCCTCCTCATCATGGTGGACGTCGGGATGATGAAGATGGCCACCGGAGGTGATTCCCCCTCCGGCAGGGTGCCAGAACGGGGTCTAGATTGGTTTTTGCGGATACAGAGACCTTGCAGCGGCGGAACTTCTGATCTAGGTTAACCCCGAAGGGTTTTGGAATATTTGGGAATTTATAGTGCAAAGAGAGGGTGCGGGAGGCCACCGAGGTGGGCACAACCCACCTGGGCGCGCTAGGGGGCCCTTGCGCGCCCTGGTGGGTTGTGCCCACCTAGGTGGCCTCCCGCACCCCCTCTTTGCACTGCACCCTGGTGGGTTGTGCCCCCCTCGGGGCAACCCCTATGTGCAGCTCAGGCCCATTGGGTTCCTTCTGGTCCAGAAAAAATCTCCAAAAAGTTACATGGTGTTTGGACTCCGTTTGATATTGATTTCCTGCGATGTAAAAAACAAGCAAAAAACAGCAACTGGCAGTGGTCATTGGGTCAATAGGTTAGTCCCAAAAAATGATATAAAGTTGCTATAAAATGATTGTAAAACATCCAAGAATGATAATATAATGGCATGAATACAACGTATCTAGTAGCAACCAATTCACAAGTTAAGGTTCAAACAATGAACTCTCTTGAAACTCAACACCCTATGTTCTCGGCCACCAAGCTATTGCAATTCAACTTATTCAACAAAGTCTAAGTAAGATCTCCACATACTCAACCATCTTATAGTCTTCTATGATTGCTAACACTCACCTCATACACATGAGCAAAACATTTCAACCCGACACATAGAAAGATAGGGGCTTATAATTTCGCCTCCCAACATATTCACCGTTGGGTGATGTCAACAATAATAACTCATGCTACCCATATTCAACTGGACATATGTGCCTAGATATTTCCTCACCACATGATGCTTTCCAAAAGAGAAAGAAAAGGAATAGAGAGAAAAACTTTGACTCTTTTCATAAAAGTAAATACTGAAAAGTAAAAGATAGGCCCTTTGCAGAGGGAAGCAGAGGTTGCCATGCGCTTATTTGTTTGTATGCTCAACCCCTTAGTGCAAAAGAACATCACATTATATTTCCCCTTATGATAGAAACCTTTATTGTGTATTCTATCGCTTTTATTGCTTTGCCATCACTAGTTCATACAACGCTCAATTTTCTCTTACACTAAATGATCTAACACTTTTTAGAAGCAATTTTTATTGCCTTATTGCACGGATGACAACTTACTTGAAGGATCTTTCTCAATACTTAGGTAGGTATAGTGCACTCTTGAAGATAAGATTTGGGTTCAAGGGTTTTTGGATGCACAAGTAGTATCTCTACTTAGTGCGGAATTTTAGGCTAGCAAAGATGGGGTGCAAGCACCACATGTTGAACGATCTATGACAATATAACTTCTATGTGAATATGAACAAACATAAACCATTACATTGTCTTCCTTGTCCACCATCAACAGTTTTGGCATATAATATTTTGATGGGGGCTCGCAATCACAAAATATTTCCATGATAGTGTATTTGCATGTGAAAGTTCTCTTCCTTATACTAATTATTCGTGGATTGCTTGTATGACCAATATTGTGATTGTCAAGCCTCAAAAGATTTCACTTTCTAAACCCAATGTGAAGCTACCACTAGGCATGATATGGTTTCAACTTCATGATATTCAATTCATTCAACAATTTACTCATAGGATATAAGTGAAGCACAAGAGTAAATGACAAACTACTCCAAAAAGATATAAGTGAAGATCATGCGAGTAGTTAAGTAAATAGGTAGCTATTTAAGGACTCTCTCTTATTCAAAAACTTTCAGATCTAAGTATTTTATTAAAGCAGAAAGCAAAAACAAAATAAAATGATATTCCAAGAATAGCACACATCATGTGAAGAAGCAAAAACTTAGGTTCAACTGATACTAACCGATAATCGTTGAAGAAGAAAGGTGGGATGCCTACCAGGGCATCCCCATGCTTAGATGCTTGAGGCTTCTTGGAATATTAGCTTGGGATGCCTTGAGAATCCCCAAGCTTGAGCTTTTGTGTCACCTTAATTCCTATTATATCACCGTTCCCCAAATATCAAAAACTTCATCCACACAAAACTCAACAAGAACTCGTGAGATAAGTTAGTATAAATCAGTGCAAAACCTTATCATTCTCTACTGTATCAAATCACTAAAATTATTATTAAATATTTCATACTAAATGCCTCGGCATATTTAATACTCCTATCCTCAAATAGAATCATTAAACAAGCAAATATATGCAAACAATGCAAACATAACAGCAATCTGCCAAAACAGTACAGTCTGTAAAGAATGCAAGATTCACCATACTTCCCTAACTCCAAAAATTATGAAAAAAATACTAAACTGTAGAAGTTTATCAGAGCTTATTTTGCAAAAAGCTTCAACAATTTATCATATTCTGAATTTTCTAGGGAATTTTTGCAACATCGATAAACTTTCTGTTTTCAAATAGCAACAAGTATACTTGCAAAATAAGCATGGTAAAGGCTATCATTGCCACTTTTATTGAAATAAAAGATGAAAAACATTATTCTAAATAACATCAAGCAAATCCTAGAAAAATAAATTGACGCTCCAAGCAAAACACATATCATGTGGCGAATGAAAACATAGCTCCAAGTGAGGTTGCCGATAATGTTGGAGACAAAAGAGGGGATGCCATCCGGGGCATCCCCAAGCTTAGTTGCTTGGATCTTACTTGAATATTAACTTGGGGTGCCTTGGGAATACCCAAGCTTAGGGTCTTGTCACTCCTTATTCTCCTCATATCGAGATCTCACCCAAAACTTGAAAACTTCAATCACACAAAACTTAACGGAACCTTGTGAGATAGGTTAGTATGATAAAGAGCAAATCATTTCACTTTTGGTACTGTCAAAGACAAGATTCATAATTTTTTACACACAATTCCTACTGTAGCATATCATTTCCACAATTTATATTGAGCAATATAAGCCATAGAAACAAGGAAACAAGCAAACAATACATTGAAAACAGAATCTGACAAAAGCAGAACAGTCTATAGTAATCTGTACTCAAACCATACTTCTTCTACTCCAAAAATTATGAAAAACATTGGACCACGTGAGAAATTTTTATATTAATCTTATTAAAAAATAATCAACTCAAAATCACTCTTTTGTTAAAAACGAGAGCTATTTTCGTGAGTGCAAGAGTTTCTGTTTTTCAGCAAGATCAAATCAACTATCACCCAACATGATCCCAAAGGCTTTACTTGGCACTTTATTGAAACAAAGACAATAAAACATGATTACTACAGTAAACTAATCATGTGAACATACAAAAACAGTAGGTAAAACTGTTGGGTTGTCTCCCAACAAGCGCTTTTCTTTAATGCCTTTTAGCTAGGCATGATGGGTTCAATGATGCTCGCATAAAATATAAAGATTGAAACATAACAAGAGCATCATGAATCATAAGTTCATCTCTCATAATAATTTTCAGTAGCATAATGAATAGATTCATCCATATAACCATCACATAAAGCATTCTTTTCATGATCCAAAAGCATAGAAAATTTATTACTCTTTATGGCATACATGTCATCGTAATAATCATCATAAGTAGCAACTTTGTTCTCATCGTAGTCAATTGAAACCTCTTCCAAAATAGTGGATATATCACTAAATAAGGTCATGACCTCTCCAAATCCACTTTCATCAATATTGTAATAAGATTCAACACCCTCCAAAATATTGGGATCACTACTACCTAGAGTTGAAACTCTTCCAACCCCACTTTCATCATTGTAGTCATGAGAAATGGGAGGCATGCTATCATCATAATAAATTTTCTTATCGAAAGTAGAAGGAATCAAAGGATCATATTCATTATGCAAAGCATCCCCAAGCTTGGGAAAAGCATTATTTTCAGCAAATAAATCTTCAAACATTTCATACTCATCAAACATAGCATCCCCAAGCTTGTGGTTTTGCATATTATCATAATCATTCTTGTCAATAGCATGAATGGCACCAATAGTATAGCAAACATTATTATCGTAATATTCCAAGCAAGTTCCAAAAACATTTTCAAGATCATAAAAGATATCATTGTCTTCCCAAGCATAATCACGACAAGTATTAGGCATCACAAAATCATACTCAATATCATCATCCTCCATCAACATATTTGATTCACTTTCATGAGGCACAATGGTGATAGGATCAATATTACTTGGGAGAGTTACCTTTTTACCTCTACTTTTTCTTCTTTTCTTTTTTCTTCTTCACCACTTCACGTGTGGGTTTAATTATTTTTTCTAAGCATCTTGTTGAAGAGATTGATTGGATAGGAAGCTCCTCCTCGTTACCTAATTCATCATAAACACTAGGAGGGTATTGGGAAGTATTTTCCCTTTCATTAGTACTATATTCATGCTCTACTTGTTTTATTATCTTTAGATAGTTAGCAATATGAGGATTCTCAAAGCAATTTACCGCACAAAACATATAAATTTCCTCTAGCTCAAAATCAAGAACTCTCTCAAGGGCAAATTCTGGAATATCCTTAGTTATCCGTTTCATTTCTTCATAGCCCAGAAGTAAACTAAGTTCATTATGATGCGCAAGGGAAATCAATTCATCACAATTTTTGGACACGATTTGATCATGAAACAATTTGCATTGGGTATTTAAATAACCATGTTCATTGCAAAGTTCACAAGGATGGCTAAGAAAATTTAAATTTTTAGCACAAACATCTAGCCTCTCTTGCAGCCATTTAGTTTCTAAATACTTATGCCTCTTTCAAAATCAATCTTCCCTATTTGGTGTGTACTTGCAAACTCTATGCACTCCACAAAAGTTGACATGCTTATAAGAGACATTTTAATCATGACTAGTGCAATCATCATTTGTACTATGGATATTCAAAGAATTCATACTAAAAACATTGCAATCATGCTCATCATTCATGCCAATAATTTTATTAAATTCTTCTTCTATCAATTGAGCACAGTTTTCCGAACCATCATTTTCAAGAAAGATATTATAAAGATGATCAATAGTATGATGCAACCTTAATTCCATTTTTTTGTAGTTTTCTTTTATAAACCAAACTAGTGATAAAACAAGAAACTAAAAGAATCAATTGCAAGATCTAAAGATATACCTTAAAGCACTCACCCCGGCAACGACGCCAGAAAAGAGCTTGATGTCTACTATGCAACTTTATTCTTGTAGACACGTGTTGGGCCTCCAAGCGCAGAGCTTTGTAGGACAGTAGCAATTTTCCTTCAAGTGGATGACCTAAGGTTTATCAATCCGTGAGAGGTGTAGGATGAAGATGGTCTCTCTCAAACGACCCTGCAACCAAATACAAGAAATCTCTTGTGTCCCCAACACACCCAATACAATGGCAAATTGTATAGGTGCACTAGTTCGGCGAAGAGATGATGATAAAAGTGTAATAAGGATGGTAGAAATATATTTTTATAATCTGAATAAATAAAAACAGAAAGGTAGCAAATAGTAAATGGGCACAAAAATGGTGTTGCAATGCTTAAAAATGAGGCCTAGGGTCCATACTTTCGCTAGTGCAACCTCTCAACAATGCTAACGTAGTTGGATCATATGATTATCCCTCAAAGTGCAATAAAGAATCACTCCCGAGTTCCTATTAGTGGAGAAGAAAAGATAGGAATTGTTTGTAGGTCATGAAACCACCTCAAAGCTATTCTTTCCGTTCGATCTATTCAAGAGTTCGTACTAAAATAACACAAAGCTATTTTTTCTGTTCGATCTATTCTAGAGTTCGTACTAGAATAACACCAAAGCAAATTCATATTCATAATACTCAATCCACACAAAGAACTATAAAGAGACCCCCAAAGTTTCTGTCGGAGAAAAACGTGCATCAACCCCTATGCACAGATTACCCCAATATCACTGCAGGAATCCACAAGTTGAATGCCATAACACATATCAAGTGAATCAATAAGATACTGCATTGTCACCTCAAGTATTCATATTGCAAGACATATATCATGTGTTCTCATCTCTGAATATTCAATCCGACAAGACAAAACTTTGAAGGGTAAAGCTTCAATTCATCGTAACAAGAGTATAGAGGGGAGAAACATCATATGATCCGAATATATTAACAAAGCCCATGATATAGATCACGAGAGAGAGATGAAACACATAGCTACTGGTACAAACCCTCAGCCCCGAGGGTGGAGTACTCCCTCCTCATCATGGTGGCTGTCGGGATGATGAAGATGGCCATAGGAGATGATCCTCCCTTCGGCAGGGTGCCGGAACGGGGTCTAGATTGGTTTTCGCGGATACAGAGACCTTGCAGCGGTGGAACTTCTGATCTAGGTTAAACCCAAAGGGTTTCGGAATATTTGGGAATTTATAGTGCAAAGAGGGGGTGTGGGAGGCCACCCTTGGGGCACCCCCGAGGTGTAGCTCATGCCCATTGGGTTCCTTCTGGTCCAGAAAAAATCTCCAAAAATTGACTCGGTGTTTGGACTCCGTTTGATATTGATTTCCTCCGATGTAAAAAACAAGCAAAAAACAACAACTCGCACTGGGCACTGGGTCAATAGGTTAGTCCCAAAAAAATGATATAAAGTTGCTATAAAATGATTGTAAAACATCCAAGAATGATAATATATTGGCATGAATACTTCATAAATTATAGATACATTGGAGACGTATCAGCCCCCTATCGAACTTCACCCCTCTCGACCTCATCGACACCAACGAGCTCTGCCATGGCTATCGCAAAAGCTTGGATGCGTTCTCCAAGATCCTCGGCAGTCACCCAGGCCCAATCAGAGGCCTTAGAATGGGCAAGTTCCGTTCCAACGGCAAGGACCGAGCCAAGCTTTATGACTGGTTCGGATCCCCCGCCCTAGATCAGCTCGAGGAGCTCACTTTTGATGATGGGCATATGCGCTCGCTGCCAACGTCCGCGCTCCGTCTCGCACCCACGCTGCACGTCGCCAAGTTCAGGAACTGCCATTCCCCCCCGCCTAATGACGCGCCCACTCTTATTCTACCATGACTGAAGCACCTCGAGCTCGTCATCGTCTGCCTCTCAAATGGTGACATGGAGCGCCTACTCCGTAGCGGTACTGCACTCGAGTACCTTTGTATTCAGGCGATCAATGGGTTGAGTACATTCCACATCACCTCCATGACTCTTTAGACTATTTATGTGTGTTGCTGGTTCGGCAGGAAGACATCACAAGATGTGTACCATGGTATGGTCATTGAGGACACATCTTCACTTGAGAGATTAGTTGTACTTGATCAAGTAAGTCCAACAAGAATCAATGTCATTTCTATGCCAAAATTGACAGTGTTGTGCTACTCGTATGAAAAATACTCCAAACTTGTTATTGGATCCACACCTGTTCAGGTACAACAACCGCCTTCTACCTCTCCTTCTACAAATTAACATTATTTCAAATTTTGAAGATGTTTGTTCGTCTTTCATTCAAAAAATGATTCTGACAAGCCCGACAGTGAAACTGCACACAGTGAAGGTCTTGGCACTAGAATCTATCGGCCCCAACCTGGAGCAAGTTGTCACTTTCCTGAGATACTTTCCATGCCTGGAGAAGCTATATATTGAGGCGATGTTCCTTTCCTGTTAAATGTTAACCATAAGGGAGTTCAAATTTGTGACACCTTTTTCCAAGTTTACAATGACAATGTACTACGATTTGTGAAGGATTCTTTTGGAGGATTTTAGTACATACATGTCTCCTTTTCCAAATTTACAATGACAATGCTTGATCCATATGGTTACAATCCATATGCATTTCTCCTTTGGATTCATCTGTACTAGTTTTCTTAAGGAACTTTTCATCCACTCCAACATCTTGTGAACATCGAAGATGGCATGTTAATGCCCATGTTAATCATGTCAGATCGAAGATGGCATGTTAGTGCATTTTACAAATCCTGCAAAGCAAATAGGCATGTAGTAGTGGTCAAAACTGCATCTAGGCACTAACATGTTTTCTTTTTTTGCATATAAGATTAGGCCCAGTGGTAGATAATGTGATACAATATAACAATCACGTCGAATGCCTAGATCTGCATCTCGCAGAAATTACTTTGAACTCCTACCGAGGGACCTTGCAGGAGATTATATTCGTCGGGTTCTTTGTTGTCAGAGCAAGGGTGCTGAAGGTAATGAGGTTTTCCCTACATTTATTTCGGAAAAATGAATGGTTTGTTGATCAGCGCCGGCGCCTGCGGCAGAATGGAACAGGCTCCAAAAATGCTGAATTTCATTTTGGAACTTCAGATGACAGAGTAATCGAAACTCATCGTGTCAACCCCATACATTACTTCTCAGTGACAGACCCCTTTGCAAAAGTTGTGAGGTTTCAAAACCAGACTTAGAAGTGGTAATATTAGTTCGAACCTCTCTGATATCTATGTTCAGCGGATCAGCGCAAGCGTTTGCAGCTGATGAGCTGAATTTCATTTCTAATATCAGTTTGAACCTTGTAATCTTTGAATTTGAGCCATATAACTCTGGAATTTGAATCTTGTAATATTTCGAGCCTTTGTGGTACAATCGTTGAAATGGCATGGTGTTGACACCAGATTTTGGCACAGTCAAAAACTTAATTAATATGTCCTCAAATGGAGAAGTGATCTACATAAAAAAGTTCCGTATTGTCGATATAAACATCTTTGAAGTTTGGGTCATTGCCATCCGATCTCATCTCGAAGGCCGAAGTTGTGTTCGAAATACTGGGATTTTGTATTCAAAACACTATTCGGCTCATTACGCCCTTAAGACAGCGTCGTATGGAAAAATGATCTACACGGATTGTTTTCTTCTCGTCGAAACGATCGATTATGATATAAAAATCGTCCCAATCCGAATTCGTATGCAAAAGTTAGAGCTATCGGAGTGCAGTCCTGTCATGAGGCATGATGTGGTGCGCCCCACCAGACCTGTGTGATGGTAGCGCGAGGGAACGGGTGTTTTGCGTCACAGTCCGTTTTATGCGAGCGATTTGACCTTCAATATGACCTCTGATCAAAAAATGTTCAACACAATAGTTTTTTGTCTCGTTGAAATGGTCAAGATTGCTTTTAGACTCGTTTCCATACGAGGTCGTTTACTGCCTCAAACATGACCCGCAAGGTGCAGCCAGGTTGTAAACCGAACCGTTTTGGAAAGTTTGATTCCGAGTTGGACCCAAACTAGGGTTTTGGACATGAATCCAAGCCTTTTCCTTGCACGGGAAGTCCAGCCGCCTCTTATATACCTAAGGGGTGACGGCCGATTGAACAACAAAACACAATCGAACAATCAATATATCATCTTTTACCTTTACCTTTATCGCTCTCCCTCGTTCTTCTTCTTCCTCGTTCTTCTTCTTCCTCGTTCTTCGTTCGTTCTTCTAGTTGTAGGGCGGCGATCCACGAGGCCCAAGGGGCGACCAGGTCGACCTAGGGCAGCCCATAGCCGTCGCGCGCCCTGACGGGGTCCCTTCCGGGCGTGTGGGGTTTCGGGTCTACAAAAGCGTCGTCCAGATTGTCTTGCGTACCGCGCTTCGGGCAGGTCTCCTTCGACGTGAGCTACGGTGCATCACTCCCGGCGTCAAGAGTACACGGTGACGTGTTCGTGTGCGAACACACTTTTTGACGACTCCGTTGGGGAACAAAGAGCAATCATCATCAGCCATCATGGTCGATCTTCCCAAGCCATCTGAAGTGGATGGCGATAACATCATCAAGCCCAATTTTGAGGAATTATCAGTAGAGCATCACCAAGCTTTTGAGGAGTACAAGAAGGCGCATGAGGAGAAGGAGATGCGGGAGTTCCTTGCTAAGTTCAAAAAGGAGATGCGGGAGTTCCTTGCTAAGTTCAAAAAGGATCGCCAAGGCAACATCACTTCAATTGAAGAAATCAAGTTTCCTCCTCTTCACAATGAGCAGGTAGAACCGGCTGTAAGAAAAATCTTCTCTCCTGAACAGTCGGCTGAAATTACTACTCTTATTGCTCAGAATAATGATCTTATTTACCAAGCTATCATAGACAATAATACTGCTCGAAATAATACTCCTCAATCATATAATGGTAGTGGTAGTATGTCTGCTGGTGAGGAAAACTTTAGTCCAACTTTACCTATTTCATCGGTGCCGCCCGTGCCGTCGAATTCTTATCCAAGTCAGACAAACCAACTTGTTGCTCCGCCCTTTAATCCTGCCATGAACGCAAGTTCAGTGAATCCAACTGCATTGCTAGGTTATGGTTCGGCAAGTCCAAGTGGATTGCTGCCGAACTATGGTACAACATACACACCACCATCTCTTTCGACTAGCACTGTACCAACTATTAGAAATCATATTCACCATGCTCCACAACCACACGCAACTTCACTCAATGCGAGTGATATTTTTGCTAATGTCAGAGAGGAAATGTCTAGGGTGTTCCGAGAGCATTGTGGGATTGAACTACCTAAACCACGAATTTCCAGGAAACCATATCTAGAAATTTTTGATGTCGTGCCATGTCCTCCCGGATATAAAGTTCCAGATTTTGTTAAATTTAGCGGGGGGGACAAAGACTACATGGGAGCATGTTAGTCAATACTTGGCACAATTAGGTGAGGCAACTTCACGAGACGAGTGGAAAGTACGTTATTTTCCTTTATCTTTAACTGGTACTACTTTCTCGTGGTTTTCTGTATTACCACCCGGTTCTATTACTACATGGTTTCAATTAAAGCAAAAGTTTCATGATCACTTCTACAGTGGTGACAATGAGCTTAAACTATCCCATCTTACATCGGTTAAGCAAAAGTATGATGAATCGGTCTCCGATTATGTCAAAAGATTTAGGGATACAAAAAACCGGTGCTATAGTTTGGTGATAACCGAGAGAGATTTGGCTGATCTTGTGCTTAGTGGTTTGAGAAGTCACGTTAGAGAAAGGCTAGAAGGATACGAGTTTTTAAATATCAACCAAGTCTTGCAAAGGGCTTTGGCTCAAGAAAGCCGAAGCAAAGATCTTAAAGATGTGCATAGATATAAAACTGATCGTCCCAAGGTGAATATGGTTGAGTATGATAGTGACCACTCGGACGATGAGGGTGATATTTATGCTGCTGAATTTGTTTGGCCATCTAAGGCCAAACCGTTTACTTGCAATGATTTAAAGCCGATTCATAAGAATCGTCATGAAGAGATGAAATTTACTTTCAACATTGCTAAGTGTGATAAAATATTTGATGCTTTGTTGCAAGCCAGGATTATTAGAATATCTCATACTTTACCGCCATTCAAAGAGCTGAAACGGCGTGCTTATTGCAAGTATCATAATTCTTTTTCTCATGCTACTAATAATTGTAATGTTTTTCGGTGACAGATACAATCGGCCATTAATGACGGATGATTGAATTTTTCTGATATGCAAGTTGATAAGAAGCCTTTCCCAATGAACACCATGGATTTGGAGTGGAAGAAGATGTTAATTCGGCCCAACATAGCCGAATCAGCTAATAAAAATAATATTATCATTGGTGAGCCCAGGAAAAATGAGGAGAGCAACAAGATCTTGGGGAGACAAGTGGTGCTTGACAAGCAACCCGGTGGCAAGGAGGTAATCAAGATCACCATCAAGAATCCTACACTCGGGGGGCAACCACAAGTGAAAGAGAACACTCATGTCAAATTTGTCAAGCCCAAGAGTCCAAAGGTTGGCAAGTGGAAGACGAATGAAGCTAAAGTGCAGCGCAAGAGAATCAAGCCAACTTTTGATATGCTGTTGTCCAAGTATGCCAATCAAGCGGCCGGTTCTAGCTCTAACCGGTCATCAAATTTGAAGCGCTCAAGATCACCTCCGAGGGAAGAATTTCAGCATCATGCAAGGCCATATGGGTCGTGGGCACCAGGACCATGGATGGCACCGCCCCCCTATGCCCCATACTACATGGGAGGCTTCAATGGAGGATGGGGGCAGCCCCCAATGGCCCCTTATGTTTTTCATCTGGGTTGGGTAGAACCAAGGAGGCCCGTTCATGAGAGGCTTTCTTATCCCACACGAGGCCGTTTGAACAATGGTGTCAATCGGCCAATGCAAGATAATCAAAAAAGGGTCAACCGGCAAGTGTGGCGTGCCAAATCACCAAGTGCTGAAATTTCAGAGCCTAGCAAGCAAAAGGAGAAGAATGCTAGTGGTGAAACTATTATGATAGGCACTAAAGAATTAATAATCAAAGAGCCGATTATTGTTTATAATCTAGCTGATTCTAATAAGGATGTGGCTGCGTTCCGGCAAAGCCCCATGGCTAATGATCATGAAGCTAGCACAAGCAAGGCCAAGTCGAGGGATCCAAAATATATTTAGCCTAAGTGGTGTCTGTCGTGGATTTGTCACGGCAGATGTCCTAGTGTAAGGACTTAGTCGCGAGGCCAACGCATCTATGTGGTAGCTTGAGAGGGGTTGAGCGGAATCGAGAGACGCAGGGCGGATCAACACGCAAGACAAGGGTTTAGACAGCTTCGGGCCCCGGGAAACATCATCCGGTAAAAACCCTACATGCTGTTTGAGGCTAGGTCTCATTATCATCACGAGGGAGTCGCCGTAAACCGGCTCTCCTCTTTGTGTCTAGCCCTAGATTGTTTCTTCTTGCTTGTAGCTTCTAGCTTGTAACTTGTCCCTCTTTGGGGAGCCCTGCCCCTCCTTATATATGTTGAAGGGGCGGTTTACATGACTAGTCCTATTTGGATTAGGATTACTCTATTACAAGTGGAGTCCTAGTCTTGCTTCCTTTGTAGGAGAATAGTCCTTACGCTTTCCTCATAAACCGGCCCACCATTAAACGTGAACCGGCCTTCTGGGCCATGGGCCTCGTCATCCATCTGACCCGCCCGCCGGGTTACTAATGAACCACCAAGACCGGGCGGGTAGCCGGTGAACCGCCAAGCTCCAGGCGGGTTACCAATGAGTCATCCAGTCCGGCCGGTTTATACTTCCGGCCGGTTTACGCCACGGGGTATATCCCTGACAGTGTCCTTCCAGTCTGACCAAGGCACAAAAAAGGAGATTGCAGCGCATGAGGAGTCATGAGAAGGAGGAACAAGAAGCACAAAAGCTAAGGGATAAATTATTCAATGAAAGCCGTCCCATGGTACCCCCAAAACAAGTGTGGAGGCCAAAGCAAAAGGAAAACATTGCAACTTCTGCATTGATCATAGCAACACCTACACCACCAACGGAGGATGATGCGGCTACTATTACATCGTCCACTTTGCCTACTACTTCCTCTTCCCTTGAAGATATTTCGGAGTCAGTGGACATGCTTGCGGAAGGAGATGAAATGCTTGATTATGAGTCTATACCGGTTCATGAAGGTATGGATATTAATATGGTGTATTACTTACCCGCTGAATTTCGTGCTATAGATGAAGAAGGGGAAGTAGCTCAGCTAGATTTTGGTCCTAAAAATGCTATATTCGAGAAGCCAAAAGAACGGTGATGCACTTGAAGCCATTGTTCCTTAAAGGTCATATTAATGGATCGCTGGTTGCTAGAATGCTTGTCGATGGTGGTGTTGTGGTGAATCTTATGCCATATTCGGTCTTCAAAAAATTGGGGCTGCGTGATGAAGAGTTAATAAAGACCAACATGGTGCTTAATGGATTTGAAGGCAAAGAGAAAACTGAAGCCAAAGGTGTGAAGTATATGGAGCTTATGGTGGGAAGCAAAACTTTGGCTACCGCATTCTTTGTTGCCGAGGTGCAAGGTAACTACAATGTGATATTAGGCCGCGATTGGGCTCATGCGAACCAATGCGTGCCATCTACTATGCACCAGTTTTTGATTCAATGGGTTGATGATGAAGTAGAAGTCATTCATGCGGATAATTCGGCTTGTGTTGCTTTGGCCGATTGGCAACATCCCAATGCTACTTGCTTGACGGGGCACGAGTTATCAGAATATGATTTTCTTAGCGCCACAAAAAGTGGTTTCGTGCCCGTTTCTTTAAAGCCGGTTGGTGATAATCGGCTCCAAGGTATGATGTATTTAAATGGATCCTAACTCAGAGTGGTTACAAAAGCGTCTTGTAGAATATCGGTCCAATGAGAACGATATGTATGAGTCCATAGAAGAGTTAGATGATATGGATAAATTAGGACAAGGTTTTACATCGGCTGATCCATTAGAAGAGATAGATATAGGAGATGGTTCAATTCCTAGGCTGATATTTGTAAACGAAAATTTAAGAGCTGATCATAAGGCTAAGTTGATCGAGCTATTGAAAGAATATGTTTGTTGCTTTGCATGGGAATATCATGAGATGACGGGTTTAAGCCGAGAGCTAGTGGAGCATCGGTTACCTATAAAGGCCGGTTTTAGACCATACAAGCAATCGGCCAGAAAGTTTAATCCAAAAACGTATGACCGGATCAAGGAAGAGATCGGTCGTTTTCTTAAAGCTAATTTTATTAGACCTTGCAGGTATGCGGAGTGGATTTCTAACATTGTACCAGTAGAGAAGAAAGGCTCCGACAAGTTGAGGGTGTGCATTGATTTCAGAGATTTGAATAGAGCTACACCTAAATATGAGTATCCTATGCCAATAGCCGATATGCTTATTAATGATGCTTCTGGACATAAGATCATTAGCTTTCTTGATGGTAATGTGGGGTATAACCAGATTTTTATGGCCGAAGAGGACATGTCCAAAACGGATTTTTGATGTCCCGATTCCCTTGGTTTATTTGACTGGACAGTGATGACCTTTGGATTAAAAAAATGCATGTGCCATGTATCAAAGGGCTATCAATTTAATTTTTCATGATTTACTTGGTGTTATACTTGAGGTTTATATTGATGATATTGTTGTCAAATCGGATGCTTTTGAATCTCACTTAGTCGATTTGCATTTGGCTTTTGAAAGAATGAAGAAATATGGGCTGAAAATGAATCCTTTGAAGTGTGCCTTTGGTGTATCGGTTGGGAAGTTTCTGGGTTTCATTATAAATGAAGATGGCGTGGAAATTGATCCAAAAAAGGATAGAAGCTATACAGAAAGTAGAGGCTCCAACATGCAAGAGAGATATGCAAAAATTCCTTGGCAAGGTCAATTATTTGAGGAGGTTCATAGCCAATCTATCAGGGAAGGTTGATGCATTTACTCCTATCCTTCGGTTAAAGAATGATGTTGATTTTACATGGGGGGCAAAACAGCAAGAGGCATTTGATATGATTAAGAAATATTTGTGCACTCCTCCGGTTATGAAAGCGCCTAGGATCAGGGAGCCATTTAGACTTTACGTTGGAGCAGAGGAAGGTGTTATTGGTGCTGTTTTGACTCAAGAGACCGAAGGAAAGGAGCATGCTATTACTTATTTGAGCCGACGGTTATTGGACGCCGAGACAAGGTATACATTTATTGAGAAATTATGCTTATGCTTATATTATGCTTGCACAAAATTGAGACATTATCTAGTGCCTAGTACTTGCATTATAGCTTGTCAAACCGATGTCATCAAATACATGTTACATAGGCCAATTCTTAGTGGTAGAATTGGCAAGTGGGCTTATGGTTTAATTGAATATGATTTTGCTTATGAATCTCTGAAATCCATGAAAGGCCAAATTGTTGCTAATTTTATTGTTGAGCATCGGATTGATGAAAAGCATGATATTGATATAAACCTTGTCTCATTAGTACCATGGAGATTATATTTTGATGGTTCAGTTTGTAGCAATGGCCATGGTGTTGGTATTGTTTATATATCTCATCATGGTGCTGTTTTTGAAGCCTCATGCCGCTTAGAATACTTTTGCACAAATAATCAAGCCGAATATGAAGCATTGTTATTCGGCTTAGAGATGTTGCTTGCCATAGGTGCTACAAATATTGAGGCTTTTGGTGATTCGTTATTAGTAGTGCAACAAATATCCAAAATCTTTCAATGTTTTGACAAATCACTTAATGTTTATCTTGATAAATGTGATTTCTGATTTGGATTATTTTAGCATTGCTCATATATCTAGACATGACAATTGGAGAGCAAATGAGTTGGCACAACAAGCATCCGGCTATCATGTTGATCGTAGCATGTTTCATATTTCTCAAAGGCCAATGTCTAGTCTTTCCAACATAGGGAAGGCCGAACCGGAGCCCACCGTTTCGGCCACTAATGAAATATTTAATGCAGGAGAAAATCAAGACTGGAGGAAACCCATTATTGATTATTTGTGTGATCCTAGTAAAAGGGTGGACAGGACTGTTCGGCGTATGGCTTTCAAATACACAATGAGAGATGATGGTCTCTATCGCCGAACGGTTGATGATGTTCTTTTAAAGTGCTTGGACGAGGACGAAGCAAGAGTTGCTATGGGAGAGGTCCATGAAGGTATTTGTGGCACTCATCAGTCGGCTCCCAAGATGAAATGGCTATTACGACGTGTTGGGTTTTATTGGCCGACGATGGTTAATGATTGCTTCCGGTACTATAAAGGATGTGAAGCTTGTCAAAAGTTTGGTGATATTCAGTTAGCTCCCACTGCTATGTTACATCCTATTATCAAGTTGTAGCCTTTTAGAGGTTGGGGATTGGACTTTATTGGAGACATTCATCCTTTTTCTTCAAAGGGGCATCGGTTCGTGTTGGTGGCAACTGATTATTTCACTAAATGGTCTGAAGCAATACCACTAAAAAAGATGACGCATACACAGGTAATTCAATTCATAACTGAGCATATTATTCATAGATTCGGCATACCGCAAACATTAACTACGGACCAAGGTTCATCCTTTATGTCACATCAAGTCAAAGAATTTGCCGAATCATATAAGATAAAGTTGCTCAATTCCTCTCCATATTATTCCCAAGCCAATGGACAAGCTGAGTCTAGTAATAAAATATTAATCAAGCTCATCAAGAAGAAGATTAAGGATAATCCAAGGAGATGGCATGAGCTAATGTCCGAAGCTTTGTGGGCACACAGAATCTCAAGGCATGGTGCTACAAAGGTAACTCCGTATGAGCTCGTATATGGTCAAGAGGCTGTTTTACCAGTGGAAGTGAATTTGAATGCTTTGAGAATAGCCAAACAAAATGATTTATCGGGGGTGGACTTCTATAACTTGATGATGGACAATATTGATGAAGTCGTCGATAAACGTTTGTCTGCTTTGAATGCCATAGAGAGAGATAAGTTGAGGGTGGCAAGAGCTTACAATAAGAAGGTCAAGTTGAAGAATTTTTCAACTTGGCGATCTTGTGTGGAAGGTGATTCTACCAATTGGTTCAAAAGATAGAAAATTCGGGAAGTTGTCTCCAAGTTGGGAAGGTCCTTTTAAGATTACAAGAGTAGTTCCTGGAAACTCATATTTGGTGGAATCTGTCGTGGAAATATCACGTCAGATGTCCTAACGGAAGGACTAGTCGTGGAGCCATCGCAACGAGATTAGCTTAAAGGGGTTAAACCGGACAAGGGACACGAGAGTTTTATACTAGTTCGGCCCCTTACGATGAAGGTAAAAGCCTACGTCTAGTTGTGATGGAATTGATTGGGTTTCGATGATCAGGGAGCGAATACTCTTTGCCTGAGTCTCGAGTTGTTGTTTCTTGTCCCTGAACCGCCGCCGAGTCGTCCCTTTATATACACAGGTTGACGCCCGGCCGGTTTATAGAGTCCTGAGGCCGGCTCATACAAGTGTCCGGCTCGGTCTCCCCTTTCCTAACTTATAATACAAGTTATACAACTATGGTCGTTTACCATTATGGGCCCTAATCCGCCTTCGGGCTCTGGGCCTCTAGGTTTTATCAATATACCGCCATCTTCTTTGTCTTCCTGGGCTTCAGTATAGTTGAGCGTGAAGCGGCCCCACCTGGGCGGTTTGCACTCAGTAGTTATATCCTCAACATTAGGCCCCAGATTGATTTGAACCTGTTCATGTCAATCTTCAATACTTAGAAAATTTCTGTGAACATCTTCTAACGATTCTCGTAAACCGCCATGATGTCTTCTCCTGTAAACTTTTGTTAAACCGCCATGATGTCATCTTCTGAATATTGCCGTGAATCATCATGACGTCATCTCTATATAAAAAGATAAAAAAGATTCCCTTCATTTAATTAATTCCCAAAAATCGAGGCGACAGCTGCATCCCTTGCCGCTTCAGGCTCCTCGATTCTCGTGCCTGCCGCTTATCTCCTTGCCCCTTATAAATAAGACCGGGGAGTCCTTCCATTTTCTCCCATTGCCTCTTCGCCTCGTCTTTCTCCTCGCGACCCGAAGAACTCAACATCGCCGTCGCCGTCGACCTCGAAGCTCTGCGTCATCTCAGGCCGCTGCATCAACCTGAATGCTCCAGAGATCTCCTCCGCTGCTCCTGAGGATCCGGTAAGCTTTCTTTCCTTTAACCCTAGATCTCCATTAGGGCTTTGTGTTCATCCGTGTTCATGGATGTTCATCAGCACTTATCTATTTTTCCCTTAGCATCTTACTGAATCTAGCTAGGCCTGACAGCCTCCTTTTGCGGCTAGATCCATAACTTTAATCTGCCATACTACTGCATCTTACTGTTCCTGGATGAATCTCATCTGGACCTTCTCTGTTCTGCTTAACGCCATTGTAGGACTCAGAAAATTTTTCTTTACTGAACCACGGTAGATCCAAAATTATATCACCATTTTGTGAAACTTGTTTCTGCAACACTTAGTGATTTTTAGCTCTGCTACTTCCCCCATAGGCGGTTTAACTTGTAGAAAATCATAATCCGACTAGTACCATTAGCCCTCACTTAAACCGCCATCCTGACTTGAGTAGCAATAGCCGGTTTAACATGTATATATACCTTGATTAAATTCCCCGGTTTAACACCGGTTTGTGCACGTCAACCTTGAGTCGTAAACCGGCCTTCGCACTTCTTTTTCAGTTTACCTTCCAAAATGACCAAGCAATTCGCCGCTTGCAACTGGGTTCCTTCCCGGATCACAGAAACGCAGCTCAATGGATATGTTTTAACTGGCGCTTTGGCCAAGAAAGAAGTCCTCCATTGGCGAGTTCCTGGCCCTGAGTGCCCTCCAGTACCTCGGGGTGGAGAAGTGATTGTGTTCATGCAGCATCTAGACTAGGAGTTTAGCCCTCCCAGTTCCATGTTTTTCCGGGATGTGCTTGCTAGCTTCCAACTCCACCCTCACGATATTGGACCAAAATCTGAAATCGGGCAATCTAGAATCGACCCCTCCAAAGGGACAACACCACCACAAGAACAACCCACGCGAGGCTGTTCTTCCTTTGTACTATTCATCATCAGCCCCAGAGGCAATCCACCACACCACACACTGGAGTAGGGTATTACACCACAAGGGTGGCCCGAACCAGTATAAACCTTGCGTCCCTTGTGTTGTTCGTCGTGTAGCCTAGATCCTTTGCGAGGCGACGAGACGTGAGTTGGTAGAGGAGAGATCTCCGCGCACACCCCAGAGTTCGAACCTCAAGGGTCTGCCGGAAACCACGATCCGACATTTGGCGCGCCAGGTAGGGGTGCGCCGGAATCGTGTCTTCCGTCGTCTTGCGTTTTGTCGTCCGTCCCATCCATGTCTGACGCTCGTCAAGCCCGCGCCGAGCGCCGGGCTGCTCTCGCGGCCCACGTCGCCCAGACGGCCCCCGTCGGCGGGCCTCCCTGTCGTTCCCTATTGCCTGCCGCCCATGTCGCCACCGGCCCGGCAGGGAATGAGCAGCAGGCTTCGTTGCTGCATCCCTCGGTGCGGCGGGAAGGCCGCACCGCTACCCCGTCGCTGACTCCAGTAGGCTCGTCGTCGCATGCTCGTCGCTCCCCCACGGACGCGCACGCCATGTTGCTCCTGGCATGTGAGCTCCTGCACTACCGCCTCGTCAACAATCTCTACGATGAGTGGCTGGCCCGCATCACCGAGTTCGTCAGCGCCGCAGGGGGCTCCCCTGTGCCATCCCTCTCGCTGCCTCGCCCTCTGCCCTGTGCGGGCAACACAGCTCCGGAGGCGTCTCCGCTGCCTCCCCCTCAAGAAGGCACCCTGGCCCCAAGGCGCGCGGCCCCAGGACGGGATCCACCACGTCCAGTGCTCGCGCAGCAAGAAAAGAGCTGCCAAGAGATCCCTCGCCCTCAAGAAGCTGCCTATGTGCTCCCAGCACCGGCACGTCATGACCGCGCTCCTGCTCCGGCGTGCCAAGACCCTGCGTTGCTCCTGGCGGCTGCGCGCAGAGACCTCCAAGATCAAGCCCTTCGTCACCAAAGGCCTCCTGTGGCCACTGCGGGCTGCCATGCCTTCACCGCCGAGCTGCGCAGCGTGGCCTGGTCGGGCAAGTTCAAGCCAGATCTGCCTCCACGCTACGACGGCACTGCTGACCCCGCGGAGTTCCTCCAGCTCTACGAGTTGGGAATCGCGGCGGCCAACAAGGAAGAAAAGGTCATGGCGAACTGGTTTCCCATGGCGCTCAAGGATGGCACCCGTACATGGCTCCTCAACCTGCCTCCCAGCACGATCTCCTCTTGGGACGAGATGCACACTCGCTTCATCGCCAACTTCCAGGGCACTCGTGACCGGTCCCCGTCCATGAGTGACTTGCGCCGCATCAAGCAACAGCCAGGGGAGACCCTGCAAAAGTACATACAATGCTTCAACAACACCCGCCTCAAGATCCCCAGGGTGACTAAGGAGGCCATCATCTCAGCCTTCTCCGATGGCGTTCGAGACGTCAAGATGAAGGAAGAGCTGGCAACCCATGAGGACCTGTGCACCTCTCTAGGGCTGTTCAACTTGGCGACCAAGTGGGCTAGGGCCGAGGAAGGACGCCTCTCCCTCCTCGAGCTTCTGGCTGCCGATCCTGAAGAGAAGAAGTCCAAGGTCAAGCACGTGAAGCGCAAAGGAGCAGTTGTGCTTGCTGCTGAGCCAGATACCAAGCGAGGCAGGGATCAGCCGGAGTCGTCCAAGGGCAGCCGGTACTGCGTGTACCACGACCTCCACACCCACAACACCAATGAATGCCAGGAGCTTAGGGCTGTGCGAGATGAGCGTATCGGCCGACGCCCCAAGCGCAACGATTTGGGCTATGGCCAAGGAGGAGGAAGAGGTGGAGCATGATGGGAAGACCGTGGCCCTCGCCAGGGGTGGCGCGACCGACCTCCCGAGGATCGCTGGCAGGATCAGCCTCGCGAGGGAGGCTGGAGGGACCGACCTCGCGAGGACCGCCCGCAAGGCAATGCAGGCCTCCCTCCGCTACCGCCGCCACCAAGGAGGAATGAAGACCAGCATCAGGACGAGGGGGCTGGGGGCTTCCAGGAGCCGTGCGCAATTGCTTGCATCCTAGGCGGAGCTCAAGCCCCGGCCTCCCAGTGTGTCTTCAAGCAGTTTTCTCGCGAGGTGAATGACGTCCTCCCAAAAACCGAAGCCTTGTGCCCTCTCCGGTGGTCCACGTGCGCCATCACGTTCAGTTCAGCGGATCAACTCAAGTGCGCAGCAACAGCTGGTGTCCTCCCAATGCTCTACTCCCCAGTCATCAGCAACGTGCAGGTCACCATGACCCTCATTGATGGTGGAGCAGGACTCAACGTTCTGTCTGTCGAAACCTTCAACAGTCTCCAAGTGCCGTATGATCAGCTTCAGCCAACCAAGCCCTTCTCAGGAGCCACTGATGGTTCTACCACCCCGATAGGGTGGGTCCGCCTCCCTATCACCTTCGGACAGTGCAAAAACTACCGCACTGAGCTCACCGACTTCGACGTCGCCCACATTCGCCTGCCCTACAATGCCATCCTTGGATATCCAGCCCTGGCCAAGTTTATGGCAGTGACTCACCATGGCTACAATGTCCTCAAGATGGCAGGAAGCGGTGGATTCATCACAGTCCCATGCGAGGAGAAAGATGCAGTGTGTTCTCTCGAGCGTGCCTTCCAGGCCGCGGCAATCGAAGACCCAGATCGCAGGAGCAGGAGCCTTCCGAGGCAGTCCCTAAGAAGAAGAAAACATCACCCGGTCCGAACCATTAGGAGGCTGGCACCTCCAGGGGCGCCGCGCCAGGATCCGCGCCCGTCCAAGGGGCGCCTCCCTCTGCCGCATAGGAAGGCGCGCCTGGCGCCCTCCTCGGGCAAGGCTCGGGGGCTCTCTCCTGGAGGGCCATCGACTTTGCCAAGGTCGTGAGGGAGGCGCTCGGGCACCACTTGGAGGCGTGTTTCAAAGCATGTTTCCCTCAAGATGGTGTGAAGCAAGGAGGGCCCAACCCTCAGGAGTTCCTCGCAAGGAACATTCAGGAGCTGCAGGAGTCAAGAGTCATGCGCGGCAGCCGCCGCCTACCCGCCGTAGCCCCACATCCAGGCGAGGATGGTGGTTTGCGTGTCTGCATCGACGTACCAGGGCTCAACCGAGCCGCGTCTCAGGAGCGCCTCTAGCCTTCGCGCATAGGATGTTGCGGGGGTCCACCTCACAGCTACGTTCGCATGCCTCTCGGCCTGCCGAACGCGGTCGCCGCTCATCAGCGCCTGCTGAGGAGCATTCTGGAGGCTCAGGAGGTCAAGCATTGCACAGTCCTGGCAGAGATGGAGATGGTCCTTGAAGAGCCTCCTGTGCTCCCAGAGCCTCCCGAGGCTCTGGGCCCTAGGGGCTCGTGAGGGTCGACCTCCTCACCACGCGTCGTCCGCTACTTCAGCATCCTTTCATCTCCAACGGTATCAGGTGACATCTTTCAAAGTTCCATTTCAGCTGGGAGCGCCCACAGGGCTGCATCATTCCCAGGTCGCGTGGGTCCGTCCCTGCGGCATGTATCCGTTTTTCTCATGTTCTTTGCTTACCTTGTTGGGGGGCGCCCCTCGGGCTGCATTATCCCTAAGCCGCTCGGGCCTGACCCAGTGGCGTGTATCGCCCTCACATCTATCTAGGTCATGTATTTGGCCCGTCATGATTATTACCTGATGCCTCTAGTGGCGCCCTTTTTCCCCTTCATGCTACCCGCTTGCACGTTAAAAGGGGGGCACCTGAGCATCGCGACTCACGGGCTCTTACTGTCTCTCCAGCCCTCACCTCCTGGCCTTGTCCATGGCATCGCGACCTGGCATACCAGCGACGGCTGAGCTCGCTCGAGGGCCGGGACCTGAGGATGTAGAGCGTTGGCATCTAATCAATCTTGCAGGAGAACACCACAAACAAGGCCCAGAGCCAGGCGAAACCCGCCTTGAGGTAGGGCCCTGTGAGTCCCGCGCTGGCTCACGGGTGCCCAGATACACCTCGTCAAGCCCTACCGTGCCAGCCACGTGTCAGGGCGGGGCTGTATATGCCCCGGGGGCTCCTCCCGGAGGGGGCCCCCTCCCACGTACCAGTGGAAGCACCTTGCTCCATGCTGGCTGATGTCACTGCTGAGGAGCGGCTATGCCCGTACACATACAGAAGCACTATGCTCCGCGCTAGTGATAAACAACTAAGGGCGGCCCACGGCCGCATCAACCTTAGGGAGCCCAGAGCTCAGTGTCCGGCTCCACCGTAATGCCTCCCCTCGGGAGCGCCATGCGAGGGGGCTGGACACGGGGGCTACGTCCGGGCTACGCCCATGCCACCCAGCCAGGCCCCTCGGGCCTGGTTCATCGCGTGCCACTCCCCGAGCGGGGCCAAGGTACGAAGATCGTTTGAGCATCAATGGGGACTCCTGAGCATCGCGACTCAGGAGCCTAACTGGTCACATAGCCCCTCACTCCTTGGTCCCGTCCTGGTTTCCGGTTGGGGATAACAGCGGTTGAGGTATGCGCGGGGCCGGGCCCTACCGACGTAGAAAGACAAATCCACTCCTATGTTTCCCTTTCCTACTTGTTGTTCGCGCATCAAGGGGGACTCCTGAGCATCGCGACTCAGGAGCCTAACTGGTTACGTAGCCCCTCACTCCTTGGTCCTGTCCTGGTTTCCGGTCGGGGCTAACGGCGGCTGAGGTATGTGCGGGGCTGGGCTCTGCCGACGTAGAACACAAGCAACTAGGAAGGAAAAACGCAAATCCTAAGGAATTCAAAAGCAAATATTACAGGCCATAACTTGTTTTCACAACGCCAAACGCAAGTTTAAACGCCTCCACGAGGCACGATGCATGTCGCAGGAATTAAAACAGGACCCAAGCCACGGAGGGATCACTTCCCGGCGGCGCCATCAGTTGTGGCGGGGTCGCACTGGGTTGCTCCGCCTCTTGAGGCAGCAGAGTTGGCAGCACCTTGCATGGGCCTGGTACTGAAGGCGCGGAACCTCGCCAGCAAGGCCTCAGCTCGGCCCTTCACAGCTTCAGCAGCAGTAGCAGCAAGCTCGCCGCTCACAGGTTCCAGCAGGCTGTCAAGGTCGACATTGGGGTCGCAAAGATAGATGTGGTTGAGGACACGCTTTAGCACCGCAGAAGAAAGAACACGAGCCTCGGCCTCCGCCGTGGGGCCAAGGCCGTCTGTGACATCTTCAAGCGCGCGGACCAGGAAGGGAAGCAGCTTGGCAGGGCCATCCTCGGTGCCAGCCAGCGGCTTTTCCAGGCCGCCGTCATAAAGTGTCTTCAGCGCGGCGCGAGCCTTCTCCTCCAGCTTCGCGAAGGCCACTCTGTCCTCAGCAAGAACCTTCGCCTTGCCATCCAGCTTGATCCTCTCCGCCTTCAGCGCCTGCTCCAACGTCTCCAATCGGCCATGACGCTCATCAAGCTTGACATCTCGGTCCCTGACGGCAGCTTCTCGAGTCTTGATCTCCTTCTCCTTCTCTTCGCGGTTACGGACCTCTTTCGCGAGCTTGTCACGCAGGCCTTGCAGCTCGTCCTCCAGCGTCTTGCAGCGCCCCCGGACATCTGCAGCGTTGCCCAAGGCAGCGTCACAAGCGGCCTTGGCTTGGGAGGTGGCCTGCTTCTCCTCATCACAGGTCGTCGCGGCCTGGCTCGGCGCCGCTCGGATGGAAGCATCAGAACGGACCCAGCCAGAGGCCAACTCCATGCGCCCGGCCACCAGGCGGGGCTCGGCGCCCTGGAGATCTTCTCGCAGCCGGTCCAGCTCGGCAGCAGCACGATCCAATACGATGGAAGGAGTCGGAGAAATGGTAGTCGATGGGGTAGGAGGAGAAGACGACAACTTGATCACGGCGTCAGGCATTGGGGCCTTCTGAGCCTCGGCGGCATCGATGATGGCATCAAGCGTGGACACCTCAGGAATCGCCTGGGCCACGGGGGCTGGATCCACGCCAGTACGCACCTCCTGGCCTCGCGAGGATGACCGGGCAGGAGAGGCACATTTGTCAGAGGGACAGTTGCCGAGGTGTCGTGGGGGAGCAGAGACGCCCACGTCCAATCAACCGCCACGCGGCGCCCAAGGCTGCAGGTTGTTGGGGCCCGCGGCGCTTCGCACTTGCCCCTTCGCTTCTCTGCTAAGCCAAGTCCTGGCGCGCCTTGGGCCCGGGGGCTACTGTCGGCATTCTAGGAACGGGGGTACCCAGACTTGCCTGCCTGCGGCCTGCGGCGTGGCTCAAGCAGTGGCCCAGTACGGCCCATCTTCATCAACTCAAGCTCAAGACCCTCGCGAGGGGACAAGCCTCGCGGGGTGGACGACAGGAAGCTTCCTCAGGAGTAGCCTCGTCAGGCTGGCTCGCGAGGAGGCGGAGAGATCAAGGCAGGGTACCTCGTGAGGTGCCCGTGACGCAAGCCATGACGATCGAAGCCAGGCGGGCGCCAGGCGGGCGCCGGCCTATGCAGTGTCCTTGTTTCCCCTTTGGTGCAAAGGGAGCAAGCACAGGCCAAGGCATCAGGCAAAGGCAACCATTTCTATGAAACAAGACCAAGACCAGAGGAACGGCCGGAAGGAGGTCATCGTGGAGCCTAGGACGGCGTCATCGTTAGAGCCTTTGACAGGCGAGGACCGACTTTAGTCAGGATAAGTGTACTAGATGTTCCCCTTCAAAATGGCCAATTGTTGGTGCCCTTCCCGCTTAATATTTGGGAAGAGGGCCGGGGCCTCGCTCTATAAATAGGACTAGCCACCATAGTATAGGGGGGAAAATCTGAAATCGGGCAATCTAGAATCGACCCCTCCAAAGGGACAACACCACCACAAGAACAACCCTCGCGAGGTTGTTCTTCCTTTGTACTATTCATCATCAGCCCCAGAGGCAATCCATCGCACCACACACTGGGGTAGGGTATTACACCACAAGGGTGGCCCGAACCAGTATAAACCTTGCGTCCCTTGTGTTGTTCGTCATGTAGCCTAGATCCTTTGCGAGGCGATGAGACGTGAGTTGGTAGAGGAGAGATCTCCGTGTGCACCCCAGAGTTCGAACCTCAAGGGTCTGCCGGAACCCACGAACCGACATTAGTAATGGCCATCGATTGCCTCGACGGTTCACTGCTAAGGAGCGACAAGCTTATGCACCTCAAATTACTAAGCTCCGGGCATTCCTAGCAAACGGCTTAACCGGTGTTGATCTCGTCCGTTGCTGGGTTTCCTGGGGTATCCTGCCCTTAAGCCGCCGCACTAGTTTGATGCATGAGTATACCGGAAATATCAAAGACCCTCAACGGTATCATGAAATCGAGATGACTGATGATGAAGTCACTGAGTCCGTGAAGAAGATGCTGGACGAACCGATCACTGAATGCAGCAAAACCGGATTGGCTCCCTTTTACGCCTCCAACAAACCGCCAGGCGTAAGAATTTATCCTTCTGTTTTTGTAATCCGTCTACTCTTTAGCTTTTTCCTGACAACCTTTTTGTTTATCTGTACAGGCCAAAGACCCATTCTGGAAGAGTAAAACGCAAGACAAACCGGCCAAGGCTCAAGATAAACCGGTGAGGGCTCTTTGTGCCAAGAGCAAGGTCACAAAGAGGCCTGCCAAGAAGAAAACCGCCGAATCTTCTGATCCGCCAGAAGACGTTGATGAGTCGGATCAAGAGGTAGAACTTGAGTCCCTTGGTTCACTTTTAATACACCTTATTGACAATGACTATTCTCAGGATGATGCGGAAGCCAGCCGTGCTGATCATATAGAGGTAATCTCCCTTTCCTCCGATTTAGAACATGTGCCGGTTCAAAAACTTCGTCGTGCAGTTCGGAAAGTAAAACACACTCACCCTATTGCTCATTTGGATCCATAATTTTCTTTGAAGACACAGCAACATGAAGGTCCTCGCACAATCCGGCATAGCGGCCAACAGGTCACTTCCTCCGGTTTACCGGATACACCAACCCGGAAGCGTCGTCCAGAGGTTCCTTGTTCTTCCAAAAAATCTTATCCGTTGGCGGGTTGCTTCCGATACCCACTTAATCTGTCTGATTCGAATTACCGGGTGACTTCCAATTCTTCATCTGGCGATTCATCAACAACCCAAATGCCTCCCCTCAAAACCATCCCTGGGTAAGTACACTAAAATTTTAGTTATCTTTCTTACACCTATTATAATATACTAACCTATGTTTGTTATTCTACAGTGCCAAAGGCCGGCTCAGCAAGAAGGCAAGAATAGATGCTTCTGCAGAAGATGTTGAACCAGAGAAGATCCCAGAAGACGCTGGTGGGAATACTGACACTGTTGTGGATGAGCCTGTGCCTCAAGATCGAAATATTTATGCTGATCCGCCGGAAGTTAACCCGGCTAGTCATCAAGCTGATCCGCCCAGCCCAGCCAAAGACATAGATCTGCCGAGCCCGGCTAGGGATACTGCCAATCCGCCAAGCCCGTCAAAAGGTGGTGATGATGATGTTATTATCACCGGTACTGGTCATACCATCCCTGGCAACCCGGTTGCCCTATCAAAGCATACTGCCAAGGAAGAATTTGCTGCTATGGGCAAGGGGAAAGGGAAGACAGACTTATCCAGCTTCGTCAATCTTTCTGCTCAGGAGCTCCATTCCGGATTCTTAAACCGCCTATACACAAGCCGAGATTATGAGGTCGGTTTAGTGAATATGATGAAGGAACGCTATGAGGTAATCTTCCAAATCACTTTAAACTTTCTTGTTCTGTATATCAACTCCGTTGTAGCCCCCAAGGGTCGGCTTCTCTTTTGAAGATAAACCGGGACTTTGAGATAAAGAACACTTCAACTGAGTAGCCCCCAAGGGCCGGTTTGTCTCTTGTGAAGATGAACCGGGACATCATGTTCCAAGTTGTATGTTGTCAATTCCTTTGCCTTGTTACTATTTGATCAAATACACATTAGCCCCCAAGTGCCAAGATTAATACCTGTATTGAGCCTTGGGACTTTAAATAATCAATAGGAAAGAAGCAATCCGCATTAGCCCCCAAGTGCCAAGTGTATAACTGGTTATAGGCTTGGGACTTTGAGAAAAATAACATCTTCATCATCTGACTTTTGCAGGCTGATATAAACAACAAAGAGTCCGAAATTGCCAATCTGCAAGAGAATATCAAGTCGCAGCAACCCGATCCTTCCAAAGCCACAGACGAACTGAAGGTTGCTTTAACTGCCCTGGAGCAACTGAAGAATGACTTGAAGAACGATCGTGCCAACTGGGAAACTGAAAGGGCCACTTTGTTGAAGCGGGCTGAGGACGCCGAGGCAGCTCTTAAACCGGTAGCGGAAGAGCTAACTGGTTTAAAGCATCAAGTAAATGCTATGACCACTGCGATATTTGGTAAGTATTTGGTTTAAAGAGTTTGAATACCCATCTTTGAAATTGCCGGTTTAACAGAAAATTCTTTGAACCGTTACAGGTAGCCGGATTGCTCATCTAGGCTCGGACATGCGGATGAAGTTGAAGGCAGTCTATACGTTGATTGAGCAACTGTATATCGGTGCACAACGTGTCATTTATGCGGCTTCGTACAACAAACCGGCACCAATGTTGATCAAAGATACACTCGCCAAATTGTCGATGACACCGGCGCAGATGAAGAAATGAAACAATCCGCTGCTAGGGCTGGTGCTTTGTTTAGCACTGGCTCGGGCCAAAGCATGGATAGCTGACCTGGATCCAGTTAACATCGCCAAGGGCTATCCGGGTGAACAAGAAAATGGCTCAGCATTTGATAATGAAGACCTCATGGCCCTGACCAAAGAGATGCGTCCATGGGCAAGTCAATTGGCTGAAGAAGTGAACTTGACTACTCATCGGTCCTTCTATGTTGCCAACAACCATCGAGTTGACACTGCTGTGAAACAAGTGCAGAATCTTATGCCACCAATTCGTAAGCACACTTATGCCCCTGACGTTGATCCGACCAATCTTATAAGTGAAGAGGCTATTTTTCAAGCTTTAACCCGGATTGACTGGACCACCATTGACTTCTAGCCACTGGGTGGGGAGGAGGAGGTTGAACTGACACCGGAAGATTCATCAACCTCTCGCCAACCTGGCGATGAGTCTTAATCCGGCAACCGGGTTATTTTCACAGACTGTGTTCTGTGTAAGAACAATCATTATTGTGGGCCTCGAAGCACATTGTAATAGGCTAGTTGGAATACTTTGATGTGTTGCCATCGTGCATCGATCCATGACTGTGTTTGATTCGCCATGATATTTGCAGCGCTGGTTCATATATCTTGATAATATGACGCAATCCTTATATCTGCAAAAAAAGACTGTCCTGGCGGTTTACTGCCGAACGGGTCATAATGCCCAATATAAAACCTGATAGATAACCAAGGTTGTAAGAATAATAACTCATACTTGTGATATGAAATTATGTTGTTGGTTTACCAACTTGATTGTAATAAGGGTGAAAACCCAACTTTGTTGAGTTTGATAACTCCCACCATGCCATGCTGGTGTGTAATAAGTCATACCGGCTTACGATGAACACCGGATGATCATACTGGCGACATGTAGTCAAAGCCAGACCGGCATTTGTAACACTGGTTTAATAATGAATATGGTGTGACAACTTGTAGTTGAAAGCCAAGCCGGGTTAACAAATACCGGTTTAGTAGGATGACTGATATCCATGCCGGGTCAAATTGGCACCGGTTCAACAAAAAAAATTTATCAAAAGAGAAAAATCTTGACAAAGGCAAATAAAACCGTGTAGTCGAGGCTTTTCAAGGGCTGCTAGGCCCAAATTCGAGGCTTTTCATGGGCTGCCAGGCCGCTGAGTTAAACCATTTGACAAAGCCTTTTAAGATGGACCTCCAACTAACTAATCGTCATTTTAACTTTGACAAGTTCAGGGTCTATATAAGATTGACTTGTCAAACGTTCGGCGGGTCATGCCAGGATTACGTGGATAGGAGTGGCTTACTTGATGAAGGCAGGTTAACCCGGGGTTTTAGGTGAATACACCAGGCTTCCAAGCCGTGCTTGATAGCATATTACAAGGGTCCTTTCAAACTCTTTGTTGCAGTGCACAAAGAGCCCCCAAGTAACTTTGTGAGCTATGCTCAATGGGTGCTTATGTTTGAGTTGTGGATAGCATCCAGACTCTCTTTGGCCCCTTGGGTGTGAAGCTCCCAAGCTGTATTGTGGCGTGATAGCCGGTTTAACAGGTAGAACTCCGCTTTGTCAGCTGAAGCCCCCATGTACTCAAAAAATATTGGAGAAAACGGCAGAGGCCCTGCTTATAGCAAGGATGCCGGTTTATTATATTGATCATAATATATACATTGTCAAAATATGTTCATAAGAGGAGCCTATAGCTCAGGTGTAGTAAGGCCGAAGGAGAGCTATGTTCCACGGCCGCCGGGTCTCCTCCTCAAAACTGCGTGAGTTGTCTCGAACGTCAATGAGGTAGTATGATCCGTTGTGTAGATTCTTGCTTACCACAAAGGGCCCTTCCCAAGGTGGGGATAACTTGTGCATATCGGTCTGATCCTGGATGAGATGGAGCACTAAGTCGCCTTCTTGAAAGGTTCTTGTTTTAACCCGGTGGCTGTGATAACGCCGTAGGTCTTGCTGATAAACCGCCGAACGAGCCAAAGCCATGTCCCGCTTCTCATCTAACAGGTCCAACGCCTCCTGGCGTGCTTGCTCATTGTCTGCTTCAACATAATTAGCAACCCGGGGTGAATCATGACGAATATCACTTGGGAGGACCGCCTTTGCCCCGTAAACCATGAAGAAAGGTGTGTAACCCGTTGATCTGTTGGGGGTGGTGTTGATACTCCATAACACAGATGGTAATTCTTCGACCCAATAACCCGGCATCCGCTTCAAAGGAACCATGAGCTGAGACTTGATGCCCTTCAAGATTTCTTGATTAGCTCTCTCAGCTTGACCATTAGACAGGGGGTGAGCCACGGATGCTATATCAAGCCGGATGTGCTCTCTCTGACAGAAGTCCTCCATCTCACCTTTAGAAAGGTTTGTGCCATTATCCGTGCTGATGTTGTGTGGAAAGCCAAAGCGGAAGATGGTCTTTTTGATAAATTGAACCGCCGTAGCTGCGTCACACTTGCTTACGGGCTCCGCTTCAACCCATTTAGTAAACTTGTCAATCGCCACCAACAGGTGGGTCTTCTTATCCTTGGATCGCTTAAAAGGTCCCACCATATCAAGCCCCCAAGTAGCAAATGGCCAAGTGATGGGAATCATCCGTAGCTCTTGAGCCGGAACATGAGCTCGGCGTGAAAATTTCTGACAAGCATCACACCGCTTTACCAGATCCTCCGCATCAGCATGAGCTGTCAACCAATAAAATCCATGACGAAACGCTTTAGCCACCAGGGACTTTGAACCGGCATGGTGACCACAATCCCCTTCATGGATCTCACGTAGAATCTCTTGGCCTTCTTCAGGAGAAACACAATGTTGGAATACGCCAGAAACACTGCAGCGGTGTAACTCACCATTGTGAATAACCATGGACTTTGATCGCCGGATTATCTGTCTGGCTAGAACTTCATCATTTGGTAGCTCGCCCCGGTTCATATACGCCAAATATGGAACCGTTCAATCCGTAATTATATGTAAAGCGGCTACCAATTGGGCCTCCGGATCAGGAACAGCTAAATCCTCCTCTGTAGGCAACTTAACAGACGGGTTATGCAAGATATCTAAAAAGGTATTGGGTGGTACCGGTTTACGCTGAGATCCCAACCGGCTTAAAGCATCTACTGCTTCGTTTTTGCGCCGATCAATATGCTCAACCTGATAACCTTTGAAGTAACCAGCCACAACATCCACCTCTCGTCTGTAAGCCGCCATGAGGGGATCTTTAGAATCCCAAGTACCAGAAACTTGCTGAGCCACCAGATCAGAATCTCCAAAGCATCGGACCCGGCTTAAGTTCATTTCTTTGGCCACATGGAGACCATGGAGTAAGGCCTTGTACTCAACTACATTGTTAGTACAAGGAAACATTAAACGGAGAACATAGCAAATTTTATCACCTCGAGGGGAAGTAAGGACAACTCCAGCCCTCGAGCCCTCCAATTGCCTGGATCCATCAAAATGAATAGTCCAGTATGTGTTATCCGGTTTGTCCTCTAGTGCATGTAACTCAGTCCAATCATTGATGAAGTCAACAAGCACCTGAGATTTGATGGTTGTCCGAGGCATATACTTCAACCCATGTGGACCAAGCTCAATTGCCCACTTTGCAACCCAGCCAGTTGCCTCCCTGTTCTGAATTATATCGCCCAAAGGAGCAGAACTGACCACTGTGATAGGATGGCCTTGAAAGTATTGGTTGATCTTTCGACTCGCCATAGAAACCCCATATACCAGCTTCTGCCAATGCGGATATCGTTGCTTCGACTCGATGAGCACCTCACTGATATAATAAACCGGCCGCTGAATCGGGGATTCCTTCCCAGCCTCCTTGCGCTCAACCACAATTGCCACACTGACAGCACAGGCATTAGCAGCCATGTACAATAATAAGTGTTGGGATCTATGGTAGGGTGTGTTGACTGCAAATTTAAATTCCTACGCGCAGAACATCCAAGAACATGCTACGGAGATGGATCACAGTTCGTTACCACTAGACGCGCAGTGCCGTGCAGCGGGAGAAGAGTTGGGGCAGCGCGTTCGCGTGGATCGTCTCCTCCTCGTCCGATCTCCCTTGAACAGCCGGTCGTACGATCCCACGTACAAGTTCGCCGGAGCGGCGCAAGTGCAGCGCCTCTAACGGTATCCGCACGTGCAGGAGGAACACCGTGTGGCGGACTGCTAGGTCCGATCACACAGTCGGCGGCGAGTGGAGGTGGCTATTCGCAACACATGCAAACCCTAGTCGCAGCGCCGAAGCGATCAACCCCATAAGTGCGCTGCACCTCCACCTTATATAGGCGTCCGTCGCGGGCTCAACACTTGGGCCTCGCACGGACCCTAAAGCCCATAGTCTACTCGGTCACGTTCCTAGTCCAATTCGGATCACATCTGACTGGTGTCCTACGAACCGACCTCGTAGGTTCCTTCCCTTAAGCGCGCGACCCCTTAGGTTCAAGTTGGCTTGGTCATAGTTCGGATCACCTCCGACCTGCACGGTTGGTAGCGGCCTCTAGCAAGGCATGCCGACCATCAAGCAGACTATGAAGCTGGTTAGGCGAACATGTACAACGTGTCACACTTTTGTTCCCTTTGCCACACGATATATGTTGTCGGGCTCAAGGCGAGACTGACATCCTTTTGCTAGCCCGACGTTCCAGTGATCCCGACCACTACCCGGATTATCTCATAATCCTTGTCGCATGGCCATGCTTATCCTGGTTGGATCACACGAGGGGCCCAGAGTATATCTCTCCTGGTCGGAGGGGCAAATCCCATCTTGCTCGACCATGTCTCGCACCATGGGACTGGAGATACCCGAAACCTACCTTTGTAACTACCCAGTCACCGAGTAGCATTTGGTCGGCCCAAAGCAAGTCTGTCACCATCCCGAGTACATGCGCCAGCTCAGGTCTTAGGGCATAGAACGTCTGTTGTACTAGAGACTCACAGATGACATATCGCTGCGTCTCATAGTTGGGTCTGTCCGACTCGGACCTTATCTCGACTCGGATCCGACTATGTCGAATCCGACCATACCTTTCCAAGTCCATATTATCCGGTTAGCATCCAATGCTACATGGCTAGTGAGACCAAGCCATCGACCGTGTCATATGCTAGTCTAATCGGCTGCGCGTCCACACAGCCCTTTCGACTAGGGACCTATTAGGACAGTCATCATACAATGCATAGTCCCACAAACAAGTCACGTACTTACTGATACACATCATTGATAATGTCCAAGGACTATCTTTATTCATAAACACATAGGAAATATCATCATACATGATTGCCTCTAGGGCATATCTCCAACAGTCTCCCACTTGCACTAGAGTCAATAAAATAGACATCAAATGCCCATAGCTCTAACGTGCCCCTCATGCTTGGATTGTGGAAGCGGCTTAGTCAACGGATCTGCAACATTTGCATCCGTGTGAATCCTGCATAACTCTACATTACCATTCTTTACGATCTTTCATATCAGGTGATATTTCCGATCTATATGTCTGACCTTGTGATGATTCCTCGGCTCCTTGGCTTGTGCGATGGCACCAGAATTATCACAATAAAGGTCCAACAGTTTCACCGAGACTGGGAAAATACCAAGATCATCCAGAAAATGCCGGATCCAAACACCTTCCTTTGCAGCTTCACAAGCCGCAATGTATTCGGCTTCTGTGGTAGAATCGGCCACCGTATCCTGCTTGCAACTCATCCAGTGCACTGCTCCTCTGTTTAGAACGTACATGAATCCATATTGTGATCAATAATCATCTCTGTAGGTTTGGAAACTAGCATCGGCGTAACCCCTTACGACGAGCTCTTCCTCACCTCCATAAACTAGGAACATCTCTTTAGTCCTTTTCAGGTACTTCAAAATAGTCTTTACCGCTGCCCAGTGACTCTCACCTGGGTTTGCCTGGTATCTACTTGTTAGGCTTATTGCAAAAGCAACATCAAGCCTTGTACATATCATGGCATACATGATGGATCCGATTGCCGAGGCATACGGAATCCTACTCATCCTGCTTCGCTCATCAGATGTCGAAGGACTCTGAGTCTCGCTTAGCCTTATACCATGTGAGAGTGGCAAGAACCCTTTCTTCGCCTCACTCATGTTGAACCGCTTCAACACTTCATCTATGTATGTGCTCTGGCTTAAGCCGAGCAGCCTCCTTGATCTATCTCTATAGATCTTAATGCCTAAAATATAGACTGCCTCACCAAGGTCCTTCATCGAAAACTTGCCATTCAATGATTCCTTGACCGAGTTCAACATCGAAACATCATTTCCGATTAGTAATATGTCATCCACATACAAGATCAAAAACACTATCGAGCTCCCACTTATCTTCTTGTATAAACAAGAGTCCTCTTCGCTTTTGATGAAACCGAGACCAGTGATGACCTCATCAAAATGAATGTTCTAACTCCGAGATGCTTGCTTCAACCTATAAATGAATCTCTTGAGCTTGCATACCTTACTAGTGCTAGTCGGATCGACAAAACCCTTGGTCTGTATCATATACACGTCCTCGGTTAAATTTCCGTGAAGGAAAGCCGTTTTGACATCCATCTGCCATATCTCGTAATCAAAATATGCAGCTATAGCTAGTATGATCCTCACCGATTTCAGCATTGCTACCGGCGAGTAAGTCTCGTCGTAGTCAATTCCTTGAACTTGTCCATAACCTTTAGCGACAAGCCGAGCTTTGTGGATCTGAACATTTCCATCCACATTGGTTTTCTTCTTAAAGACCCATTTGCAACCAATGGCAGTTACGTCAGGTGGCGGATCAACCAAGTCCCAGACTTGATTCTCATCCATGGACTTTAACTCGGATCTCATGGCCTCCAGCCATGCCTCGGAATCTGGGCTCACCATCGCTTCCGCATATGTGGCTGGCTCATCACTTTCTAGCAACAATACATCACGTACTCTGCGCAATCTTTCCAACCTCCGTAGTTCCGGTGCCGCTCCCACTACAGGTTCCCTGACTGACTCCGGTATGATCTCATCACCAGCCAAGCCGTCCCGTAGTGGTTCTTGAATTTCTTCGAGTCAGACCATCCTCCCAGTGGCCTCCCGACTGAGAAACTCTTTCTCAAGGAAAACCCCGTTCCGAGCAACAAACACTTTGTTCTCTTCCCGGTTGTAGAAGCTATATCCCAAGGTTTCTCTCGGATATCCCACGAATATGCATTTATCTGATTTAGGTGTAAGCTTATCTGACATAAGTCGCTTGACAAATGCTTCACAACCCCAAATCTTTAGAAAAGACAAACTGGGACTCTTCCCGGTCCACATCTCATGTGGTGTCTTGTCTACGGATTTTGATGGTACCGTATTAAGTGTGAAAGCTGCAGTTTCTAGAGCGTATCCCCAGAATGACAAGGGTAAATCCGATTTGCTCATCATTGACCTGACCATGTCCAACAAGGTCCTATTCCTCCGTTACGACACGCCGTTTCTCTGTGGCGTACCAGGAGGTGTGAGCTGAGGTACTATACCTCGGCTTTTCAGATGATCATCAAACTCCTGGCTCATGTACTCACCTCCACGATCAGATCGCAGAAGCTTTATAGTCTTGCCGAGCTGATTCTCAACCTCGTTCTGAAACTGTTTGAACTTTTCAAAAGTTTCCGACTTGTGCCTCATCAAATAGATATATCCATATCTACTCAAGTCGTCGGTAAAAGTCACAAAGTATTGATAGCCACCTCTGGCAGTTGTGCTCATTGGACCACACACATTACTGTGTATAAGCTCCAACAGCTCGGACGCCCTCTCGCAACTCTTTGCGAAAGGAGACTTAGTCATCTTGCCGAGCAAGCATGATTCACATGTCTCGAATGACCCAAAGTTGGAGGAAGTTAGGAGCCCATCATCATGGAGCTTCTTCATGCGTTTCAGACTAATGTGTCCAAGCCGGCAATGCCAGAAGTATGTAGGATTTTTCTCATTAGGCTTATGCCTCTTGACATTCACGTTATAGACCGGTTCTTGTTCTAGATCCAATATGAATAGCCCATCAACAATGGGTGCATAGCCGTGGAACATACCATTCAAAAATATCGAACAACCATTGTCCTTTAAATTGAATTCATAACCTTGACTCATCAAACATGAGGCAGAAATATTGTTCCGACTAAGTGCAGGAATGTAATAACAATTATTCAATTCCATAATGAATCCAGAAGGAAGCTGGAGCTGCATCGTGCCGACCTCCAACGCAGCAACTCTTGCTTTGTTGTCGACCCTGATGTCAATCTCCCCTTGTGCCACACGCCTAGTTCTTACCAGCCCCTGCATCGAGTTGCAAATATGAACAACCGATCCGGTATCAAATACCCAAGAGCTACTAGGTATGTCAGCAAGGTAAATGTCTATAACATATGCAACAAGTGTACCTTTGCCTGAAGTAGCATTCCCGGCCTTCTTGCCATGCTCTGCAAGCCACTTGCTACAGTTCCTCTTCTAGTGACCGGTCTCTTTGCAGTGAAAGCAGACGGTCTTCGAGTCTGGTCCAGACTTTGGCGCGGCGGCGGAGGTTACCGTCTCCGTGCCCTTTGCCTTAGCCTTTTTCTTGGACCAACTCTTCTGGAACTTAGCCGATTTCTGCACCATCAACACTTGATGCGTGCCTTTCTTAATATCCTGCTCTGCCACCTTGAGCATCCCATGCAATTCAGTGAGCTTCTTATCCATGCCATGCATATGATAGTTCGAGATGAACGTCCCATAGCTGGGCGGAAGAGAACCCAGAACAACATCAGTAGCCAGCTCATCCAAGAGCGGGAAGCCCAAACGATCCAAAGCTTGCACATATCTGATCATCTTGATCACATGTGGGCTCAGTGGATCACCTTCCTTCAGCTTGCAATCCATCAAGGATCGCCAGACGTTGAACCTTTCGGTCCTAGCCTGTGTCTGAAACATGCTCTTGAGACTCTCGATCATATCATAAGCCTCAATATTTTTGAGATGTTGTTGCAAATCGGGCTCCATACAAGCAAGCATCAGACAGCTGATCTCTGTTGATTCATCAACGAGTTTCTGGTAGGCATTCTTAGTTGTGGCATTAGCATTATCGGCAGGTTCCTCTGGAAGCGGGTCCTCTAGAACATGTTCCTTTTTATCATGCTTGAGAACAATTCTCAGATTTCTATACCAGGTGGTAAAGTTTGTTCCATTCAGTTTATCCTTTTCCAGAATTGATTTCAATGCAAAGTTGGGTTGAGCAGGTGGTGCCATTGATCTACAATAGAAAATATGCAATCACTAAGCAATGTGTTTATGTAGAGTAATTTTCCTAAATAGAAATACTCCCACTGAAGTCAGCATCCCTCCGCAAACTCTCAGTGATTCAGGATCTGACTAGCGCATGTGACTAGTGAGCTTTAGCATCACTACTAGCCAACATACCTATCTGGTAAGCAACTCCTTGCTAATCGTATCTCTATACGACTCCTGTCGGTCGGGAAGGTATCTCATACCCCAGCTCCCAACCTTCTTTGCCACAAGGCCCAAAAACGTTTTGATAGCCTTGTCAAGTTAACCTGATGCAGTGCATGTCCATGTCCGACACGAACCCTTCAGTTCAAGGACACCCAGGAGCACCCCAATTTTATGAGCCCACTACTAGACGTACTTGACGTGCGAAGGTGCAACATCGGGGATGGCAATTCGCTTGATATTCATGAGGGATCATTCTACCATTCTAACATGCATAGAATCAAAGAAGCATAACAATCACATATAAACACATATTGTGAAATAGTATGGCTCCTTCATGGACGTTCTTCCAGGTCGGCTCCGACTCTGATGACCATCTAGGAACTCCATCTTGTTTGTCACGCCGGGACGCCAAGCCACCAACCTGATCTCTATTATCCAACTACTACAACTAGTAATGAATTTACATAGAGTCACAAGTCGACACGCAGGTCGCTATACAATATAATGACAGCACTTTGGCTCCTGCCGGCTGACAAACATGACACGTAGGCCACGTATAAATTACACACATGCATCACATACACATGAGCCATACTATTCACATCAAACCTGCAAAACAAAGTTATGCATAGAATCGCATTCTACCGGTTTGTGTGTCGGGTACGAAATACACGGCGCTACGCACACGGCGGTCCGATCACAGGTCACATCTGAACTCTGATCATGCCAAAATTTCTGATCTGACCGATCTTATCGATCATCGTGAGCTCGATTCGGGTTTACGTTTCACTGTTAACCCCGAGGGCGGATGACCGACCGGTAGGGATAGATCGTGTCACGACCTCATAGACTCCGATCATCAGAAAATATAGCCACATCAATCCCCATATGCAGTTGATCTCATCAACCGTGCACACAGCCGATCTCATCAACGACAACATATCTCATCTGCTGCCTCCACATATCTAATATGCATACGATCTGAATCCAAATCCTATAGCAGAGGCTCTAATACCACTATTGGGATGTACGGTAGGGTGCGTCGACTGCAAATTTAAATTCCTATGCGCAGAACATCCAAGAACATGCTACAGGAGATGGATCACAGTTCGTTACAACTAGACGCGCAGTGCCATACAGCGAAAGAAGAGTTTGGGCAGCGCGTTCGCGTGGATCGTCTCCTCCTCGTCCGATCTCCCTCGAACAGCCGGTCGTACGATCCCACGTACAAGTTTCCCGGAGCGGCGCAAGTGCACCGCCTCTAACAGTATCCGCGCGTGCAGGAGGAACACCGTGCGACGGACTGCTAGGTCCGATCACACAGTCGGTGGCGAGTGGAGGTGGCTATTCGCGACACATGCAAACTCTAGTCGCAGCGCCGAAGCGATCAACCCCATAAGTGTGCTGCACCTCCACCTTATATAGGCGTCCGTCGCGGGCTCAACACTTGGGCCTCGCACGGACCCTAAAGCCCAAAGTCTACTCGGTCACGTTCCTAGTCTAGTTCGGATCACATCCGACCAGTATCCTACGAACCGACCTCGTAGGTTCCTTCCCTTAAGCGCGCGACCCCTTAGGTTCAAGTTGGCTTGGTCATAGTTCGGATCACCTCCGACCTGCACGGTTGGTAGCGGCCTCTAGCAAGGCGTGCCGACCATCAAGCAGACTATGAAGCTGGTTAGGCGAACCTGTACAACGTGTCACACTTGTGTTCCCTTTGCCACACGATATATGTTGTCGGGCTCAAGGTGAGGTTATCATCCTTGTGCTAGCCCGACCTCTTTCTCGTTCCAGTGATCCCGACCACTACCCGGATTATCTCATAATCCTTGTCGCATGGCCATGCTTACCCTGGTCAGATCACACGAGGGGCCCAGAGTATATCTCTCCTGGTCGAAGGGGCAAATCCCATCTTGCTCGACCATGTCTCGCAGCATGGGACTGGACATACCCGAAACCTACCTTTGTAATTACCGAGTCACAGAGTAGCGTTTGGTCGGCCCAAAGCAAGTATGTCACCATCCCGAGTACATGCGCTAGCTCAGGTCTTAGGACATAGAACGTCTGTTGTACTAGAGACTCACAGATGACATATCGCTGCATCTCATAGTTGGGTCTGTCTGACTCGGACCTTATCTCGACTCGGATCCGACTATGTCGAATCCGACCAGACCTTTCCAAGTCCATATTATCCGGTTAGCATCCAATGCTCCATGGCTAGTGAGACCAAGCCATCGAACGTGTCATATGCTAGTCTAATTGGCTGCGCGTCCACACAGCCATTTCGACGAGGGACCTTTTAGGACAGTCATCATACAATGCATAGTCCCACAAACAAGTCACGTACTTGCTGATACACATCATTGATAATGTCCAAGGACTATCTTTATTCATAAACACATAGGAAATATCATCATACATGTTTGCCTCTAGGGCATATCTCCAACAATAAGGGCTCCTTGTCAACCGGAGTAGCAAGGACCGGCGGTTTAGCTAACTGCTGCTTCAAGTCCTCAAATGCCGCATCAGCTGCGTCACTCCAGACAAAAGTGTATGTTTTCTTCAACATCTGATATAGAGGGATCGCCTTCTCATCCAGGCGGCTAATAAACCAGCTCAGAGCTGCAATTCGACCCGCCATACGGTGAACATCATTAATACACGCCGGTTTACCCAAAGATGTAATCGCCTTGATTTTTTCCGGATTGGCTTCAATGCCTCTGTTGGACACCAGAAAACCTAAAAGCTTGCCTGCCGGAACACCAAAAACATACTTGTCCGGATTGAGCATCATCTTATAAACCCGAAGATTGTCAAAGGTCTCCTTGAGATTATCTATCAATGTCTCCTTCTTCCGTGATTTTACTACAATGTCATCCACATAAGCATAAACATTGCGCCCAATCTGAGTGTGAAGACAATTCTGCACACAGCACTGATAAGTTGCCTGGGCACTCTTGAGCCCAAAGGGCATAGAAACATAGCAGAAGGCTCCAAAGGAAGTGATGAAGGCTGTCTTTTCCTGGTCCTTAACTGCCATTTTGATCTGATAATAACCTGAATAAGCGTCCAAGAAACTCAAACGCTCACAACCCGCCGTCGCATCAATGATCTGATCAATATGCGGGAGAGCAAAAGGATCTGCCGGACAAGCCTTGTTCAAATCTGTGTAGTCCACACACATGCGCCAAGTGCCGTTTTTCTTAAGGACTAGCACTGGATTAGCCAACCCCTCAGGGTGAAATACTTCGATGATAAACCCAACAGCCAATAGCCGGGCTACCTCCTCACCAATGGCCTTGCGTCTTTCCTTGTTAAAGCGGCAAAGAAACTGCTTCACCGATTTAAACTTGGGATCAATATTGGGAGTGTGCTCAGCGAGTTCCCTCGGTACACCTGGCATGTCAGAAGGCTTCCGTGCAAAAATGTCCCGGTTCTCACGGATGAACTCGATGAGCGTGCTTTCCTATTTTGGATCCAGATTGGTGCTGATACTAAACTATTTGGATGAATCACCAGGAACGAAATCAACAAGTTTAGTCTCATCAGCCGGTTTGAACTTCAGGGTCGGGTCATGCTCAGTGGTGGGCTTCTTCAGAGGGGTCATGTCTGCCGGATCAACATTGTCTTTATAGAACTTCAGCTCCTCTATAGCACAAACCGACTCATCATAGGTCACATCACCCTCCTCGCAATCCAAAGCGATCTTACGACTTCCATGGACCATGATGGTCCCCTTATGACCCGGCATTTTGAGCTGTAAATAAATATAGCAGGTCCTCGCCATGAACTTCACGTAAGCCGGCCGTCCAAATAGTGCATGATATGGGCTCTGGATTTTCACCACTTCAAAGGTCAATGTTTCAGACCTGGAGTCGTGCTCATCACCAAACACAACCTCCAAAGCTATCTTGCCAACAGGATATGCTGATTTACCTAGTACTACACCATGAAAAATAGTGTTTGACGGTTTAAGACTCTTGTCTGTCAACCCCATGTGACGGAAGGTTTCATAATACAAGATGTTGATACTGCTCCCTCCATCCATCAAGACCTTGGTAAATTTATAACCTCCCACCTGAGGTGCCACCACCAAAGCCAGATGACCCGGATTATCAACCCGGGGCAGATGATCTCCCTGCTCCACACAATGGGCTGCTCGGACCACCGCAAGTAACATGGCACTGCCGGTTCAATAGCATTAACCGCCCTCTTGTGAAGCTTCTGATCGCGCTTGCACAAGCTAGTAGTGAACACATGATACTGCCCGCCATTCAACTGCTTTAGGTGACTCTGAAAACCTGATTGCTGCTGATTCTCCTGATTATTTTGTTAGTTACTGCCACCTAGGTTGTTCTGGTTGCCCTGATTATTCTGAAATCCAGAGTTTGAACCGCCACCACCATGAAAACCTGGACCTGAACCGCCCGGCGGACCCGGATCATACCGGAAGAGATCAGAGTTTTTGAATTCCTTCATAAGGAAACAATCTTTCCAAAGATGTGTTGCCGGAACCTCCTTGGTCCCGTGCTTTGGGCAGGGCTGGTTTAACAGACGCTCCAGATTCATACCGCCACCATGTTGGGGTGGTTTACCTTTACGACGTTGCATATTGCCCTGCACATTGGTGTTAGCCATAAAATCTGAATTATCTGCTTTGCGCTTACCATTATTCCCATGGCTTCCTTGGTTGTGCTGCTGTCCCTTCGCATCACTGTTCTTCTTTCCCTTCTCCGGTTTCTCCTCGTCAGAATCGGGATCCTTGGTATTATCAGAATCGGCATACTTAACCAAGGCTGCCATAAGGGTTCCCATGTCATTGCAATGGTGCTTGAGTCGTCCCAACTTCATCTTCAGTGACTTAAAACGGCAATTACGCTCCAATGTCAAGATCACCGTGCCAGCCGTAATGCGGTCCGACGAATGCAAGACTTCTGAAACCCGGCGCACCCAATGAGTCGTTGACTCGTTTTCTCCTTGGACACAGGCATCCAGATCCACAATGGACATAGGTTGTTTGCATGTATCCTTAAAATTTGCTATAAACCGGGCCTTCAACTGGTCCCATGACTCGATGGAGTTGGCGGGCAGGCTCTTTAACCAAGTGCGGGATGTCCCTTCTAACATCATGGTGAAGTATTTTGCACATGTCGCTTCATCCACATCCAGCACCTCCATTGCCATCTCATAACTTTCAACCCACGCCTCAGGAGGTTGATCGGCGGTATAATTAGGCACCTTGCATGGACCCTTGAAATCCTTGGGCAATCGCACATTACAGAGAACCGGGACGAGACACGGCACTCCTCAGGAGCTAAAGGCAAGCCCGGTCCCTCGCTCTACCGACACCGCTGGCTGAACCGGGGCGGGTTGGCGATGACCCGCGTGTTGTGCTGCTAATGTGGCCTCCCTTCGCGCTCTGCCATTATCCACCGCATCCTGAGCATTTGCTCCACCATGCGCCAGATTGGGCCCTTGAGGAACATTACGGCGCCGCGCACTGCTGGACACCTCCGGTTCATCTATGTGCCTGCTATAGCATTTGCTCGGACGGGGGTTTGAATGGATTATGTCTCGTCTATAGGAATAAGCCTGCTGTTGCACAACAGCGGTTTGAAGAAGATCCCTGGCCCGCCGCGTCTCAACCGCTGCCAGTGAATCGCCCTCCATTGGAATAGCTGCGAGGCGAGATGTTGCAGCAATCATGTTATCCAAAGGGCTAGAAAAATGACCCGTTTGTGTTGATACATATTGCGGCGGGTTGTCCGTTCGTCGAGGTGGGTCCATTACCCGTGGTTGATCCGGAGCTGCCCCAGGTGCCATGGTCCGGTTTACTGTTACCGGATTACTTGGCCTAGCCCCCGGCGTATCGAAGAGGTTCAGTCCTTCGTAAACCGGCGGCAGACGAGATCGGTACTTCCTTCGCAGCACTTCGTTTAACGTGTTCTGATCCAACATAAGCTGGTAGTTCTGCGCCTGGATCTGCTGTGACTGAGCATCTAAAGCGGCCCGCTCTTCAGCCATCCTGGTCTCCTCAGCCTCCAAGTCGCCTTAGCCTGAGTTATCTGATCCTATAATTTCGTCACATCCGCATTATGCTGATCTTGGGTCTCTGGGGTGACTGTCGTGGTCAACAATGTCGTCAAAGTGTCCAGTAAACCGGTAAGAACTTGAGCCGGTCGGTGCGCAGGGCCTCCTGCCGCGGCTGCTGATCTGGACATCATTGCTGCTATGGATGAAGACTGCAAGGTGGGCTATGTTCTGGCCATGAAAACTGCAACCCGATTCGGCGGTTCAGAGGGGTCCAGAATACTGTTGCCATCGGAATAGCTCCCCATCCAGCCGTCTTGCAATTGGTATAGCGACCCAGTTTCTCCAGTGGACGACTCACCATCCGAGTAGATGGCCGTCTCACCATCGGACACCGGTTCAGATACCGCACCATGGATTAATCCTATGAACGCACGCTTCATAGCAGGCCGAACCCGGGCAGGACTCGCACGCTGAGCCGTTTCAACGAGGTCGGTGGAGGTGTCCGGCTCAGGGCCCGGTTCGCTGATCTTGCCGATGAAAACGTGAATTCCGCCAAAGGGGACCCGGTACTCGTACTCGATTGAGCCGGCCTCGGGGCCCCATCCTGCATAGTCGATGTAGATCTTGCCGCGACGACTCTTGGTCATCCAGCCAACTGCGTACCCCTTGAGTCCTTCAAAGCTGCCCTTCAAGAACTCGAAACCATCGTGCGATAGCCCCACGGTGGGCGCCAACTATCATGGAAATATCACGTCAGATGTCCTAACGGAAGGACTTAGTCGTGGAGCCATCGAAGGGGTTAAACCAGACAAGGGACATGAGAGTTTTTTACTAGTTTGGCCCCTTGCGATGAAGGTAAAAGCCTACGTCTAGTTGTGATGGAATTGATTGGGTTTCGATGACCAGGGAGCGAATACGCTTTGCCTGAGTCTCGAGTTGTTGTTTCTTGTCCCTAAACCGCCGTCGGGTCGTCCCGTTATATACACAGGTTGACGCCCGGCCGGTTTACAGAGTCCCGAGGCCGGCTCATACAAGTGTCCATCTCGGTCTCCCCTTTCCTAACTTACAATACAAGTTATACAACTATGGCGGTTTACCATTATGGGCCCTAATCCGCCTTCAGGCTCTCGGCCTCTAGGTTTTATCAATATACCGCCATCTTCTTTGTCTTCCTGGGCTTCAGTATAGTTGAGCGTGAAACGGCCCCACCTGGGCGGTTTGCACTCAGTAGTTATATCCTCAACAGAATCCGTACAAGGCACATTATTACCTCGAGCTCTCAATGGCAAATATTTAAAGAAATATCACCCAAGTGTGTGGCAAGAAGCCTAGATAGGCAATGTCCGATATATCACTATCGTCCTAAGAAAGACATTGCCGATAAATAACTATCGCCCTTAGCATAAACATGGTTGATATATAATTATCGCCCTAAGAAACTGCAAATGGCCGATGTAGTGTTGACATCGTCCTTAGAACAAACATGGTACAAGTTATTTTTTGGCACGCTAGCTTTGCCGAAAAACAGGGGGGCATGTGTTGACACCAGATTTTGGCACGATCAAGAACTTAATTAATATGTCCTCAAAATGGAGAAGTGATCTACATAAAAAAGTTCTGTATTGTCGATATAAACATCTTTGAAGTTTGGGTCATCGCCATCCGATCTCATCACGAAGGCCGAACTTGTGTTCGAAATACTGGGATTTTGTATTTAAAACACTATTCGGCTCATTACACCCTCAAGACAGCCTTGTATGGAAAAATGATCTACATGGATTGTCTTCGTCTCGTCGAAACGATCGATTTTGATAAAAAAATCATCCCAATCCAAGTTCGTATGCAAAAGTAGAGCTATCGGAGTGCAGCCCTGTCATGAGGCATGATGTGGCGCGCCCACCAGACCTATGTCTGATGGGTAGCGCGAGGGAACGGGTGTTTTGCGTCACATTCCGTTTTATGCGAGCGATTTGACCTTCAAGATGACCTATGATTAAAAAATGTTCAACACAAAAGTTTTTCGTCTCGTTGAAATGGTCAAGATTGCTTTTGGACTCGTTTCCATCCGAGGTCGTTTACTACCTCAAACATGACCCGCAAGGTGCAGCCAGGTTGTAAACCGAACCATTTTGCAAAGTTTGATTCCGAGTTGGACCCAAACTAGGGTTTTGGACGTGAATCCAAGCCTTTTCCTTGCACGGGAAGTCTAGCCGCCTCTTATATACCTAAGGGGTGACGGCCGATTAAACAACAACACACAATCGAACAATCAATCTATCATCTTTTACCTTTACCTTTATCTCTCTCCCTCGTTCTTTTTCTTCCTCGTTTTTCGTTCGTTCTTCTAGTTGCAGGGCGGCGATCCACGAGGCCCTAGGGGCGACCAGGTCGACCTAGGGCGGCCCATAGCCACCGCGCGCCCTGACGGGGTCCCTCCCGGGCGTGTGGGGTTTCGGGTCTACAAAAGTGCCTGCCGGATTGTCTTGCGTACCGCGCTTCCGGCAGGTCTCCTTCGACGTGAGCTACGATGCATCACCCCCGGTGTCGAGGGTACACGGTGACGTGTTCGTGTGCAAACACATGGTATGGGACTCGTATATTTGTAGCACTATTTTGATCTTAATATGCAATGGTCTTAGGTTTGATTTTATTAACCATTCCCGAATCTGCTTACCTTGTCGATCTCACAGCACACGAACTGTATAGCTAACTAGACTGCAATCTTGGACATTATTGCACATAGTTGGTTTCTTCCATTGTGTGCCCTGTAAAGCGCAAAATTAATTATCGCACTCGAGTGTCCATCATCACCCTTCTGTATAACTTTGACCTCATCACCCACAGGTAAACTTACGACCAAAGTCATTCCACACACTTTGTTTTTACAAAGCTTTTTGCCAATAAATGCCCATGATTTGTCCCTCTTCTAGCCGACGCATGGCAAACCAAGCCGGGCGGGAAGCTTGCGCGGTAGCGCGGGAACAGGCTCACCAACGATACATTTGGCGCCTCTTCGAGCCCACGTGTGGTCAAACTACGGTGCTGTGTTGTCAAGCATGCACTGGAATCCTCACTACGGTGAGGTGTTGTCAAGCGTGCACTAGAATCCTCCGCTATGAACACCGTGACAAGACGTGATGATTGCAGGCCGGCTGGCCTCCATTTGTTACAACGACTATTTAACCCTTGTGTCTCTTCAACCTTTCGATCGCACCCCACCATTGCAAGAAGCACACCCACCACGACAAATTCCTAGAGAGTATCCAGCGCGGCTCCAATGGCGCTCCGAGTGGCTGCCGACAACGAGCAGCAGTTCACCATGCATGCCATGGTGGACACCCACTGAAGGTTCATGGAGCTCTCGGTGGTGTACACCAACAACCGGTCTGGGTGGAGCACTCCATCCGCATCATGGAGATATTGCTTGCTGACGAGAAGTACAAGGTGGTCGGGTTCAACCTCGAGCACACCCGCACTCGTGCCGGGTCTCGTCCCAAGGTCGTCGTTGCCCAGATGTGTGTGTGCCACCACGTCCTCGTCTACCACTACTGCCTAGCCACAAGGCTTTGTGAGCATTTCGCCAGGTTTGTCAACAGCCCCCACTACATGTTCGCTATGGTAGACATCACCAATGATGTCAAGGTGCTCAAGAATTCAGGCATCGCCTGCCATAATCTTGTCAACATCCAGGGCCAATACAAGATCTGGGGCAACAAGGAGCATTATAAGGACTCGCTGGTTCACCTTGTCGAGGCCATCATCGACCCCTAGTACAGAGACATGAAGGATTCCTGCAACAACGAAAAGCGTGCCTGGAACTCGGCCTAGATGGAGAAACTCGACAAATCTCACATCGTGTATGCGGCCAAGGAGGCGTACACGTGCTACGACATGTACAGGCGGATCGTTGACATGAGGAAGTGCCTCCTTCCCCAAAACGGCCAGGGATCCAGCCGAAAGCAGAGCAATGGCAAGCGTCGTCGCAACAAGAAGTAGATGATTAGATCCTCATTTCTCCTAGTTTAGTATGCATGTAATTGCTTACTTTGGTGTGTGACAATGTTATCGTTGTATTCACTTGTGTAATTGTATGCTTAATTTAGTTATGCAATATTGTCTTTTTAAGTATATATGTTGATGCTCTATAGACAGAGCAAATCACGTCGCACATGGACTAAACAAGGGAAGCCGCCGATGATGATTACATCAATCACTAACAATTGTATACCAACAATCATTTGCTCACAACACACAAGCTTGTTAACAGTAATCTTCTGTGTTGTTATCAGTCTTCCCACACATTTCTGATTACAGACCTGTTTGTCGCGTATCACACACATCTTTTTATATTGAACCATTTCTGTTCTCTTGTCTCAACACAAACAGTTCATCCGAGTGAACCGCATGCTATATATCGCACACACCTTGATCTGGCTGACCGTTTCTTTTGTGTTGCCTAATCACAAATAGTTCATACGAGTGAACCGTATGTTGTGTATCGCACACGCCTTCATCTGGCTGCCCATTTATTTTGTTCTTCCTCATCGCAAACAGATAATTGAACTAAACCGTATGCCCTGCATCGCACACACAACTAAAATCTGAACAGTGTTTGATGCATCCGTCATCGCAAACCTTTTGCACATTTTTGACGGTTTTCTTACACCACCGTTTGTGATTATTGCATCGCACACAGTTTCTCGAAGGGTCTCTGATCGTAGTGTCGCGTTAGCAGCATCCTATAGTAGGGATTATCCTCATTGCTGCATAGTAGAATTATGTCCTTGATGCACCACTAGGTGACAAACCTATTGCAGGAGCAGATGCAGACGTTATGAACGTTTGGCAAACTCGATATGATGACTACTTTATAGTTTAGTGCACCATGCTTTACGACTTAGAACTGGGACTTCAAAAACGTTTTGAATGCCATGGAGCATATGAGATGTTCCAAGAGATGAAATTGGTATTTCAGGCTCATGCCCATGTCGAGAGGTATGAGACCTCTGGCAAGTACTTTGCCTACAAGATGGAGGAGAATAGCTCAGCTAGTGAGCATGTGCTCAGAATGTCTGGGCACTACAATCGCTTAAATCAAGTGGGAGTTAATTTTCCAGATAAGATAGTGATTAACAAAGTTCTCTAGTCACTATCACCAAGCTAATAAACTTCGTGATGAACAATAATATGCAAGGGATGACGAAAATGATTCCCAAGATTTTTGCGATGCTGAAATCGGCAAAGGTAGAAATCAAGAAAGAGCATCAAGTGTTGATGGTTAACAAGACCACTAGTTTCAATAAAAAGGGCAAGGGAAAGAAAGGGAACTTCAAGAAGAATGGAAAGCAAGTTGTCACTCCCGTGAAGAAGCCCAAAGTTGGACCTAAGCCTAAAACTGAGTGCTTCTACTGCAAGGAAATAGTCACTGGAAGCAGAACTACCCGAAATATTTGGCGGATAAGAAGGATGGCAAAGTGAACAAAGGTATATTTGATATACATGTTATTGATGTGTACCTTGCTAGTGCTCGTAGTAGCCCCTGGGTATTTGATACCTGTTCGGTTGCTAAGATTAGTAACTCAAAATAGGAGTTGCAGAATAAATGGAGACTAGTTGAGGGTGAAGTGACGATGTGTGTTGGAAGTGGTTCCAAAATTGATATGATCATCATCGCACACTCCCTATACTTTCGGGATTAGTGTTGAACCTAAATAAATGTTATTTGGTGTTTGCATTGAGCATGAAAATATAGGATCGTATTTATTGCAATACGGTTATTCATTTAAGACAGAGAATAACTGTCATTCTGTTTACATGAATAAAACCTTCTATGGTCATACACCCAATGTTAATGGTTTATTGAATCTCGATCGTATTGATACACATATTCATAATATTGATGCCAAAAGATGCAAAGTTGATAATGATTGTGCAACATACTTGTGGCACTGCCGTTTAGGTCATATTGGTGTAAAGCGCATGAAGAAACTCCATGCAGATAGACTGTTGGAATCACTTGATTATGAATCATTTAATACTTGCGAACCATGCCTCATGGGTAAGATGAGTAAAACTCCGTTCTCCGGAACAATGGAGCAAGCCAATGACTTATTAGAAATAATAAATACTGATGTATGCGGTCCGATGAGTGTTGAGGCTCGTGGCGGGTATCGTTATTTTATGACCTTCACAGATGATTTGAGCAGATATGGGTAAATCTACTTAATGAAACACAAGTCTGAAACATTTGAAAAGTTGAAAGAATTTCAGAGTGAAGTGGAGAATCATCATAACAAGAAAATAAAGTTTCTATGATCTGATCGTAGAGGTGAATAATTGAGTTACGAGTTTGTTCTTCATTTAAAATAATGTGGAATAGTTTCACAACTCACACCACCTGGAACACCACAGCGTAATGGTGTGTCTGAACGTCATAACCGTACTTTATTAGATAGGTGTGATCTATGATGTCTCTTACCGATTTACCACTATCATTTTGGGGTTATGCATTAGAGAGAATGTTAAATAAGGTACCGTCAAAATCCGTTGAGACAACACAGTATGAACTGTGGTTTGGTAATAAACCTAAGTTGTTGTTTCTTAAAGTTTGGGGATGCGATGCTTATGTCAAAAGGCTTCAGTGTGATAAGCTCGAACCCAAATCAGAGAAGTGCGTCTTCATAGGATACCCTAAGGAAACAATTGGGTACACCTTCTACCAAATATCTGAAGGCGAGATCTTTTGTTGCCAAGAATGGAACCTTTCTAGAGAAGGAGATTCTCTCAAAAGAAGTGAGTGGGAGGAAAGTAGAACTTGATGAGGTAATTGTACCTTCTCTCAATTTGGAAAGTAGCTCATACGAGAAATCCGTTCCCGTGATGCCTACACCAACTAGAGGGGAAGCTCATGATGATGATCATGAAACTTCAGATCAAGTTACTACCGAACCTCGTAGGTCAACCATAACACGATCAACACCAGCGTGGTAAGGTAATCCTATTCTGGAAGTCATGTTACTAGAACATGGCGAACCTGCAAACTATGAAGAAGATATGATGAGCCCAGATTCCGATAAATGGCTTGATGCCATGAAATCTGAGATAGGAACCATGTATGAGAACAGAGTGTGGACTTTGGTGGATTTTCTCGATGATCGGTGAACCATAGAGAATAAATGGATCTTCAAGAAGAAGACTGACACTAATGGTAATGTTACTGTCTATAAAGCTCGACTTGTCGCAAAAGGTTTTCGACAAGTTCAAAGGATTGACTATGATGATACTTTCTCAGCCGTAGCCATGCTTAAGTCCGTCCGAATCATGTTAGCAAATGCCACATTTTATGAAATCTGGCAAATGGATGTCAAAACTGCATTCCTTAAATAGATATCTCTAAGAAGAGTTTTATATGATGAAACGAGAAGGTTTTGTCGATCCTAAAGGTGCTAACAAAGTGTGCAAGCTCCAGTGATCCATCAATGGACTGATGCAAGCATCTCGGTGTTGGAATATACGCTTTGATGAGGTGATCAAAGCATATCGTTTTATACAGACTTACAGTGAAGCCTGTATTTACAAGAAAGTGAGTGGGAGCTCTGTAGCATTTTTTTATATTATATATGGATGACATATTGTTGACTGGAAATTATATAGAATTTCTGGATAGCATGAAAGGATACTTGAATATGAATTTTTCAATGAAAAACCTCGGTGAAGCTGCTTACATATTGGCCATCAAGATCTATAGAGATAGATCAAAATGCTTGATAAGATTTTTAATGAGTATAGCCTTGACAAGATTTTGAAGGAATTCAAAATGGATCGGTCAAGGAAGGAGTTCTTGCCTGTATAACAAGGTGTAAAGTTGAGTAAGACTCAAAGCCTCACCACGGCAGAAGATAGAGAGAGAATGAAAGTCATTCCCTATGCCTCAGCCATAGGTTCTATAAAGTATGCCATGCTGTGTACCAAACCTGTTGTGTACCTTGCCATGAGTTTGGCAAATGGGTACAATAGTGATCTAGGAATAGATCACTAGACAGCAGTCAAAATTATCCTTAGAGAGGACTGAGGAAATGTTTCTCGGTTATGGAGGTGATAAAGAGTTCGTCATAAAGAGTTATGTTGATGCAAGCTTTTACACTGATCCAGATGACTCTGAGTCTCAATCTGGATACATATTGAAAGTGGGAGCAATTATCTAGAGTAGCTACATGCAGAGCATTGTAGACATAGAAATTTTCCAAATACATACGGATCTGAATGTGGTAGACCCATTGACTAAACCTCTCTCACAAGCAAAACATGATCACACCTAAGTACTCTTTGGGTGTTAATCACATAGCGATGTGAACTAGATTTTTGACTCTAGTAAACCCTTTGGGTGTTGGTCACATGGCGATGTGAACTATGGGTGTTAATCACATAAAGATGTGAACTACTTGTGTTAAATAACATGGCGGTGTGAACTAGATTATTGACTCTAGTGCAAGTGGGAGACTGAAGGAAATATGCCCTAGAGGCAATATTAAAGTTTTTATTTTATATTTCCTCATATCATGATAAATGCTTATTATTCATGCTAGAATTGTATTAACCGGAAACTTGATACATGTGTGGATACATAGACAAAACAATGTGTCCCTAGTAAGCTTCTACTAGACTGGCTCGTTAATCAAATATGGTTAATTTTCCTAACCATAGACATGTGTTATCATTTGATGAACGGGATCACATCATTAGGAGAATGATGTGATAGACAAGACCCATTCGTTAGCTCAGCATTATGATTGTTCAGTTGTATTGCTACTGCTTTCTTCACGTCAAATACATATTCCTCTGACTATGAGATTATGCAACTCCCGGATACCAGAGGAATGCCTTGTGTGCTATCAAACGTCACAACGTAACTGGGTAATTATAAAGATGCTCTACAGGTACCTCTGAAGGTGTTTGTTGGGTTGGCACAGATCAAGATTAGGATTTGTCACTCCGAGTATCGGAGAGGTATCTCTGGGGCCTCACAGTAATGCACATCATAAGAAGCCTTGCAAGCAAAGTGACTAATGAGTTAGTTGCAGGATGATGCATTACGGAATGAGTAAAGAGACTTGCCAGTAACGAGATTGAACTAGGTATGAAGATACCGACGATTGAATCTCGGGCAAGTAACATACCGATGACAAAGGGAATAACGTATGTTGTCATAACGGTTCGACCGATAAAGATATTCGTAGAATATGTGGGAGCCAATATGAGCATCCAGGTTCCACTATTGGTTGTTAACCGTAGAGGTGTCTCAGTCATGTCCACATAGTTCTCGAACCCGTAGGGTCCGCACGCTTAACATTCGATGACGATTTTTTATTATATGAGTGATACATCAATTTTGCATCATGCTTTTATATCAATATTTATTGCTTTATGGGCTGTTATTACACGTTATATCTCAATACTTATGGCTATTTTCTCTTATTTTACAAGGTTTACCATGAAGAGGGGGAATGCCGGCAACTGGAATTTTGGCTGGAAAAGGATAAACGTTGGAAACCTATTCTGCACAACCCCAAAAGTCCTGAAACTCCATGAAACAACTTTTTGGAATTAATAAGAATTTCTGAGCGAAAGAAATACACCAGGGGGCCCACACCCTGTCCAGGAGACAGGGGCGCCCCCCCTATAGGGTGCGCCCCCTATCTCCTAGACCCCCTGGTGGGCCTCCGGTGTCCATCTTCTGCTATATCATCGCTTTTACCCTGGAAAAAATTGCGGGCAAGCTTACGGGATGAAACTCCACCGCCATGAGGCGGAAACTTGGCGTAGCCAATCTAGGGCTCTGGCGGAGCTGTTCTGCCAGGGACACTTCCCTCCGGGAGGGGGAAATCATCACCAACGTCATCACCAACGATCCTCTCATCGGGAGAGGGTCAATCTCCATCAACATCTTCACCAGCACCATCTCCTCTCAAAACCCTAGTTCATCTCTTGTACCCAATCTTGTATCAAAACAACAAATTGGTACCTGTGGATTGCTAGTAGTGTTGATTACTCCTTGTAGTTGATGCTAATTGGTTTACTTGGTGGAAGATCATATGTTCAGATCCTTTATGCATATTATTACTCCTCTGATTATGAACAAGAATATGCTTTGTGAGTAGTTACGTTTCTTCCTGAGGACATGGGTGAAGTCTTGCTATTAGTAGTCATGTGAACTTGGTATTCGTTCGATATTTTGATGAGATGTATGTTGTCTTTTCCTCTAGTGGTGTTATGTGAATGTCGACTACATGAAACTTCACCATTATTTGGGCCTACAAGAAGGCATGGGGAAGTAATAAGTAGATGATGGGTTGCTAGAGTGATAGAAGCTTAAACCCTAGTTTATGCGTTGCTTCGTTAGGGGCTGATATGGATCCATATGTTTAATGATGTGGTTTGGTTTACCTTAATACTTCTTTTGTAGTTGCGGACGCTTGCAATAGGGGTTAATCATAAGTGGGATGCTTGTCCAAGTAAGGGCAGTACCCAAGTACCGGTCCACCCACATATCGAATTATCAAAGTACCGAACGTGAAACATATGAACGTGATGAAAACTAGCTTGACGATAATTCGCATGTGTCCTCGGGAGCTCCTTTCTCATTATTAGAAATTGTCTAGGCTTATCCTTTGCTACATTAAGGATTGGGCCACCTTGCTGCACTTTACTTATTTTATTTACTTATTACTCGTTACTATTTATCTTATCACAAAACTATCTATCACCTACAATTTCAGTGCTTGCAGAGAAAACCTTACTGAAAACCGCTTATCATTTCCTTCTGCTCCTCGTTGGGTTCGACACTCTTACTTATCGAAAGGACTACGATTGATCCCCTACACTTGTGGGTCATCAAGACTCTTTTCTGGCACCGCTGCCGGGGAGTGTAGCGCTTTTGGTGAGTGGAACTTGGTAAGGAAATATTTATATAGTGTGCTAAAATTTTCTGTTACTTGTCACTATGGAAACAATCCTTTGAGGGGCTTGTTTGGGGTATCTTCACCCCAACCAGAAGAGCAAAGAGTTGCTCCTCAACCTACTGAACTTTATGAAAATGTTTATTTTGAGATCCCTTCGGGTATGATAGAGAAACTTCTAGCTAATCCATTTGCAGGAGATGGAACATTGCATCCTGATTTACACCTTATATTTGTGGATTAAGTTTGTGGATTATTTAAGCTTGCAGGTATTCCCGATGATGTTGTCAAAAGGAAGGTCTTCCCATTATCTTTGAAGGGAGATTCATTGACATGGTATAGGCTATGTGATGATACGAGATCTTGGAATTATAAGCGATTGAAGTTGGAATTTCACCAGAAGTTCTATCCTATGCATCTTGTTCATCCTAATCGTAATTACATATATAATTTCTGGCCTCGCGAAGGAGAAAGCATCGCTCAAGCTTGGGGGAGGCTTAAGTCAATGTTATATTCATGCCCCAACCATGAGCTCTCTCAGGAAATGATTATCCAGAATTTTTATGCTCGCCTTTCTCTTGATAATCGCAACCTGCTTGATACTTCCTGTGCTGGTTCTTATATGCTGAAGACTATTGATTTCAAATGGGACTTATTGGAAAGAATTAAATGCAACTCTGAAGATTTAGGTTCCGACGATGGTAAGGAGTCAGGTATGACACCTAAGTTCGATTGTGTTAAATCTTTTATGAATACCGATGCTTTTCGTGGATTTAGTGCTAAGTATGGACTTGACTCTGAGATAGTAGCTACTTTCTGTGAATCTTTTGCTACTCACGTTGATCTCCCTAAAGAGAAGTGGTTTAAATATAATCCTCCTGTTGAACTGAAAGTAGTTGCACCTATTACAGTCGAAGAAAAGACTATTACCTATAGTGATCCTATTGTTCCTACTGCTTATGTTGAAAACCCTCCTTTTCCTGTTAGGATAAAGGATCATGCTAAAGCTTCGACTGTTGTTCGTAAGAGTAATACTAGGAATTATACACCTCCTGAGCAAATTAATGTTGAACCTAGTATTGCTATGGTTAAAGATCTCTTGGATGAGGATTTAGATGGGCATGTTATTTATTTCTGTGGTGAGACTGCTAATATTGCTAAGCTAGATACTAAGACACGTAGACCTGTCGTAGGCATGCATGTTATTTCTGTTAAAATAGGAGATCATTGTTATCACGGTCTATGTGATATGGGTGCTAGTGCTAGTGCAATACCTTGTTCCTTATATCAAGAAATTATGCATGACATTGCACCCATTGAGTTAGAAGACATTGATGTCACTATTAAGCTTGCTAATAGGGATACCATTAAACCCTTTGGGATTGTTAGAGATGTTGAAGTTTTGTGTGGGAAGGTTAAATACCCTGCTGATTTCCTTGTTCTTGGTTCCCCACAAGATGATTTGTGTCCCATTATTTTTCATAGACCCTTCTTGAATACAGCTAGTGCTAAGATTAATTGTGAAAAGAATATTGTCATTGTTGGCATAGATGGTATGTCTCATGAGTTTAATTTTGCTAAGTTTAGTAGACAACCTCGTGAAAGGGAACACCTAGTAAGGATGAAATTATTGGTCTTGCTTCCATTGTTGTTCCTCCAACTGATCCGTTAGAACAATACTTGCTAGACCATGAAAACGATATGTTTATGAAGGAAAGAGAGGAAATAGATGAAGTGTTCCTTAAACAGGAACCTATGCTGAAACATAACCTTCCCGTTGAAATTCTTGGGGATCCCCCTCCACCCAAGAGTGATCCCGTGTTTGAACTCAAACCTTTACCTAACAATCTTAAGTATGCTTATCTTGATGAAAAAGAAATATATCATGTTATTATTAGTGCTAGCCTTTCAGAGAAAGAAGAAGAAAGATTATTGAAAACTCTGAAGAAGCACCGAGCAGCTATTGGATATACTCTGGATGATCTTAAGGGTGTTAGTCCCACGTTATGTCAACACAAAATTACATTGGAGGACGATGCCAAACCAGTTGGAGATCCTCAAAGACGATTAAATCCCAAGATGAAGGAAGTGGTAAGAAAGGAGATATTAAAGCTCCTTGAGGCAGGTATTATTTATCCCGTTGTTGATAGTGAATGGGAAGCCCTGTCCATTGTGTTCCTAAAAAGGGAGGTATTACCGTTATTCCTAATGATAAAGATGAATTGATCCCGCAAAGAATTATTACAGGTTATAGGATGGTAATTGATTTCCGTAAGTTAAATAAAGCTACTAAGAAAGATCATTACCCATTACCTTTTATTGATCAAATGCTAGAAAGACTATCCACACACACATTTCTGCTTTCTAGATGGTTATTCTAGTTTCTCTCAGATACCTGTGTCAGCGAAGGATCAATCTAAAACTACTTTTACTTGCCCTTTTGGTACTTTTGCTTATAGACGTATGCCTTTTGGTTTATGTAATGCACCTGCTACCTTTCAAAGATGTATGATGGCTATATTCTCTGATTTTTGTGAAAAGATTTGTGAGGTATTCATGGATGACTTCTCCATCTATGGATCCTCTTTTGATGATTGTTTGAGCAACCTTGATCGAGTTTTGCAGAGATGCGAAGACACTAGTCTCGTCCTGAATTGGGAAAAGTGTCACTTTATGGTTAATGAAGGCATTGTCTTGGGGCACAAGATCTCCGAGAGAGGTATTGAAGTTGATAAAGCCAAAGTTGATGCTATTGAAAAGATGCCATGTCCTAAGGACATAAAAGGTATAAGAAGTTTTCTTGGTCATGCCGGTTTTTATAGGAGGTTCATTAAGGACTTTTCTAAAATCTCTAGGCCTCTGACTAATTTATTGCAAAAAGATATTCCTTTTGTCTTTGATGATGATTGCGTAGAAGCTTTTGAAACACTTAAGACAGTTTTGATCACTGCACCTATTGTTCAGCCACCTGATTGGAATTTACCTTTTGGAATTATGTGTGATGCTAGTGATTTTGATGTAGGTGTTGTTCTAGGGCAAAGAGTCGATAAGAAATTGAATGTTATCCAGTATGCTAGTAAGACTCTTGATACTACCCAGAGAAATTATGCTACTACTGAAAAAGAGTTCTTAGCAGTTGTGTTTGCATTTGATAAGTTTAGACCTTATATTGTTGATTCCAAAGTTACACTAGTCATGCTGCTATTGAATATCTTATGGAAAAGAAAGATGCTAAGCCTAGGCTCATTAGATGGGTTCTCTTGCTCCAAGAATTTGACTTGCATATTATTGATAGAAAGGGAGCTGAGAACCCCGTTGCAGATAACTTGTCTAGGTTAGAGAATGTTCTTGATGACCCACTGCCTATTGATGATAGCTTTCCTGATGAACAATTAGCGGTCGTTAATGCTTCTCGTACTGCTCCTCGGTATGTTGATTATGCTAATTACATTGTTGCTAAATATATACCGCCTAGTTTCACATACCAGCAAAAGAAAAAGTTCTTTTATGATTTCAGACATTACTTCTGGGATGACCCACACCTTTATAAAGAAGGAGTAGATGGTGTTATTAGATGTTGTGTGCCTGAGCATGAACAGGAACAGATCCTACATAAGTGTCACTCTGAATCCTATGGAGGACACCATGTTGGAGATAGAACTGCACACAAGGTACTACAATCTGGTTTTTATTGGCCTACTCTCTTCAAAGATGCTCGTAAGTTTGTCTTATCTTGTGATGAATGCCAAAGAGTAGGTAACATTAGTAGACGTCAAGAAATACCTATGAATTACTCTCTTGTTATTGAATCGTTTGATGTTTGGGGCTTTGATTATATGGGACCTTTTCCTGCCTCTACTGGTTATACACATATTTTAGTTGCCGTTGATTACGTTACTAAGTGGGTAGAAGCTATTCCAACTAGTAGTGCTGATCATAACACTCCTATTAAAATGCTTAAAGAAGTTATTTTTTCGAGGTTTAGAGTCCCTAGATATCTTATGACTGATGGTGGTTCACATTTTATTCATGGTGCTTTCCGTAAGATGCTTGCTAAGTCTGATGTCAATCATAGAATCGCATCTCCTTATCATCCGTAGTCTAGCGGCCAAGTAGAGTTGAGCAATAGAGAGCTCAAACTAATTTTGCAAAAGACTGTGAATAGATCTAGAAAGAATTGGTCCAAAAAACTTGATGATGCATTATGGGCCTATAGAACTGCATACAAAAATCCGATGGGTATGTCTCCATATAAGATGGTTTATGGAAAAGCGTGTCATTTGCCTCTTGAACTTGAACATAAGGCATATTGGGCTATTAAAGTGCTCAACTATGACTTCAAACTTGCCAGTGAGAAGAGGTTTTTTGATATTAGCTCCCTTGATGAATGGAGAACTCAAGCCTATGAGAATGCCAAACTATTCAAAGAAAAAGTCAAACGCTGGCATGATAAGAGGATACAACAGCGTGAGTTTAATGTAGGAGACTATGTATTATTATTCAACTCTCGCTTAAGATTTTTTGCAGGAAAACTTCTCTCAAAATGGGAAGGTCCTTACGTTATCGAGGAGGTCTATCGTTCTGGTGCCATAAAAATTAACAACTTCGAAGGCACGAGTCCAAGGGTGGTAAACGGTCAAAGAATTAAACATTATATTTCAGGTAATCCTATCAATGTTGAGACTAATATTATTGAAACCGTAATCCCTAAGGAATACATAAGGGACACTTTCCAAAATGTTCCAGACTCCGAAAAGATATAGGTATGTGGTACGGTAAGTAAACCGACTCCAAAACAACTCCAATGGCAATTTTTATCAGTTTTGGAATATTTAAGAATTTTAGGAAGGAAGAAGTAGTCCGAAAGGGACACGAGGCTCCCACGAGAGTGGAGGGCGCCCCCCCCCCCTACTGGGCGCGCCCCCCTGTCTCGTGGGCACCTCGTGTGCCTCCCGGACATCGTTTTCTTGCACGTTACGTATTTTGGTCGGTAAAAATTCATTATATATACTCCCGAAGGTTTTGACCACCGTATCACGCAAATATCCTCTGTTTTCGTTTCGAGTTGTTCCTGTTGCAGAATAAAGTAAGATGTCTTCTAAGGAGTCAATTGGGGAGAGTCGGGTGTCCCACCCAACGCCTGGTCCCGGAGCAAATAGTGATGCCTATAACTTTGGACCATCAACGGAGGATGAGATGGAGGCTGATTTGAAAAGGATAGATGCCATGGAGGAGGATCAAGAAGTTACCTCTCGTCTCCGAGCAGAATTCACTATGGGGGAACTACCTAGCCTGGCTGTCCCTATTTCGGTCACTCCCTCCAACTTTAGATTTCTTTCTTATGAAAATATGAAAAAGAGTTTCACTTGTTCTCCAGAAGCTATGCAACATCCTTGGGTAAAGGAGCTTTGGCCGTTACGTGCAAGCTCCGTAAACAAATTATGGAACTCAAATAACAAGTCAATAAGCTCGAGGAGGAGAACCGTATGCTGAAGGGCATCATCGCCAAGAAAATCATAACACCAACCGTGAAGAAGGAGACATAATCACATGGGTATGGGCACTCCCCTTGGCAACTGCCAAGCTTGGGGGAGGTGCCCCGGTATCGTATCACCATCACACTCCTATCTTTACCGTTTTATTTAGTTCGATCCTTTTAGAAGTTTCTTGATCTAGTAGGTTGAAGTTTTGATATCAAGTAGTTTGAGTTTTGCTTTATGATCTCTTTTTGTAATCGAGTCCGTGAGCTATCTATAATAAAGATTAGTGTTGAGTCAAGGGCTTTGCTATGTTGCTATGATCTTGAGAAAGTAGAAAGAATAAAATAGTTCATATTGATCTTATGGATAGTGATAACTTCACATATAGGAAGTATGAGGCATAAAAATTGTTGAGAGTTGATAAACTTAGCCTTGGTCATCGTTGCAATTAATAGGAAGTGATAAGGAAAGAGGGGTTCACATATAAATATATTATCTTGGACACCTTATATAATTGGGAGCACTCATTAAGTATGACATGCTAAAAGAGTTGACGTTGGACAAGGAAGACAACGTAATGGTTTATGTTTTCTGGCATCTCAGTTAAAGTATATTGTCATTGACCTTCCAAACAAGTTGAGATTGCCTTTCTCCCTCTTTCTAGCCAAATTCCTTGCACCAAGTAGAGATACTACTTGTGCTCCCAAATATCCTTAAACCCAGTTTTGCCATGAGAGTCCACCATACCTACCTATGGATTGAGTAAGATCCTTCAAGTAAGTTGTCATCGGTGCAAGCAATAAAAATAGCTCTTTAAATATGCATAACTTATTAGTGTGGAGAAAATAAGCTTTGTACGATCTTGTTGTGGAAGTAATAAAAGCGACGGACTGCATAATAAAGGTCCACATACAAGGGGCAATATAAAGTGACGTTCTTTCGCATTAAGATTTTGTGTATCCAACCCTAAAAGCGCATGACAACTAAAAGATCGAGGATGTCGCCTAGAGGGGGGGGTGAATAGGCGTTTTAAAATAATTATGGTTTAGGCTTGAACAAATGCGGAATAAACCTAACGATTAATTTGTCAAGCACAAAACCTACAACAACTAGGCTCACCTATGTGCACCAACAACTTATGCTAAGCAAGATAAGCAACTATGTGATAGCAAGATATATGACAAAGAACGATATGGCTATCACAAAATAAAGTGAATAAGTAAAGGGGCTCGGGTAAGAGATAACCGAGGCACACGGAGACGACGATGTATCCCGAAGTTCACACCCTTGCGGATGCTAATCTCCGTTTGGAGAGGTGTGGAGGCACAATGCTCCCCAAGAAGCCACTAGGGCCACCGTAATCTCCTCACGCCCTCGCACAATGCAAGATGTCGTGATTCCACTAAGGGACCCTTGAGGGCGGTCACCGAACCCGTACAAATGGCAACCCTTGGGGGCGGTCACCGAACCCGTAAACTTTGGCAACCCTTGGGGGCGGTCACCGGTACCCGTCAAATTGCTCGGGGCGATCTCCACAACCTAATTGGAGACCCCGACGCTTGCCCGGAGCTTTACACCACAATGATTGAGCTTGGAACACCACCAACCGTCTAGGGCGCCCAAGCACCCAAGAGGAACAAGCTCAAGGGCACCAAGCACCCAAGAGTAATAAGATTCTCAACTTGTAACTTCCACGTATCGCGTGGAGAACTCAAACCAATGCACCAAATGCAATGGCAAGGGCACACGGAGTGCCCAAGTCCTTCTCTCTCAAATCCCACCGAAGCAACTAATGCTAGGGAGGAAGATGAGAGGAAGAACAAGAAGGAGAACACCAAGAACTCCAAGAACTAGATCCAAGGGGTTCCCCTCACATAGAGGAGAAAGTGATTGGTGGAAATGTGGATCTAGATCTCCTCTCTCTTTTCCCTCAAAAACTAGCAAGAATCCATGGAGGGATTGAGAGTTAGCAAGCTCGAAGAAGGTCAACAATGGGGGAAGAACACGAGCTCAAAGGATTAAGTCTCAATGGGGAAGAAGACCCCCTTTTATAGGTGGGGAGAAAATCCAACCGTTATCCCCTCACTCAGCCTGCACGACGCGCTACGACCGCACGGAGCTGCGGTACTACCGCGGTCGGCTGCGGTACTACCGCTGCAGGTTGCGGTACTACCGCATGTGCAGCACTGGCCAAATGAAGGCCTGTTGCACAGGGCAACGAGCGGTAGAACCACCGGAGCGGTACTACCGCGCGCCCCTACGGTACTACCGTAAGGCAGGCAACACTAGGCGCAGAGAAAGCACGGAAGTAAAAAATTACTTCCATACCTACTTCCGAAGAGCGGTACTACCGCGTAGGGCGCGGATGTAAAAAATTACATCCTCCCCTACTTCCGCTCATGCTGCTAAGCCTGGCCAGAGCCCACGGTACTACCGCGCCCGCGGCGCGGTACTACCGCGTAGGGCGCGGATGTAAAAAATTACATCCGCCCCTACTACCGCTCGAGCAGCTGCGCCTGGCCTGAGGCCACGGTACTACCGCTCCCACAGAGCGGTACTACCGTGAGCACCTGCAGTACTACCGCAGGGGACTGCGATACTACCGCAAGGGCCTGCGGTACTACCGCTCCGGAGACCAGTACTACCGCATGCCCCCGATCAGCAACACTAGGAGTCCTTCATTTTGCAGAGAAGACAACAAAGGGAAACAATAAAACCAGAACTGCCATAACTTCTGCAAATGAGCTCCGAATTGAGCAAACTCAAGCTTGTTGGATACAAGACAACGAGTAGCATCAAAACAGCGAAAAGAGAGGAGAGAAACCTCCAATAGAGAAGAACCAGTAGAACCTCCAACATCAAAAACATCATCGAAGATGCATGTGAACTCCGTTTTCGATGAACTCGAGCTTGTCATGAAAATGACCAAAAGCTCCAAATCTCACAAGGAGAAGAACCAAACAAGAACCAATAAATATGATTCAAGGATGCAATGGTTTGAGCTCTCTACGAACGATGCGATCAAGCAACTCATCGAGAGCCCCCCTTGATAGTACGACAATCGATCCTAAAAACCCGGTCTCCCAACTACCACCATGAGACCGATAAAATAGAAAACCTATCAAGGGCAAACCTCTGCCTTCCACAAAGTCCACTTGAGCTAGATGATGACGATCTACTCCTCCTCAAGATGGACCACCTTTATTGATTGCGTTGGCTCGATGAAGACTAGTTGATTGCTCCCCCATACTCCACTATGGGTGAGCCACTCTTCCGCTCATCTTCACAAGTCCATTGTCACCACAATGGACGGCAAGCTTCAAGCACTTGACCTCTTCGTGATGCATCACTTGAACTTGCACACCGCAACCTAACCCCACAAAGAACTCTCACGAAGACCATGGGTTAGCACACAAAGCATAATGGACAATGCTTACCATACCATGGGATCACTTGATCCCTCAGTACATCTTGTGCGCTTTGTGTGTTGAATCTTTCCAACTCTCTTCATTTGGATGATGTCTTGAAGGTGGACATGAATGATCACACAATCTTCTTCTTCAAGACATGCTTGCAACAAGCTCAACACTCACATGACCGGTCTTTGGATAATTCCTTAATAGCACCGTGGTCAACTCATAAACTCCTTGAAACCAACACATGGACTTCAAGAAAAGCCTATGGACAAATCCTTAAAATATAACTCAAGACAACCATTAGTCCATAGAGATTGTCATCAATTACCAAAACCAAACATGGGGGAACCGCATGTTCTTTCAACAACCTCTGCTTCCCTCCGCGAAGGGCCTATCTTTTACTTCATGTTTTTACTTTATGCTTGAGTCAAGGTGATCCTCACCTTTCCCTTTTTTATTTTTATCCTTTGGCAAGCTCCTCGTGTTTGAAAGATCATGATATATATATCCAATTGGATGTAAGTTAGCATGGGCTATTATTGTTGACATCACCTAAAGGTGAATATGTTGGGAGGCAACACAATAAGCCCCTATCTTTCTCAGTGTCCGGCTGAAACTTCATAACCACAAGTACTGCGTGAGTGTTAGCAACTATAGAAGACTACAAGATAGTTGAGTATGTGAACTTGCTGAAAAGCTCTATTGTTCACTCTTTCTGGTGTTACAATAAATTGCAATTGCTTCAATGACTGAGATTATAGTTTGTTAGTTCCCAATGAAGTTTTTGAACCATACTTGACATTGTGAATTGATTGTTACTTGAGCATGAGAAATCATATAACAAAATTTATATATATGTTGCCGTTATAAGAATGATCATGATGCCCTCATGTCCGTATTTTATTTTTATTGACACCTCTATCTCTAAACATGTGGACATATTTTTTCGATTTCGGCTTCCGCTTGAGGACAGGCGAGGTCTAAGCTTGGGGGAGTTGATACGTCCATTTTGCATCATGCTTTTATATCAATATTTATTGCTTTATGGGCTGTTATTACACGTTATATCTCAATACTTATGGCTATTTTCTCTTATTTTACAAGGTTTACCATGAAGAGGGGGAATGCTGGCAGCTGGAATTCTGGCTGGAAAAGGAGCAAACGTTGGAAACCTATTCTGCACAACCCCAAAAGTCCTGAAACTCCACGAAACAACTTTTTGGAATTAATAAGAATTTCTGAGCGAAAGAAATACACCAGGGGGCCCACACCCTGTCCAGGAGACAGGGGGCGCCCCCCCTATAGGGCGCGCCCCTATCTCCTGGGCCCCCTGGTGGGCCTCCGATGTCCATCTTTTGCTATATCATCGCTTTTACCCTAGAAAAAATCGTGGGCAAGCTTACGGGACGAAACTACGCCGCCACGAGGTGGAAACTTGGCGGAACCAATCTAGGGCTTTGGCAAAGCTGTTCTGCCGGGGACACTTCCCTCCGGGAGGGGGAAATCATCACCAACGTCATCACCAACGATCCTCTCATCGGGAGAGGGTCAATCTCCATCAACATCTTCACCAGCACCATCTCCTCTCAAAACCCTAGTTCATCTCTTGTATGCAATCTTGTATCAAAACCACAAATTGGTACCTGTGGGTTGCTAGTAGTGTTGATTACTCCTTGTAGTTGATGCTAATTGGTTTACTTGGTGGAAGATCATATGTTCAGATCCTTTATGCATATTATTACTCCTCTGATTATGAACATGAATATGCTTTGTGAGTAGTTACGTTTGTTCCTGAGGACATGGGTGAAGTCTTGCTATTAGTAGTCATGTGAACTTGGTATTCGTTCGATATTTTGATGAGATGTATGTTATCTTTTCCTCTGGTGGTGTTATGTGAACGTCGACTACATGACACTTCACCACTATTTGGGCCTAGAGGAAGGCATGGGGAAGTAATAAGTAGATGATGGGTTGCTAGAGTGACAGAAGCTTAAACCCTAGTTTATGCGTTGCTTCGTTAGGGGCTGATATGGATCCATATGTTTAATGTTGTGGTTAGGTTTACCTTAATACTTCTTTTGTAGTTGCGGATGCTTGCAATAGGGGTTAATCATAAGTGGGATGCTTGTCCAAGTAAGGGCAGTACCCAAGTACCGGTCCACCCACATATCAAATTATCAAAGTACCGAACGCGAATCATATGAACGTGATGAAAACTAGCTTGATGATAATTCCCATGTGTACTCGGGAGCTCCTTTGTCAATATTAGAAATTGTCCAGGCTTATCCTTTGCTACATAAAGGATTGGGCCACATGCTGCACTTTACTTATTTTATTTACTTATTACTCGTTACTATTTATCTTATCACAAAACTATCTATCACCTACAATTTCAGTGCTTGCAGAGAAAACCTTACTGAAAACCGCTTATCATTTCCTTCTGCTCCTCGTTGGGTTCGACACTCTTACTTATCGAAAGGACTACGATCAATCCCCTACACTTGTGGGTCATCAATGAGCTATGTCATTTGGTGACCGGATGTTGTTCAGAGTCCCGGATGAGATCACGGACATGACGAGGAGTCTCAAAGTGGTCGAGAGGTAAATATTTATATATAGGACGATAGTATTCAGACACCGGAAGTGTTTCGGGGGTACCGGGTACGTATCGGGTCACCGAAAAGGGGTTCCGGGCACCCCCGGCAAAGATATTGGCCTTATTGGGCCAAGAGAGGGACAGACCAGCCCACAAGGGGCTGGTGCACCCCCATATAGGCCGAAATAGGATGGGAAGGAAAGGAGGGAAGGGAGAAGGAAAGGGGAGGATTTGGCCTCCCCCTCTCTTTCCTTCCCCCTCCGATACTTATGGAAGGGGGGAGGCCGACTTGGAGGAGGCGCCCAAGTAGGATCCCTCCTACTTGGGGTGCCCCTTGCTGCTCCCCTCCCTCTCCCACATATATATATGTGGGGGCACTGCTAGAACACACAACATTGATTCCTAGCCGTGTGCAGCACCCCCTCCATAGTTTACGCCTCCGGTCATATTCACGTAGTGCTTAGGCGAAGCACTGTGTGGATCACTTCACCATTACCGTCACCACGCCATCGTGATGATGCAACTCTCCCTCGACACTTTGCTGGATCAAGAGTTCGAGGGACGTCATCGAGCTGAACGTGTGCGGAACTCAGAGGTGTCGTACGTTCGATACTTGTTCGGTCGGAATGAGAAGAAGTTCGACTACATCAACCGCATTGTCAAACGCTTCCACTTTCGGTCTACGAGGGTACGTGGACACACTCTCACCCTCTCATTGTGATACATCTCCTAGATAGATCTTGCGTGAGCGTAGGAATATTTTTTAAATTGCATGCTACGTTCCCCAACAAACACCTTCGTGAACGTTTCTTATGGCATCCTAGATTTTCTTGGTTGTATCAAGGTTTCTGAAATGAATGAAAATATGTCTAGAGATGCAATCACAGATGATATATTTTTCTTGAGCATTCAGCCGAATGTTTGCTTCATCTTCGGGAGTAGGAGTTTCTGGGTGCTGAATGATATATCCATCTTCCACAATTTTCCATAGATCCTCAGTAATAGTTTGAAGTCTAATTCTCATTCTGCCTTGCTAGTAGAGGTAGTTATTTCCATCAAAGATAGGAAATCTTTCAGAGTGTATGGATCCACCTGCATATGACATACTCAAAACTCCAAGGCTGTTAGACCTTTAATAAACAGAGACAAGGAGACCTTACTCTGATACCAATTGTAAGGACCGAGAGTATATCGATTAGAGGGGGTGAATGGGAGATTCAAAAATTCTTGCGGAAGTTTGAACCAAACCCAATCACAGCAGCAGAATAGGTTCAGTGGAGTAAATGCAGACAACTAAGCAAATATTCTGAAAAAAGATGCTATAATCATTTGTGCATAGTAGATCATAGGTTTGACAATCACAATGGTAATGTTGTATGCTAACAGATAGAGTGACATGAGATGGCAAACAAAGATGAATTAGAACGCTTTAAAAAAGTGAGATATGAAGAACACTACGACAGACAGAGAAGCAAGCACGAGGAGTTGAACACAGAGACTAGCGAATGCAAACTATTGTGAGATGTTACTAAGAATATAACTCACTTGAATGACAAAGCAACACCACAGGACTAAGAGGCGCACATACAAACATAGAACTTTGAGAGCAACCAACTAAAAGACTAAATTACATGGATGAAACAGTCGAGCAACAATCGACGGAAATAGTAGATCATAGATATCTATCGATACCGAGCACGAAAGTAAAATACTGAAGGAATTGCGGTAGAGTAGAATGAACCAGTGGCGCTCGATAGCAACAGGTGGAGTTGGTATATGTAGGACCTTGAAGTATGTCTAGAGGGGGGGTGATTAGACTACTTGACAAATTAAAAACTTAACCTTTTCCCAATTTTAGAGTTTGGCAGATTTTAGTTATCTTAGGACAAGTCAAGCAATCATCACACAATTCAAGCAAGCATGCAAAGAGTATATAGGCAGTGGAAATTAAAGCATGCAACTTGCAAGAAAGTAAAGGGAAGGGTTTGGAGGATTCAAACGCAGTTGGAGACACGGATGTTTTTGGCGTGGTTCCGATAGGTGGTGCTATCGTACATCCACGTTGATGGAGACTTCAACCCACGAAGGGTAACGGTTGCGCGAGTCCACGGAGGGCTCCACCCAAGAAGGGTCCACGAAGAAGCAACCTTGTCTATCCCACCATGGCCGTCGCCCACGAAGGACTTGCCTCACTAGTGGTAGATCTTCACGAAGTAGGCAATCTCCTTGCCCTTACAAACTCCTTGGTTCAACTCCACAATCTTGTCGGAGGCTCCCAAGTGACACCTAGCCAATCTAGGAGACACCACTCTCCAAAAAGTAACAAATGGTGCGTTGATGATGAACTCCTTGCTCTTGTGCTTCAAATTATAGTCTCCCCAACACTCAACACTCTCTCATAGGATTTGGACCTGGAGGAAAGAAGATTTGAGTGGAAAGCAACTTGGGGAAGGCTAGAGATCAAGATTCATATGGTAGGAACGGAATATCTTGGCCTCAACACATGAGTAGGTGGTTCTCTCTCAGAAATGGTAAGTTGGAAGTGTAGGTTTAGTCTGATCGCTCTCTTCACGAATGAAGAGGAGGTGGAGGGGTATATATAGCCTCCACACAAAATCTAACCGTTGCACACAATTTACCAAACTCGGTGGGACCGATTCAACAGACTCGGTCGGACCGATTTAGTAAACCTAGTGACCTTTAGTGATTTTCGGTGGGACTGACATGCAACTCGGTAGGACCGATTCGGTTAGGGTTAGGGCATAACGTAATCTCGGTAAGACCGATTACACAAACTCGGTGAGACCGATTTTGGCAATAAGCTTTCCAGAGAGTTGGTCAGGTAAACTCGATGGGACCGATTTGCTCTTTTCGGTGAGACCGAAATGTTACAAAAGGGAAACAGAGAGTTTACATTGCAATCTCGGTGGGACCGATCGCTCACTTCGGTTTGACCGAAATGTTACGAAGGGAAACAGAGAGATTACAATCCCATCTCGGTGAGACTGAGATCCCTATCGGTAGAACCGATTTGCCTAGGGTTTGTGGCAGTGGCTATGACATTTGAACTCGGTGGCGCCGGATAGGAAGAATCGGTGTGACCGATTTTGGCTTTGGGTTTAGGTCATTTGTGGATGTGAGAAAGTAGCTGAGGGTTTTGGAGCATATCACTAAGCACATGAAGCAAGAGGCTCATTAAGCAACACCTCATCCCTCCTTGATTGTATTGGCTTTTCCTATAGACTCAATGTGATCTTGGATCACTAAAATATAAAATGAAGAGTCTTGAGCTAATGAGCTTGAGCCAATCCTTTGTCCTTAGTATTTTGAGGGATCCACTTTCATCATCCATGCTATGCCATTCATTGAGCTTTCCTGAAATATATGTCTTGGAATAGCATTAGCTCAATGAGCTATATGTTGTTATGAATTACCAAAACCACCTAGGGATAGTTGCACTTTCAGTATACCAGTTCGCCCTTCTACCAAAGGACTACGTATAGTTGAAGGGGCATGTGATTGAACACATGAGCAAACCTCTCTCTGTCCTATTCTCCATCAACTCGGTGCTGATCAGACTCTGGTTGATTTCACTCGTGGTAGATACTTGTCGGTGATCTCCAACCTTCGACATACTTCTTCATGAACCACAACTACTCTTGGTTGTTGAAGACTTTGCTTGGTGAAGACAATTACTCCTCGTCACCCAAACCGACATCTATCTGTTTAGAGAGTGTGCAGCTCTCAAGAGTAATAGGTACAAGAACTCTAACTCAGATCTACTAGGATGCTCAACCACTGTCTAAGTTTTGGCTCTTGGTTTTCTCTCAGTGGATCTTAAACTCAAATCTCTCGAGAGGGGGATGCTCAATCAATCTTCTCAGATATCTGAAGCGGAGCAGCCAACAGACAATGTTGGAGCGGGGTGGCTATTTATAGCTGCCCTTCCCTGATGGGAAATGACCAAATTGGACATGCGGATCAGCCAATCACCGAACGACATGTTTCCATTGGTCGGATTTTGAGCACAATGGTAACATTTCTTGTGGAGCAAGAAATGCTAACTCCTCGGTCTGAACGATATTTCCTGCAGCACCGGAGAACAACGTCTTCTGCTGACAGGTAATCATTTGGAACACAAAGAGATTTCTCCCAGTCTCTCATAGATTTCAGCTAAGCATCACAACTGACCTAAGCTACAAGAACATATACCCCTCTTAATTGTACGGAGGACCTATGACTCAAATAAGAGAAGAAAAGAAACGACGAAAGGAATGCTACATCTTCACTTCGCCTTCGATCTTCTCGACTGCAGTCATTCTTCCTCAGACACTCCGTACGAATATTGCTTCACGTCAACAATAATTTTAAGGGGTCATTCCTTCGATATAATCTTTTGCTTCCACATCTTCTCGACATGTAGCTCATCCTTCTCTGCAAAGCGGATATCTTCTGTGAAGTTCTTCGAACTTCTCTCTGAATACAACATTCTTCTCGAGCTTGCATGGACTCTTTCTCTCTGTGTGCACTAGCAAACAAATCAGTCCATGCCTGTTTCTGACAACAATCTTCAAAACACAAGGGGGCAAACTATTGCACCAACAGGGACGACGGTCGCTGGCGTGGATGAGTCTCGGCCGACGAAGGGCCCCGTCCTTGGCTCATTTAGGCACCAGGGATGTCGATCCCCGCGTCCTCTAGCAGTGACTGTGGAGGTAGCGGTTGTATACCAAGGGTTGCCAGCGACCCTGGGTAAATGGGACTTGCACTACTCCGTCGACGGCAAGACGTAGCCACAACGCCGACAAAATGGGCGTCGGTGGATGTGGCAGTGGTGAATAGGTTGGAAGCTGGATAGTGGCGACGAGGGCGAAGAGGGTAGGGTGTTCGTGGGGTGAGGAGGGTGAATGACAAGTGTGCGACCGACAGGCACGCCAGGGAAGGACGCCGCGGGCGTCCGGTACGTGTCCGCGTGGATGCAACTTCAGGCCAGATTTGAACTAGGAATGGGTCCAAAGGGACGTCGTGCGTCGCCGCGTTGGGGTGATTTTTTTGTCCCATAAACCCAGATAGACGCGAACGGCCAAAATGGGTCCGGCGCATTAGAATTCGCTTACAACAAATGTCGTTGCTGTAGGAGTGCAACTTTGTATGGGAGGGGGGAATGGGGCACCATCCAACGAATCATACCCCGAGCAAGAATAACCGCCCTTCCTTCTGCTCTGTATCCTCACTGTTCTCCGGACCCACCCGCACAACGTCTGGCCCCACTGACAACCCCGCCCCGCGGGGTACTGATCCCCGCCCGTCACCGTCCGTCAAGCAGCAACGACGTGACAAATAAACGGCCGCGCCTGCCAGCCGATGACAACCCACCCGTCTCCACTGACACCTGTGCCCCAAACCACGGGCCCCATGGACCTCCACCACGCGGGAGGTGGGCCCGGGATCACGAGGCGAAGGGCTGGACGGATGGATGGCAGTTGGGCTCACCATGCGCAGGCGCGAGGGGGCGCGCGCCGTCGCGGGCAAGTGGAAACCGCCTCCCCGATAAAACCCTCGCGCCCCTCCCCGCTCTCGCCTCCGCCTCCGTGAATCCCCCACGCCCTGCGCACGCACAACGCATCGCTCTCCAGGAAAGACTTTCGGTTAACCGCCCCGAGATCCCCATGGACGCCGGCGCCGGCCACGGCGGCGCGCCCGACGACGCCGACGCGGCCTTCTTCTCGCGCCGCCGGTACCGCTGCTGCTGCTTCTCCGCGCCGTGGCAGTCGTCCTCCTCGCACGCCCGCCGCGCGGGGACGGCGACGGACGAGGAGTGGTGGCACCAGGTGGGGGAAGAGGCGAGGGCGGGACCGGGCGCGGAGCGGCGGCGGTGGTGGCGGCGCGGGGTGGACGCGCTCATGAAGGTGCGCGAGTGGTCGGAGCTGGTGGCCGGCCCGCGCTGGAAGACCTTCATCCGGCGGTTCCGCCGCGGGCACCGGCACGGGGCCGGCGCCGGCGCTGGCGGGGGGCGGAAGCTCAACTACGACGCGCTCAGCTACGCGCTCAACTTCGACGAGGGCCACGGCGCCAGCCCGGAGGGCCCCGGCGGCGAGTTCCCGGGGTACCCCGACTTCTCCACCCGCTTCGCCGCGCCGACGGGCTCCGCCAGGTCCTCCATGGACCTCGGCAGCCGCGACGCGCCCTCGCTGTTCCATCACCCGCTGCCGCAGCAGCCGCACACTCCCCCCGCCGCCGCGCGGGGCTGACGGCGCCGGCCAACCGATTCTTTTCTGCTGTAGTGGGGCGGCGGAGGCGATAAGGCGGGACGTCCCTTTCTTCCTGTTGGCCGCTGGTGGCGGTGGATGGTGTCCATAGGCTGGTGGTGGTGCTCCTGCAATTCTTTCATTTTCTTGTCTCGTTCGCCATTGTATAAAATCATACAGCAGTAGAACTCAATTTTGTCGTCGTAATAGTCACAGAATTTGTCCAGAAAACTCCTCTCGCTTGTGTCTATGATCATCATCTCCCATCATCATGTATGAAACATATATTTGTAGATTCCTGATATCATCAGTAGTGCTGCAGTCGATGATATTACAAATTAAGATTTTCCTTTTTTGTGCATGACAATTCCTACCTTTCATTTATTACAAAGATATGGTTCGAATTTTAATAATTGCAAAGATATTGCCCAAAGAAATACCACTAATATAGATAGCCCAGCAACTTAGGGTGGCGCCTCTGCGAGCTTTCATCATTCCAAAGATATCACAAACAAGAAATGGCAAGTACTTAACTACTACTAATATAATCCAGCAACTTAATTAAGACCGCAAATCGGCTAGTGCATTGGATGCTCAGAAAATGCGGGGGAGGGCGCATTGCAACCGCGTGTCCCGTCGGTGTCAATTCAATAGCCACCCGTGAGATGATGAGATCAGATTTTATGTTTCCGACACGGTTCGTGCAATCACATCTGCATAGATTGGCACCTCATCATCAAGAATCAAATAGAGTATGCCTGCCGCTGCTCAGTTTTTTGTTTTGTGAACTGCACGCTGGGTCTGGACGGCGACCTCCGCTTGTCGACTGGCGATTGCCAAGCCTGTTCGTTCGGCAGCTGGGTTGCGTGCCGTGTTCCTCTGTCTGGTCCAAAACTAGTTGACCCTGGGTTTACTCCTCGTCGTAGCTCAACAAGTGACAGAAGAATTAGCCAAAAAGAAAAAAGAGCAGTTGATATACGATCCTTTCTTTAAAATAAAAGGAGTTGACAGACGATTCAGACAACTACGGATCTGAAGAATCGAATTACAGCATAAACGCAATATTCCCGATATTGATGTTAACATCCAGCCAATCCAGTCACCTTGCTTAATTCCCCAATGGAGTCTTCAGCATCTGAAATGGGGATAATGTTGGTGATTTGTGCGACAACATGCACAGTACACTTTTCTTTCACCGGCTACATGTACAATACTCTAGTGACTAAATAGCATTGTTATTTTAAGTCGAGCATGTTAGTAGACCCCTGTCCTGTACGAGACAGCAACGGCTTGGGCACCAATATCACAGCAGAAAATATATATCCATATATTTCTTTGTTGACGAAACTCTTACATTTCAAACTGTTTTTTCTTCTTCTGCTAATTAGGTGAAGTCTGTGGGAATACTCAACAGGCACCATATTGTTGTAAATTTAAAAGAAGAAGACACAAATACAACTGGCATTTCAACAATTTTCTAAATCTTTGAACCAGCCAATTGGCTGTCTTTCTCCTCCTCAAGAAAACTCTTCTTCCGTCTCCCGTCGGTGCCACCACAGGTCTGTCCCACCTCCGATGGTCTTTGAGCTGTGGAGGTGCGGAGGGTCTCGACCCACCGCCGGCGGGATGGACCCCATTATCTTTTTTGTCAGGTTCCATGTCTTGGTTGAGACTGTGTGGCGAGGTAACTATATCCCTCAGTAGGAATAATGTCTTCCACGTTCGATCGATGTCCTGGTACGTATAGGGTCGAACGAGGATGTATGAAGTAAACTTGTGCATGGACAGCCCGGCCTGGCAGATAGAGCCCGAAAACCCAGCATTCAGGCCGAGTTTATGCTCAGCTTTTCAGCTTGAAGCCCGGCTCGGAAGCCCGAACTAAGCCCGAAAGTCATTAAAATAATTATTCTAATTTAAAAGTAGGTAATTTACCTACTTTTAAATTAGAATAATTATTTTAATGAAAAAGTGCACTGTTCACAAAGTTCGGACTAGGCCAGGCCAATCTCGGGCTTGAGATTTTGACTTCGGACTTTGACAAGCCTGGCCCGGAACCCAGCCCGGTCCGGAGTTTGAGCAGGTGTAGTGTGAAGGTGTGTTTTAGTCGGTCGATGTTGGTCTTCAGTGCATCTATTTGGATCCAGGTTTTGTCTGTCTTTGTTCGTGCGTTTACATGTTTGATCTTTTCAATCTACGACTCTCATCATCGATGATGGTTGCTGCTCTGATGCACTAGTCCTTTGGGACTTTGGCACGACGACTTCTCGACTGTCTACTAAATAAAGTTTTGTCTGGCTCCGGTGAGGAAGACAGCGGTGCGCCTTCGGCTCGCAGCAGTGCTTATAGTCGTCCCTAGGTGGTCTGTGGATTGGTTGTACTCCGTCCGTTTCTTTTTGCTCCGCGTATAAGTTTTGGTCAAAGTCAAACTACACAAAGTTTGACCAAATTTATATTAAAAAATATGAACATCTACAATATTAAAACTATATAATATGAAAATACATTTCATGGTGCATTTGAAAATATTGATTTCATATTGTGAATGTCGATATTTTTTAATTTAAAGTTAGTCAAACTTTACCAAGCTTGACTTTGACCAAACTTTATATGTAGACTAAAAAGAAACGGAGGGAGTATATTACCTCTAGTGTTCGCTGTCTTTCATGATTGATTCTGAATAAATCAGAAATTTCTCTCTCAAAAAAAAAAGAACCAGCCAATTGGCCTAAAGTTGCCTGAATAGATGCTATTCGTGGATGGACCATGAACGTTCCAACAAAAACTTCAGCTTCCGATCGTTCATTGGATGACCTAAAGTACTAGTATGTTTTTTCTTTAACGCCAGCCGAACAGCCAAACTCTCCAATATAACTATCATTGGATGGATCATCACAAGACTATCATAGTATCATTTCAAGGAGATGTTGACCCTATGACAGCAAGAAGATAAAAGCCAATGAGACAGAAAAAGACCAGAACACCTATCATATCCTTGACACGATCGATCGTTCAATCATAGCGAACCTCCAACCTTTCCTCTTGTCTGTTTCTATATCACGCATGAAACTGGCCTGACGGACATGCTGAAACGAGCATCCACCATCTTTCACGTGGAGAAGAGAACAGTGCTTTGTACATACATGCCTCGTCTGATCCGATCCTTTAGGGGGCCTGAAGCTTGTTCAGTTCTGAGACTGGCACTCCTCCAGACGAAGAGATTCTCTGGGGCTTTGTCGAGTAGAGAGATCTGAAGAACCAATCTCAAAGCAGCTGCTTCAGGCGTCAGAACAAACTATACTTCTACTCCTTAAAAGTACTACAGATCTGGTTATTAACACTAATAATGTTCTGGGTCGGTAATTAACTAATTGCTGAAATAGCAGGTGTATTTGGTGCAGCAGAAATTGGCAATGCATGCATTCACATGTCAGATCTGAATGCAAAACACTGGATATAGACTGCAGATGCTACCTGCTTGATTTAGTGGATGCTAGCTTAAAATAAATAAATTAGTGGGTGCATGAGAGGCTGTCACTCCCTATTGCTTTTCGGTTAAAAATGACACGAAGATGAAAGAGCACACTGGGAAATGCATTTTGGCTCTTATAAGTTTAAGTTTAAACCCACATGATATGACACTGAATTCCACCTGACGAAGCACCTTTCCGAAACAAACCACTTATCGGTATGCGTGTCATGCCAACTCGTCAGCTGGATAATATTCAGCCGCCCACTCCCAATCACAAGGTGCAACAAGCTATCAGAGGATACCTACAGTCACGTAAAAATTCTTACAGAAATTATGCCATTGAGCACAAAGAAAGCCGATGAAGACCAAATGGTCGCCCTTAAACAAAGAATGAGCACCATAGCAAAATATGTCGACACCAACTTGTCAGTTGCATGCCAACAAATTGGTATGCCCTACATTTCACAGGTAGGGCAATCAGATGAATTCAATACATTGAAATCTAGGAAAATTAAAGGTCACTTAAGCTGGCATTGTTAAACAACGTTCCATACAGATCACGTTACACGTTGAAGATCCTAACCAGGAGACATTCGGCATGATAGAGATAGACTTGGTAGTCAGGTTGTTTAAACATATCACAATTGTAACTATCTCTATCTCCTCTCTCCAAGTAATCCCTCCTGGAGAATCTCTCTCTGTAACGATCGTTGGGGTCGCGCCCCCCTTCTTTATAACGTGAACCACGTCCCTCGAGAGAGGTAAGACGTTTTCCGCTATCGCACAGGCATGTCTATTCTGTGGCATCCCAGGAATGAAGCAAAGCATGATTGGTTGCTTTCTCTTGTCCCAATCTTTTCGCATTTCATCATGATGAAGAAGCCTATATTTTCTTTTTGTGAGAAGTAATGAGATCCTTGAAAGGGTAATGTAAGACCCCCCAAAAAGTGTTCATCGAAGGAGAAGATTTTGAGAAAGGCAGCAGATGACTGATGAGCTAAAGGCAAAATAAATATGCTTAGTGGAATTTGTATAATTAAAGCCTCTGTAAAATTTTACATGCTCTAAAGGATCAGGAAATATCTACCTCCTGGTTGTTATAGTTGTAATCAACCAAGTTTCAGATATTGCACATGTTTCGGAAGGTCTAATTAGTACTGAAGCAAAACTCAAGTAATATCTATCTTTTCATCTGCTGATCGACATAGAAGAATGATAAGATTGGAATTAAGAAGTCAATGCTAGCTAACTGTACTTTGGTCATGTGGAAATTGTAGTATGACTAATGTTTGTTGTATTGATCTAACCCATGTGTAGGGTATATATAGAAGTACATGTGAGGGAGAGAGACTTGGAGTAGAAGACAAGTCATACATGATTTAATATATTTTATCTCTAACTCATATCTCTATCTTAAACACAATATTCTTCGAACATTCCCCCTCAGTCGTAGCGGGAGTGAAGCGGACGATTACGACTGAATTTGAAGTCTTGTTTCCGTCGTCTTCTCCGCTGCGCCATCATCACTACGTCTCTGATGGGTCGACACCTAGGGTGGTGCCTGCGTCCCCTTCTGGTGCCTCACTTGTCTCTCCTCTATTCCCTCCCGCAGTCACAGCGGGAGTGGCGTGGATGCTGGTGACGACGCGGACGCTGTTGACTGGAGTTGTCGTTGATGTGTTGCTGTAGACGTGGTCGTGTGTGTCGATGTCGGTGTAGCCGATCATGATGTAGCCGTGGTCGATGAAGTAGTCGTCATGGATGATAAAGCCGCACAAAGCCGGAGTCGCAAAAAAAATGCGCTATGTTGTAGAGGACGAAGCTGCAGTCGTGGACGATGCACCTTGCGGATGTCGGAGGGTGCCGTCAGCGATGAGTCCACCAGTTTTGCCAGGACCGGAGGAAACTCATCGAGCACACATCGGTTTTGCCAGAACCGTGTGGCCGTGTAGGGGTAGTCACTAGAGTGACCCCCTACCGATGCAGTGTTGCCGTCGTAGATGACGCGGTCATTGCCGTCGTTGTGGTCGCGTCTTGCAGAAAAGTCTGTCAGAGGACGCTAGGGGTCCATCTTGTGGACAAGGCAGCGGCGGTGTGTTGACGAAGATGTTGATGAGGACCCCGTTGATGAAGACATTGGCGATGAAGTGTCGGCGATGTCGTCGCAGTGGCGTGTCGACGATAATGTGTCGCTTGAAGGCATCCCTCGCGGCGACCAAGTGTCGATGCCGTGTCGTGACGCAGCAGGCGATGAAGATTGCATTTTACTCCACACCGGCCTGGCATGTGGATGGTGCATGTCGTGGTCGCTTCTCGTAGATGTGCTCGACGAAGTATGTTGGCTTGTAGTCTGACGTAGTCTTACAGCTCGATGATGCAGCTCGGGTCGATGGAGGAGTCGATCGTTCGGTGTAGTGTGTCGGTGCAGAAGGCCGAATCGATGTAGATGTCGATGCAGTTGCAGTTGCAGCAGGTCGGCTCGATGTAGACTGCTGCTTGACGGCGCGTCCATGAGATGCTGGAGATCGCACGGGTCGACGAAACTGAAGACGCGTGGTAGGCAGGTGGGTCGTGGTCGTAGGGGGCGCGCTGGAGTTGTTGGAGTTGGGGAAACAGCCCTCCCGTGATCCAAGTCGTGCACCTCAGCAGACCTGTTGGTGGCTTGGCGTAGATGTGCGAGCCCGGAGCAGATGATGTGCACGGGTCACCGACGCGTCGTAGCCCTGCCTAGATGGAGCCACGTATCCATGTGTTGACATGGCCGGGCTTGCTGTTCTCACGCACCCACGACGGTAATGCACCTGATGGAAGGGCATCTCGGCTGGACATTGACTCGCAGCAGATCTGCGTAGAGCCATGCGGAAAATTTGGATCCCTCCCGCAATCACGGCGCATCGTTGTGTTTGAGGCGATCGATCGGAGTTGGAGACGGCGCGATTGGTGTCGAGGGCTTGGCCGCGTGAGCGCGTGGCGCCACTCCACCGGACTACCTGGGCTGCGACTGCCGAGCGGTTGCATCGGCCGGCTGCTCCAGCGCTCGGCCATGCCTGCGCCTTTGGAACGCCAGCGCCCGGGCTTGCTCCAGCTGTGTCCGCCGCCGCGTGCCCAGCGATCTGCGGTCGCTCTGTTTTACTGTTGATGGAGTTCTTGATGGCGCTCGCTGGTGGAGTTTCGATCTTCAAGCCAGCCGCATGCAGCAGCGCGTGGTCGAGCCAACCGTGGCACCGTGATCGTAGCTGAATCTTGCAGCCCGTTCCCCGCGATAGCGTTCAAGTCGCCGGCCACCAGTAGTTTGCGCGCGTCAGCCGCGCACTTGTGTGTACCTGGCCGACGTGTGGTGCCGGACTGCTGAAGGTCGATGTCGAGAGGATTTGATGTGAGCGTGGTGAGGACCTCGGGTCGATGCACGTCGCGCTGGCAGGACGATGACCGTAAGATTTTGTTCACCGGAGTAGATCCGATCGTAGAGTTTTGGTGGCTAATGGAAAAACTAATCTATAGGAATCTCAGAAATTTGTAGCTAAACTAAACTAAAGAACCAATCTAATCTTTTATTGATCGGATGCCGTGCCCCCGAGGAGAGGAGATTAATCTACCCGGGGGCGATGCGCTGCGGAAGTTGTGGAAGGTTTTAGGATCGACGTCGTAGGACAAACCGCTCTAATACCATGTGGAAATTGTAGTATGACTAATGTTTGTTGTATTGATCTGACCCATGTGTAGGGTATATATAGAAGTACATGTGAGGGAGAGAGACTTGGAGTAGAAGACAAGTCATACATGATTTAATATATTTCATCTCTAACTCTTTTATCTCTAACTCATATCTCTATCTTAAACACAATATTCTTCTAACAGGTCAATCTTGTAAGGAAAGTTTCAGGAATATGAAAGTGGCTTCAAACCGATACAAGAACACAAACAAAGCAGCATGCACCAGAATCACATGATCCTAAGCTATCACAAATTAGCGCAATACAGTAAAGTGGCATGACTACTAAAAACTTGTCTATCCATGAGATTAACCAGGTCCGATTAACATCTGAATATGAAAATTAGGCTAGAATAATTATAAGGTAAGAAATTAATGGAGTAGCAGTATATAAGCTAAATTTGACATAATAGACTAAATTAGCCCTCTCAACTCCCTCAAAGAACCATTTAGCCCCTGCTTAATTCTTGCTGAAGCTCTGCCACTGACCACAGTACAGAGTCACATCACATTCTCGATTTATCCACAGTGCCACCTCTCTTCATCCATGGAAAGCTCCTCTGAACAATCATCTAAGCGGGCAGGTAACTTGACCTTCAGATCAGACCACTGCCAAATCTTCGGCATGGAGAAGCTCTCCTCTTTGTTACATTCACACATTTTCTTCCCCTCCGTAATGCCGGCATTCACACAAGCACCATTTCTCATAGCACCACCAGCCACCTGAAGCTCAGAAGTCCCAAGAACACACTGAGATGTGCCGACAGAGAAGCATGGAGCATCTGGCTTGCTCTTTTCATGGGTCCTGGCTCGTTTGTTCTCTGTTTCAGAATCACTAGCGGTGAAGTAGTCTTCTCCGAGCGTCGCCGGAGCGCCCGGATTGCCCGGGACGAGCCGTCCAAGTGGATGGGGATGGAGGAAAAGGCCGTGCGTCTATCTGGCTGCTCGCCTCGCCTCAAGTCCAAGGTGGCGAAGGACAAGATGCTCGACGACGTTCTCAAGCCGTTGAACTCCGTGGAGGCGGCGGCTCTTCGCGCGTCGGCGGCGATCCCGCGCGCTCCGGTGCCCTCCCGTGCGGATGATTAGGGCGCCTCTTGGTGCCAGTCCGGTGTCCCCCCGTCGCGGCTAGCATCGTTAGGATGCATGGGCGGGATATTACAGCGTTTGTGCTGCCCCGCCCTGTCGTTTACATCTATTCCGCCGCTTGTGGCATGTCGCTGCGTTCGCATGAGGGTCTTTGTGCTGTCGGTGTCTCGTTCTGTAATGGATAATTCTCCCCGCGTTAAGTTCTCCTTCTTGTGCTGGAATGTACAAGGGCTCGGAGACGTCGACAAGTGCGAACGAGACTCCATCAACGCGGTGTATCCTGTCATCGCTTGTATTCAGGAGAGCAAGCTTTCGGAGTTGTCTATTCCTAAAGCTCGTTCGTTCCTTCCTTCCCGCCTTGACGCTTACGTGGTTCAGAATGCTGATGGGAGCCGTGGAGGGGTCGTGACGGCTTGGAGCAGCCGTGTGTTCACGCTCACTTCTTCCTCCTCGTCTCGCTTCTCTCTCACTTCCAAACTTGCCTCTACGACGAGCGCTCTCTCTTTCACGATCACCAACGTCTACGTGCCCGCGGACCATGATCTCATCTCGGTTGCCGAGGGTGTGACGGGGCCGTGGCTCCTGCTCGGGGATTTCAACCTGATCCGGTTCCGTCACGAGAAGAACAATGATCGGTTCGACGCCCCGCGTGCGGCAACTTTCAACTCTCTGATCAATACCCTTGCTCTCCATGAGCTGGCTCTTTCGGATC